>NC_045612.1:73305738-73608768 GCF_009762305.2 Zalophus californianus
ATTCCCGTGGAACTGACTCTGGGGGTGGGGGTGGGTACTGAGGAAATTGCCCCAGGAGCTGGAAACTCTGTTGCAGTCCCCCAGGCCTCTCCAGCATGCTGGGACCTAGGTACCACCCCTCATACAATTAGGAACGTCTCCATCCACAGTCCCTGGACACTGAACTCGTTACCTGCCTTGGCGATGGATGGAGAGATGGCCAGGCTGAGGCCCAGGGAGGTGGAAAAAATAAATGGCCCTAAGGTTGGTGGCGGAGCTGGGATGAGAACCAGGGCCTGAGATGACCAACCGGCTGAGTGGGGCTGGTGAAGGAGGAGGTGCGTCAGGGAATAAGAGAGAAGTGTAGACCCACAGTTGAATCGAATCCAATCACCACCCCCTGCATATATATCCCTCTCTGTTCTCATGAAGGAATCCGAGGCATTCCCAGAGACCAGGTAGGCACATGGTCAAGAATGGCTGATCTAAGTTTTGCTGCCACTTGCTGTGTGCCTACCCCTGGAGCCGACCGGCTTTGGGGTACGGGGAGTACGACAAAGCCGGACTCTGGGGTTCATGGGGGCTTAGGTGGGGGAGGGAGTGGGGATCTTGGTTCTCCACCACAGGCAAGGTGGAGGGCAGAGCAAGCAGGCCTCGAGGAGGCTTCCCTGGGGGAGCTGCAGGGACAACTGGGCTGGACTGCGCCGGGGCCGGGACCCAGATGGCAGTCCCTGCTCACAGTCTGGGGACGGGCAAGGCAGTGGTGAAGGCAGAGGTGGGGAGGCGGCTGCCACAGCCCTGGAACTGGACTGCTCCCACTCCAGTGGAAGGTTTACCCCCATGTCTCCCTTTTATCTTTTCATTACATACAAATTAGGAGTGCGATTAACTTTATTAAAAGCAAACAAAGCTGGTCAGAGAATGGGGCCTCCAGACAGAGCTGCGGGGGTATGGGGAGGAGAAACCCAGGAGAGCAGGGGAGGGTGGTGGTTGCAGCAGTTAAAAGGGCAGGAGGTGGAGGGTGGGGGGAGGGGGCTTCCCTGCAAGATTCTCCATCTCCAGGGATCCTACCACTTTTATGGCCGTCTACATCCTTCCGAAGTTTTGTCAGCTCGGCCCGGCCTCCAGACAGAGTGCCAGACTTTAAGAACTGAAGTGAACTGTAGAGACCATGGGGTCTGCTACTGATCCCCCACCCCGGCTACAGATGGGGAAACTGAGGCCCAGGGAGGGGAAGGGATTAGCCCAAGGTCCCACTGCCTGTAAGTGGTTGTGTTGGTACGCGGGGAGGGGAAGCCTTCTGTTTTTCAAGATGTCCAGAGAAGGACATCCACACTCTGCCTCACCTCCCCACAGTGTATGGAAGGTCTGATCTAAATCCTTCTCGCTGCAGATGCACCCTACTTTTTCGTCACCCCTCAGTGCAGCTACTGACCCATACTGACCTTTTTTTTTTTTTGCACTCCAAGGCAGCCATGTCCTGCCCCTTCAGCCTCCTCTTCTTTCTTGGCTTTTATCATTTGGAGAACTCAGGCTCTGACTGCTTGTGGGGGCCTTGACATAATCCTGGACAACACCCGTGACATCCCCAGGCATTCGTGTGGCACTTTCAAGTTCTTGGAAAGGATTTTTATAGGACCTCATTGATTGCTCCTGGAAACTATGCTGGCTGGGCCAGGCAGAACCCACCTGCTTCGTTTGTTTATTAGTGACTTCATTGGAGAACATTTGCTGAGGGCTTACTTTGTGCCTAGCAATGTGCGAAATGCTCAGGATTCAAAGACCAAGACAGACACGGTCCTTGACTTCATGGAGCTTCCAGAGGAGGAGGAGGTTCGGAGGATCCATAAGGTGCCACGGACATCACCGGAACAAACAATGAGCTAGAGATGAAAGAGGACGGCACACGCCCCACACGCACACATGCTTCCTCCTTGCGCCATTTTCCATAAGTCTGGGGGCCATCAAGGAGCAGATATGGCAGAGGCCCTGTTGCCTTCCCCTCTGTTTAGTTTACATAAGATGTGGCAGTGTCCCAGGGTCGCAGACACCGTCTCCAATGACCCCTACCTCCCAGCTGCTTTAGCAATGCCATCGATATCCTTGATTACTCAGCGCTCATCCTCAGACATCTGAAAATAAGTTTTTTTTCCCCTCTAAAGTCCCTCTTCGTCTTAAATATCAAGGGCTCTAATAGTGCAAAATTGGATTCAGGAGAAATGTTTCAACTTCTCAAGGAAGTACAGTTTTTAAGCCCTTTAGAAGCACCGACTGGAAACCAACTATTTACTCTGTGGAAATGGGTCAAATACGCTTACCAACCTCTCCATCAGCTGAGGACATAAGAAATGAGTGGGGGTTGAACCAACCCTTACCCACCACAAAATGAACTCTGCTATTAGGTTAAACCATATGAAATTGTCATTTTTCTAGGGCAACAATGGTCAACCATTGGCAATTTCATATGGCTCCACCTGATAGGTCCCGACTATTCTGAGGGAACTGGTAAAGTAGGTCTTGCAAGGACTGCCCAGAGCGATAGCACTTCATGTTGAATCATTAAAGCAGGCACCCCAACCCTGCTACCAGGCAATCCTAATTCTCACTGAGTCATTACAATAGGTCCCCTGAGGCTTCCTGCTGGGCCATTTTGTTGTTGGTGGTGATGGACTGAATCATGATGCGATTCAATGATCATTTCATGATAACATCTACATGGCACTTCCCGCGTGCCAGACCCTGTTCTAAGTACCTCACAGGTGTTAACCCATGTCATCCTCACAAATATCCCATGGGGTGGGTGCTGGGATTACCCCAGTTTTATAAGATGGGGAATGAATAGATAGGGGAAAGAAGTGATTTGCCGGAGGTCTCACCACCAATACGTCAGTAAGCTAGGATTAACATCTGAATGAGGCTGTCTGAACCACGAGGCTGTGTCTGCACTTCGAACATGCTCCTGCGTCTGAGTCAGAGGCTTGTTCCTTCCTGGGCCATGGGCTACGGACAAACTGAAGTTCTGCTCTCACTTGCCCTTACATCCGCCAACAGAGAGAGGGCATGTTTCCTGGGGACCGAGATGGGTCAGCACATGAACAGATGGGGTGAGGACTGAGGAGCTGTATCATTCAAACTGCGGTCCCCAGAACTGATCACAGATCCATGAAAAGAAAGGGATTCTTCTATTGCTTCTTGCTTCTCATCAATTCCCTTCCAAGGACACTTGTCAGATGCCATGGGCTGTGGCCAGAAGCCTGGGGAAGTGGGTCCAAAAGACCCGGGTTCAATTTGGTCTCTTCCATTTCTCAGCTGTGTGGCCTTTGGCGTGTTGTTCAACCTCTCTGAACTGCAGTTTCCTCATCTGTGAGATGAGGTGAATAATCCCGACTGCCAAGCGGGACTGTGAGGTTTCAATGAGAGAAGTGGAGCGAAGTGCCTGGCAAAGTTTCTGGCCTTTAGGCAGTGCCTGGGGCATGCTGGTCCCATGCCCCCATCCTGAGAGCAGAACTCCAGCTGCAGATCCTAGTCCCTCACCACGCCTTGTCCGTGTAGCCTGTCAGAGAGGCCAGGGCTCAGAGACCAGTGACAAGGGACATACTCTGGTAACACAGTGAGATCCAGCTAGTTTTATTAAAGCTCCTATTTAATTTTATTCCCCACTGATGTCTTGAATGATGATATCCTCTTTTCCTCCCTGTTCTTCTAGTCACTCCAACCCCGAGACCTTCGGGAAGGCTCCCTGCTCCTGCCACCCCACTTTCAAGCTTGCAGAGGGTTCGTGTTGGCTCAGTGGAGAATGTGGCGAGTCCATTCTGTGTTCTTGGCACTCCGCAGGAGGACAGGGGAAGAAAAACCCTGAGGAAGAAATAAGGAGGGAAAGAACCACCTCGCAAATGCCTGTCCCTGCCCCTGGTCATGGTGTGGTGGGTCTGGAGCTGACGCTAATCGGTGTGGTTTCTCTCCCAGCCCCAAGTTTATCCTTGCGTAATTTAGCATAGGAAAAGCTAATACCAATGTGTCAGGTTGGGTTAATGGAGATTTTGTTTATGTTTTTGTTTTTTTAAAGATTTTATTTATTCATTTGAGACACAGAGATACAGAGAGAGAGAGAGAAAGCATGAGCAGGGAGAGAAGCAGAGGGAGAAGCAGACTCCTCGCTGAGCCAGGAGCCCAATGTGGGGCTCGATCCCATGACCCCGGGACCATGACCTGAGCCGAAGGCAGACACTTAACCATCTGAGCCACCCAGGTGCCCCATTAATGGAGATTTTGTTTCGAGCTGAGCAAAGGTCCCTTTACCTCCTGCCACCTCCATCCCCCTCCATCCCCGGGCTCCTCCCCAGAGGAGGTATCATACCCATGTGCCACACATGACTGGGCTACCAAGGGACAAGGATCTGGAGGGGCCCGGGCAGGGCTCCCCTCTTTCTGAGAGATCTTTGAGGAAAGAGATGTTCTAGCCACTTTTGTTCACCCATTTCCATTTGCCCACAAGCCTGCTGGCAGGAAGTACTTTCTTGCCAAACGTGGATCCTTCCTCTTCCTCCTAGCACATCCCCACTGGAGCATTTCCAGGCCTGCCATGGGGCTCCGTGGCTCAGGATGAAAGACCTTCTTGGCAGTTCCTCTGTTTCCCTCTCTGAGTCACAAGGGATTGGGCTAGATGACTTTAGTGGGTCCTGAGGCCTCAGATAGCCTGTAGCCCTAGGATTCTAGACCAATAGGAAGAGTTGGCTGGGTGTCAGCCTGTCCCGAAATTCACTGGTGGAGGCGTGGCCCCAGGGGCTCCAAGTTCCTGGCACCTCCTCCAGCACCCATGCTATCATGTCACCCACCGATGCCCCCTGAAAGCTTGCTTCGGGCATCTGCAATTCTACTCCTGGCTCTGGGATAGCTGTCGAGCACAGTCCTCCCTTCTTTCTGGGCTCCAGTCTCCCCACCCATAAAAAAGGGAGAGGGGGGTTGGACAGGCTGATCTCTAGGGCCTCCTCTAGCCTGTGGCTCCTTACCAGAGGGAGGAGGCTCGGGCCTCTATGTGCTACTCACTTATCCCTGACTTTAGAGGCGGAGGACGAGAGCCTTCTAGAGTGAGCTGGCTGGCCTGGAGCTGGTGATGGGAGAAGAGGAGATGAGGGGGGAGGGCAACTCAGAGTATGAAGTTGTGAGAAAAGATAGAAGGTAGGAAGACCGGGAGGAGGCAGGAAGAAAGAGGAGAAGGAGGTGGGAGGGAAGGAAGGGAAAGAATAAACACATAATCAGGGTTACTGAGTTTCCTGTGCAGCTGGAGTCATCTTTTGCTCTTAATAAACTCAGCTGCGGCTCCACACCCCCTCCGGATGGGTGGCTGCTATTCCCAACGCAGCTCAGCTAGCCTGGGACCTGAATAGGGCAGGAGGCGGACGCTCAGGCCTGGGTGTCGGAGGCCCCTCACTCACGGATGCCCACCAGCGGGACAAGGCTGAGCCCAGCCGGCCTGGGAGCCAGGCCTCCCCTTGAGGCAAGATGGTGGGGAGGAGAGACTAAGGCACCTGGGTGAGGCAGGCTGGGGTTCCGTTCACTACTCATCCATTCTGGGCTGAGGGGCCTTGGGTTTGTTTCCCCCCCTCTGAGCCTGCTTCCTCATCTGCAAGTGGGGCTTGCGTCTCCTCGGATACATGCCGTCTTACGTGTGGAGTGAAGGAGAAGCTGGCTATGGAAGCCCCAGCTCGTGCCTGACTGAGTGGCTATTTAACAGCTGGTGTTCCTTGCTGTTTCCTAACTCCTACTCCCCCTATAGTCCGGGCCCGAGCCGGTCTAAAACCAGTAGCCTCAACTCAACACCCAAAAAACAAATAATCCAGCCAAGAAATAGGCAGAAGACATGAACAGACACTTCTCCAAAGACATACAAATGGCCAACAGACACATGGAAAAATGTTCAACATCGCTAGCCATCAGGGAAATACAAATCAAAACCACAATGAGATACCACCTTACACCAGTCAGCAACGGCTAAAATTAACAATATAGGAAACAACAAGTGTTGGTGAGGATGTGGAGAAAGGGGAACCCTCTTACCCTGTCAGTGGGAATGCAAGCTGGTGCAGCCACTCCGGAAAACAGTATGGAAGTTCCTCAAAAAGGTAAAAATAGAGCTACCCTATGACCCAGCAATTGCACTACTAGGTATTTACCCCCAAAATACAGACACAGTGAAAAGAAGGGGCACCTGCACCCCAATGTTCACAGCAGCAATGTCCACAATAGCCAAACTGTGGAAGGAGCCAAGATGCCCTTCAACAGACAAATGGATAAAGAAGAGGTGGTCCATATATACAATGGAATATTACTCAGCCATCAGAAAGAATGAATACCCACCATTTGCATCGACGTGGATGGAACTAGAGGGGATTATGCTGAGTGAAATAAGTCAGGCAGAGAAAGACAATTATCATATGGTTTCACTCATGTGTGGAACATAAGCAATAGCGCGGAGGACCGCAGGGGAAGGGAGGGAAAACTGAAGGCGAAGAAATCAGAGAGGGAGATAAACCATGAGAGACTCTGGACTCTGGGAAACAAACTGAGGGATACAGAACGGAGGGGGGTGGGGGGATGAGGTAACTGGGGGTGGGCATTAAGGAGGGCATGTGGGGTGATGAGCACCGGGTGTTATACACAACTAATGAATCGTTGAACACTACATCAAAAACTAATGATGTTTGTTAATTGAACATAATAAAAAATTTGAAAAAAAGAAAAAAGAAAACCAGTGGCCTCTCTAGCCTCACCCACCCAGAATCTGTCTTTCGGAGGGAGGGGAAAGCGTGGAGGAGCCAAACGGGTTCAAAATGGCAACGGAATCCCTCCCCTTGTCCTGACTCTCCCCAAGCCTCCTTGAACTTCTCTTCCCAAACTGCCCCTTTCCCAACGTGCAGATCCTAGGAAGGGGTAAGCAGAGTGGGGAGCAAAGGCCGCCCTGTTCCCCAACGTTGTTCCTGTGAGGACAGCTGGAGCCAGACTCTTGAATATGTGGTCCTGTTATTAAAGGTTCCCTAAACCCCTTATCTTCTATGAAAGAGTGGGCAGCTTGGTGGATTATTCTGGGAAGGCAGTCAGGGGAGTTTATTAGGTTCTCAGGGGCTTCCCAAAAGTCAACAAGACCTACTAGTTATGAAGCTGTTGCCTCCAACCCTTGCCTCATGTAGACACTCCCTCAAGAGGAAATCAACACTTCAGGATTTTGACTGAGGTAGGGTCGGGAGCAAGATCCACCTAGGATGGGCCAGTGGTCCAGCTCCTTCCACATGGACCCCAGAGTCATCATTCTAAACCCAAATCGGAGCGAGTCATTCCTCTGCTCACAAGATGGGCAAGAGGAGGGGGAGAGGCCCTTTTCTGCCACCTGGGGCCCACAAAGTGAGTCAGACTTGGCTCTGGATGCCTGGCCTTTCAGCCTCTCTTTTTCCCAGTGTCTCCTGGAACAGAGGGAAGGGTCTGGGCCCTTGTGTGGGTGCAGAATGCGGAAGGGAGGCCCCCAGGAAGGGCAGAACCTGCCACTGAGGTTCAAGGCCACCTGGGCTGGGCCAGCAGGAGAGCTCGGATGTGGGCAAGTCCCGGCACTCGGATGCCTAATCACCAGGGAGGCACTCGACTGGGGTACCTTGCCCCGAAGGCTGCCCAGCATGCTCATTCGGAGTGTCGGCCACTAGGTGTAGGACTAGACAAAGGAGCTGGGTCAAGCCTTCCCCTGGGAGTGACTGTAGGAGAAGGAAGAAGGGGGAAAGGCTATCCAATTCAGCTGGGTCCAGGCCAAAGGCCACCCACCAGCCAGTGGATTCTGGGCCTTTGGAATGACTTCGAGTGGACAGGAGCCCGAGCCCTGCCTGACCTTTCCGTCCCCACCTTTGTCCACCCGCAGTAGAGGATGCAGGCCAAGTTCTTAAGGGCTCCCCCTCCCCAGGCTTGACCCCCAGGGAGCAGGAACCTCTGTCATATGCCCTTCTAGCAGCTCACATATCTGCTTCAGAGTATTCACGTCAACCAGAATCACATCATTACTTGGGCGGTAGTCATTGAATGTCTGTCCTCCCATGAGATGGAGGAATGGTGATCGTCTAGATAGATAGATAGATAGATAGATAGATAGATAATAGATAGATAGATAATAGGTAGATAGATAGATAGATAGATGATAGATAGATAGATAGATAGATAGATAGATAGATAGATAGATAGACAGATGATAGATAGGTGAAACCCCCCATGAGAGCAGGAATGGTGGTCGTCTCCTCATCCACCGTGTCCCAGAACACAGCACTGTGCTTAGCATGTAGTAGATGTCCAGAAAATGTGTTGAATGAACGCCTCCGAGCCCATTGGAATGGAAGTGTTTTGTTTCTGATTTTTTTCCCAAGATTTTATTTATTCATTTGACAGAGAGAGAGAGAGAGAGAGAGAGCCCAAGCAGGGGGAGCAGCAGAGAGAGAGGGAGAAGCAAGTTCCCTACTGAGCAGGGAGCCCGATGCAGGGCTCAATCCCAGGACCCTGGGATCATGGCCTGAGCCGAAGGCAGACGCTTAACCCACTGAGCCACCCACGCGCCTCTGCAATGGAAGTGCTTTGTACCGGCCTCTCCTGTTTGCAGGATATAGCCCCCCACATTGGGCCGTACAGTTGAAATGGATAGGACAACCCACCTGTGCTCTCCCAGAACCCTTCAGGCCCTAAAGTCTGGGTCCCAGGATCCACGTCGGGAGCTCAGTGAGTGTGCACCTCGCACCTCCTCCCTCCCTCCCTTGTCCTTCCCCTCTCCCCCTTATCTCTTCTTCCTGTTCTCTCCCATCTGCCAGAGGATAGGCTGATCGGCGTCAGCAAGAGAAAAGGCGAGCCTGTAGGGCTGCCCAGGCCACCCACCGATCCCGGCTGGCCAGCCACTGTGTGTCCTGGGGCCTGTCTCAGAAGGGGCAGAGCAGTGGGCCCAAGATTCCAGGGGGATTTCGGAGGCCAAGGAGGAGGAATCCTCATTACTGTTTAAAGAGTCATACTATCTAAGAGTTAGAGTGATGTAGGGACATGTGCCTGGTAGCTTGTGAGGCAGAAAGGGAAAAAAAAAACAAAAAACAAACCGTGAACAGTGATGCTCTATTTCATAAGCTGGGGGGTGGGGGTGACACCACAGATGCTCATTTTATTACTGTCTCTGAAACCGGGCATGCACATTGCATACGATCTTTTGGACATATATTGTATCATTTTATGCATGTTAAGGCAGTCTAGTATCGTGATTAAACACATAGATGGCCAAAGTCAAGAAGATCATCTGGGTACATTTTCCTGCTCTGCCACTTACTAGACACATGACCTTGGGTTGGATATTCAACCTCTCTTTCCCCCAGTTTCCTCAGATGGCACACGGGGTTAATAACAGTACCTACCTCTAAGGATTGTTGGGAAGGGTAATCCTGTTAATGCACGCAGAGTACAGAGGACCAGGCTGAGCATAGAGCCAGCCTACAGTGAGTGCTAGCTATTATTATTATCTGTGTTCCTAAGTATATTAAAGTGTGCGTGTGTAGGTATCAGTACAACTACACAGGGCTCTAGACTGAGGCATAGAAGAATGACAGCAGGGATTAAAGCCAAATGTGAACAAGGATTATATCTGGGTAGTGGGCGGTAGGAAATGTATTTTTGTCTTCCTAGTACTTTTCTGTAGCTCCCAAATTTTATAATAAGCTCGATTAACTTTTGCAAACAGGAAAAAAACCTTTCTTTCTCAACAATTTTCAACATGCGGAGCAGCCCCAGCAAATGTTAAATCCTCAACACGTAAAAGCAAAAGCAAACACATTGAGAAGGGGTAACGAGAACTGTCGCTAGGCCCCTAGCTCCCGGATATAGCTGCTGAGGGGAAGGCCCTGGCGAGGCTCTCATGAGGCCCTCGAGCAGGGGCCTCATGAGGAAACCCCTCTGCTCTGCCATTTCAGCTTCCCTCCAGTCTGCAGAAAGCCCCACACTCTCTCTGCTCCCCTGCGGGTGCTCCGCCCTCCATGCCACAGTGGCCTTGGCATCCTGGCAAGGAGGCTGGTGGGGAAGGCCTGGAGCTCTGGAGGGCCTCTGGGAAACCCAGCTGATTTCATTCCTCCCTCCGTTCCCGTCAGGTGATGAGAGATGACATTAGTACCCCTTCAGTGAAGCCTGAGCTGATCCTGAGCTCCTGCCTTTTAGCTTGCTGGGCGGAGGACAGTGGCAGCCTCACTCGTACCCAGAGTAGGAGATGAGGGTGGGGAGGGTGAGCACATATGGGGGGGGGGGCAGGGCAGGCCTGAGCGGTTGCCCAGGCTGACCGCTGGGAGGTGGCTGAGGAGACCGGCGGGAGGGAATGCAGAGCCGGCTTTCTGCCCAGCTCATGAATTGAAGCTGGGGAAACAAGGGAGACTGGGATCTGGGTTGGATCAGGGCCAGAGCCCCAGGACAGAAATAGGCCAGGCCACTGGGTTTTCAGATCAGTGCCCTGCTCTGCCTGCCCGTCTGGGCCACTCACAAGCCAGGACCCACGTGGACTCTGCAGGGCAGGAAGATGGGGAAGACAGAGCCAGGGCCCCGTTGCCCTTACCCTCCGCCCCCTCGTTTGGCTTCATCTTTACGGTACTTACAACCACTTGATGTTCCATGAGCTATTTGTTTATTGACTATTCCGCCTCAAGAAAGGATGCTCTTCAAAGGCAAAGAATTTCTCTCCCCCCTCCTCATGGTAGCACCCTAAGGCCCCGGAACAGTGTCTGGTACATGGTAGGTACTTGATAAATCTTTTTTTTTAATGGCTAAGTAAATGACCGCCCCCCAACTAGGGCTTGTGAAGTAGGTAAGGCAGACAGGCACTAGACGTTAGCCTCATTTTGGCTGATGAGAAAGTGGAGGCTGAGAGAAGTTCAAGGACTCGCTTAATGTCACATGGCTAGGAGATGGCCGGTCTTACTTACGTTTAAACCCAAGGGTCACAAACGTGAATGTTCTGTTTTCAATATCATGCTGCCTCTTCTAGAGAAATAGAAGGGTTGGCTGTGTGGCAGGTGCTGGCCAGACACCCCTGTGGGCACACAGACTACAAAGACAAAGCACAATCCTTGAGGCAGCCATGCCAAGTGAGCCCCGGGGTGGGATTAAGGGGTTCTTTCCACTGCTGGCAAGGTTTCTTTAGAAACAGGTTTTGGTCACTTGGGGCCTCTGCTGAGGAAGATCTGACCCTGACGTTCTCACTGACTGAGCCTTGGCATTTCCAAGAATGTAATGGGTAGAGAGCATGGAAATAGTGTTTCTCCTTGGGCGGGGTGACCTGGCTGCGTGGGGCCTCGGATGCCAGTTAAGGGCCTAACTTTTTCCTGGTCTGGAAAAAGGCCGAAAGTATGGCCAGAGAATCACTGCCAGGCTCCTGGGTACCCACTGGGACCTGTCTCCCTTCCATACTGCCCCTGAGCAACCCAACCATCAACCATCAACCACACCAGCTTCTGCAGGGCAGAGGGCATGGGGGGGTGGAGGAGAGACACCTGTCCTTCTCCCATGCCACCAAGAATGCCCTGGTCTGTCTGTCTCTGTAGGCAACGAGTAAATGGGCTCTGGACTTCTCCTTTCATCCCACCACCCCCAGGCAGACATTCCAGCTGAGAGAGAGAATTCTTTCTTCTGGGTCTGAGCCAGGTGCCCTACCTTACCTGGTCAGGTATGGTCCCCAGGTCCTCAGAGCAGAACCTGTCCCTTCCTTCCCCAACCCAGCAGAAAGCCCATGATGTGTATTGGGAGTGTACTACTGCTAGGGTGCGGGACACACACACACACACACACGCACTTGAGCCCTTTAGCCTGGAGCCTGAAAGCTCAATCCCCTATGTCCCATGGAGCTCTGGGGTCCCATCACCTTAAGCATCTGACACAGGGCAGGGCTGGTGGCTGGTGGCTGGTGGCTGAGTACGCGCTGCCCTTGCCTTGCAGGACCCAGAGGAGAAGACGCAGACCATGAGGGTTTCAAGGTTGCAGGGTGAAAAGTGGGAAGTGTGATGTCTGGGAGGGAGGTGCCCTCACACTGACCCTTGCGGGATCCAGGCCTGCAAGGCAGAGCTAGATCTTACCCTGACTAGCCCAATCAAGCAGAGCTCAGATGGTAGAAAGAGGCTTTCCTGGGGGTCCTAGGCCCCTCTTCTTGGGCTTAGGTAGCTGGTAGCCATGGAGCCTTTGAAATCTTGGCCAGAGGCCTGACTTCCTGGGGTCTACCTGGCTGGCAGGGGGGAGATAGGATCTGAGGCCCAATGGACAGGTGGTGGCTGGAAGGAGGCAGCATGTCAGGATGGTGCAGGCATCAGGTGAGAGAAAAGGCAGAGCAGAGGGCAAGGGAGGTGGGTGTACAAATGAGTATAGGAGGAGAGGGGAGAAGGGTGGCCAGCTGTACCTGGAGCAGACTACGGGTTTCTGGTGGGCCCCACAGTGGCCTTGGGCCCGTTGCCCTGTGGCTTCTCAACCCAGCCGGCGGACTGGGTATGATGGGTCGCCAAAACATGGGGCAAACTGAGAACCCCAGGAGAAAGGGGAAGCACCAAAGTGAGGCTCTGGAGTCTTCCCTCCCAGCTGTGGACTGGCTCTGGTGCCCTGCTGGGATCCCAGCAGTGTTTAGGGACAAGGCTTCCCAACTCTTGTGCCCAATAGGTTACAAGTCTGATGAGATCTTCACCCCTTCAGCTCTCAGAAAGGCCCAGTGAGGCCTTATCCCATTGTGCCATACAAATGGTATTGTCTGTCGTCTGTGTGCCCCGAATGGACAAGGCTGGGGAGCACAAGGCAAAGGTAGGGAGGAGGGAGCAGAAATCTGGGAGGGGGCCTGCTGTTCTGGCTCTCCAGCCTGGGCAGAGCTGGGATGGCTCAGGCCCGGCCTCCAGCTCGGGGTTGCCATCACCGCTTCCTCATCTCTCCCGGCCACTTCTCTTTGCCCTTCTGGGCCTCTGCCTTCTACTGCTTCTGTCCACGTCTCTGTCCCTGTTTCCCTCACTCTGTCTTTGTTTTCCTCTTCATTTCTCCGTCTCTGCCTCTAGGCCTATGCGCAGCCTCCCTCTCTGTCTCTCATTGTCTCTCTGATTCTGGGTCTCTCTCCAGTTTCTCTCTCTCTGCCTTTCTGCATGTTTTTCTTCCTCTGAGTGTCTCTCTTGCTGGTTCTCACTGTCTCCCTGGCTCTGGTCTGTCTCTACTTTTCTCTGCTTCCTCTTTTCCCTCTGTCTCTCTCCGGGTCTGTCTTTCTGCCTCTTACATCCTCTCTTGCTCCAACTCAGTGTGCACGCAACCTGCTCCGCTCTGTACCTGGTCCCAGTTGGCAGCTCCTGGATGCTGGGCAGCAACATTCACTCTCTACCCCCTTCCCTGCTAGTGACAATGGAAGCTCTAACGGCAGGGTCCCATGGACAAGCAGGGTCAATTGGGCCTGCCCGGGATCCCAGGATGGGGGCAATGCCAGCCACCTCTACTTTGGGCAGGGTAGGGGGCACCGAAACAGGGAGGCACAACCGCCCATGGCAGATCGCCCCCCCCCACCGCCAAGGCCTCTCTGGGCTACCTCCTTCAGTCTAGCTCACTTCCATAAGCCTGTCCAGAGCCCCTGCCTTGTGGCCAGGCCTGTGTGGGACAGGGAAACAGTCAGAGTGACAAGGCCCAGCTGTGAGGGAGCTTCCCTGCTGTGGCCACGACAGGACCCTGGAACAGTGACACAAAACTGGCACCTGAGTGTTCTATCTTAGCTCCGCCGCCTACTGACTATGTGACCTTGAGCTAGCAAGAGTGCCCACTTTAGGCGTCCTAAGGCCCACCTTGAAGGGTGGTTCCAAGTATTGAGGAAGATGATATTTGGGAAAGGACAGGCACAGTGCTTGGCACCAGGAGGGACTGGACAAGTGGGACACTCCTCCCCTCTCTCTCCCTTCCTTCACCTTCGCCCGTTTGGGGTGACGATGTTAGGGTTAACATCTAAGACTTCGGGGAATGCTCAGGCAAATTAGCAAGGCTCCCTGAGTCTTGACTTCATCCCCGATTCTTCCAGAAGGGTCAGCAGGAAGTGGGTGGTGGCAGGGCCAGGGCCCCACTGAGGTCAAGCTGGGTGGGCAACTCGGGTGGTGGTGGGCCAGCCCTGCCCCTGCCCCCCACAACCTGACAAATGGGACTAAGAGGCCTGAAGAGAGGGAGTGACTGGTCACTCAGGGAGCATGATGCAAGACATGATGGAGCTGGGCCTAGAATCCAGGCCTCTTGACTCCCATAGTCTCCCTTGCTCATCCGCTGGCTTACACTCTCTCTATTCTCTCACCCCTCTGTATATCTGACACTATCTTTCTTTCTCCATCTTTTGCTGTGCCATGCATTCTTCATTCCCTTCGTTCCCCAACAAGACGCTGAACGGTTGAGACTCCTCAACTAATTGGAGCTTCTTTCAGCAACCTTTGGCCCACCCTGCCGAAGGTGAGTAGCATGCTGGCTGGACTTGTGCGTGGGGGTTCCATTTTCTGTGGAGTGGCCTCCTTCTTGCCCCCTCACCCAGGCAGGGTCAAATCAGCCCACCAGGCCAGCAGCCCCTGCCCCACAAGGCTCTGGGGTCTTCCTGAAATAGGGCATCAGCAGACCCTCTTCTCATCTGCCTACCTGCCTTGCCAAGCCAACCCTAGGACAGAGCTAGAGCTGACACTCCCTCTAGGGAAGGGTTGGGATTTGTAGACTCCCCCTTCCCAGGGAAATCCTGCCCAGATTGGGGGCAGGAATTCATACAGTCAGGGCCTGGCTCCTGAGCACACTTCCCAGCCTTTGACCCCAACCTGAGCAGGCTGGAGGGTGGACAGACTGGGGAGCTGCTCTTGGAAGTCCTGCCATAGCTCTAAGTGGCAGGGCCAGTGGGTGGGACAAAAGTCCATCTGTCTCCTACTAAGAAGCCAGGTGGGAGCTCCTGCCTAGAGTCACACAGGTGGTACCTATGGCACATGGCCAGAGATTCTGATGTCAACTTGACACAGATACCTTGTACCAGAGAGGATGGGCAAGGGCCTGCCATCAGGCATCCAGAGGGAGAGCCCTACAGGGGAGCAATGGGCCAAGCATGAGCCTTGGCATAGACAGATCTCAGTTTAAATCCAAGTAAGGAGGTCCTTGCTGGGTGACCTTGACCAAGTTATTTCACCTCTCTAAGCCTTGGTTTTCCCATCTGTAAAAGCTTGCCCCCTTGCTGTTCAAGATTCCAGAAGGGCAGTGCCTACTGAGCACGCACAATCTGAGGACGTTTGGGGGAAGGACCTCCTAAGAGGCCGGTGCACCATGTGGGGGTAAGCAAGAGAGTGAGCAGCCAAGGATTTGGCATTAGCTGATCGGAAAACTTGTGTGAGTTCACAGTGGGATGTGGTGGCCCAGAGAGCTCATGCACTAACTGATAGCTGGGGTCCAGGAGGGTGAAAGCATCCCTCCTGTTCTGGGCCATGGCCAAAGGGATACCTGTTTGGAGGAGAGAGAGCAGCCTACAGAGGAGACTGACTTTCTCTTTGGCCCTATGAAGCCCCCAGCACCATCACCAGCTTATACAGTGTCCTAGTACAAGTCAGCAAAAAGTGCCTCCTTTGGGCATCTGCAACCCTGCACCAGGACACGTGGCTTGGTGCATGCAGCATGGGCTGGATCAGTTCCCATGGGACCCCTTAGCCTGAGTGCCCTCATGACCATCCTAAAGTCCCACCATTTTCCAACGTGGCCTTTATTTATTCAACAGATGTTGTTGAATTCCTACTAGGTGCTTAGTTCGGCACTGCTCTACATATTGAGGAGGGGCCCCAGGAACTGAGGATGCTCGCTCTGGAGAAGAGAGGCTTACTGCATATCTACAGAGTTCTCTGACCACAGGTTACCTGGACTCTTCCAAACTTCAATTCAGTGGATATTTACTGAGTGCCCACAAACAGCCTGCCCCCAGGTTACCACTAGCTGGCTGTGTGGCCTTGCACGAGTCACTTTCCCTCTCTTGGTCTCAGTGTCCCCATGTGCTAATGAAGGCAGCAGGCTAGAGGAGCTGTAAGGCCACTTCTGACTTCTTGCAGGAAATCCTGCAGGGTGACCGGGGGAAGGGGGAGCAGACATTTACCGTGTGGCCCAGGGCTGCTGTATAAGGGGTGCAAGCCAGTTGGGGAATCTGGACTAGAAAATCTTGGGGGTCCTTTTCAGCCTAAGACTCAACCGGCTTCCCACCTTTCTCCTCATCTCTCTCAACGGTCTTGCTCTGGCCGCCCTAGTCTCACATGCCCTGCACCTGCCATGGCCTCTCCAGTCCCCATGCCTTTGCCCAGGCTGTGCACTTGGCCTGGAATGCCGTCTCCTATTTCTGCCTAGTGAAATGCCACTGATCATGAATGTTGCAGAGAGGACCTAAGCATAAGAGGGTTGGAGGCAGGGGTTTGGATTGATGTCCTCCACCTACCTTGCAGCCTAAAGTGTCTCAAGGAAGGGGCTACAGCTGTCCAGGATGTCTCAAAGGCCGAGCTACACCGGCCCCAGGTGCATAACTCTGGGCTCAGGGGATCTGTCAGCTGCCACCATGCACGGGCATTTTCTCCCTTTTCTCCTTTGGAGCATTTTGGAGCCCGCGCTCTGAAACCAGATTGACCTGGTTCGCAGCCCAGATCTGCCCACTTCCTAACTATGCAAGTTTGGCTCTCTCAGGTCCCTTTTCAGAGCCTGGTGCCCACTCTGGAAAATGGGACTACTCAGTCCCACCTCTTCTTCCTTGAAAGGAAGGGAAAAGAAGGGGAGATCATGTCTATAAAAGTTGCCCGTGGTCTACCAGCACCCTGCTGAGCCAGGCTCTGGCACCCCCCATTGCCTGCGTCCTCCGAGCCACTCCTGATACACAAAGCCAAGGGCTTCGTCCTTTCCTTTGAAAGCTTTTCTAGTGATTTCCTACCCAGAATTTCCCTGAACACCCGTCCTCTCTAATCCTGCCCTTCTGTTCTCTTTTTAGGCCCTTTGTGCTGCCGTCCATATGCCCTGGGCCCATCAGCTCTGTAGAGGGAGCTCCAGCAGAGACTTCACATGCACTCGGATGTGGGTTACTCTGCCCAGTAAACTTTATAGATACTCTGTGGAACCCCAAAGTTTGCCTTTCTCTGCCCAACGCATGGCAGCCTGCCCACCTTCCCACTGTCACCTGCCTCCTCACTGGAGGTCCAGCAAAAGCCTCTGAAAGACCCTTGTGTATGGGCTAAAAAGAGCAATCCCTGTTCAGGGCCAGGTCCCTGGGGTGCTCGTGGCGTTGATGATGTTGACTGCAGGCTGGGAGGGCAGGAGCGCTGGGCCAGGAAGTGGGCCAAGAGCTTCAGGCCAGACTGGCCAAAGGCAAAGAGTAAGACTCATGATTATCATGGGAATGACTTGGACTCAGGTCCCAGTGATGCCACTTACTAGCTGGGTGACTACAGGCCCCTCTCCAGACTGTGAAATGGGGCAATGGTGCCCGCCTCACTCATCTCACAGGGTGAGAACAAGGATGCGATGAGATAGCAAAAATATGTGGAAACTTCGGAGGCTAGAACCCATGTGTTTTGGGCAATTTGAGTTGGAGCCCTGGACACATTTTACAGAAAATGGCAGGGTAAAAAGAAGAACACAGACCTGGCTCAAATCCTGGCTCTGTACTTTCTTGTCTGTGTGGCTTTGGGCAAGTCATTGAGCCTCTCTGACTCTCCATCTCCTCATTTGCAGAATGAGGATAATAATATAATACCTAGCCCATTGTTTTGGGGGCGCAATGGGGTGATGCATAAAGAACAGGCAGCCTGTGGGGGATGTCAGGTCCCACTTGGTGTCAGGAAGTCCCAGGGGCAAAGCCGAGAGGCAGAAAGGTGGGTGCAAAAAGGTGAGCAATTAATTGTCTCCAACCTGCAAACAGTGCCTGAGTCCCCTTTCCCTGCCATGTCCTGATCTTGGTTCTTAGGACACCTGGAGCAATCAAACCCAGTCCCTGCCTTCCAGGGCCTGCCCCCAGGCTGAGTTAGATCGAGCCTTGAGTGGGTCTTTGGACCTGGCAGCCAGGCAGCCAGGCCCGTGCCCTTTTCCCTGGGGCCTCAGTCTAACCTTCCACACCCTGGGCCCACCCCAAGGTCCGCTCCTACACAGCTCCAGGAGAAAATTCTCCTTTGTTAGGCACCTGCCACCCCCATCAGGGTTCCTCCCTCCCTGGCTGGAGCCCAGAATCTCATTTGGCACAAATGTAATGAGAGCACCCGGCGCTGGGCAGGCTGGAGAGACCACCTTGTCTCTTGTGGAGCTCAGGGTCCAGTGATGATGGAGACAAGTCCCCTGCCCTCGTGGAGATGGTGTCCTAAGGCAGGCGAAAGAGGATCTCAGATGGTGACACATGCCATGAAGGAGAAAAATGCAAGGAATAAAACCATGACAGGGTTAGGGGGGCAATTTTCAGTGATGTGCTCAGGGATTCTTCCCCTTTGGCGCTTGCAGAGACAGAGGAGCAGACTGACAGAAGGTCACCCAGCAGGTCCTGGCAGAACTGGAGCAGGACCCAGAGGCCCACAGTCCCATGCCTCTCCCCACACCAAGCTGTCTCCAGGGCCTCCTCACGCTCTCGCCTTCGCTTTGTCCTGCTTTCCAGGTACCTATACCTCCCCAGAGCTCCGTGGCCTCTATGCCCTTCCCTCTCTTGGGCAGCAGAGGCTGCTAGGACGACCTCAGCTTTGGCCTGACCGCATTTTCTGAGGGTCCTGTGCAGTTGTGGGGAGGAGGCCTGGGGCCCTGGGCAGTGGGAGTGGGGTTGGGGGCCAGGAACTTGCGTGGGTAAATGGTGTGTGTGAAGACATGGGCTGCTGAAAGCTCCAGCTGTGGGGGCCAACAATGCCCCCAATGGTCCAGATGTTGGTCTCACCTGACTTCCCTCCTGCAGCAGTGGATTTACCAAGAACCTCGCAGCCCACCTCAGAGAAACACAAGATCGCTGAGTTGGAGGGTTGGAAATGGGCCGGAAGGGCCACCCAACGGGAAGCTGGCAGGCTCAGCGCTCGGCCTCCAAGGTTGTCTGGACAGCAGGGGTCACTCCTGGGCCGAAAGTGTCCCAGAGAAGGTGGGGCCACAGCCTCCCCGGTCAAACGTCCCAGGTTTCCTGCCCAGAAATTCGAACTGAATCCAAGGGTGGAACCAGCGCCATGAGTCCAGGGCCTTCCCAAGAGGGAATGAGCTCCTTGTTCCTGCAGGTGTGTAAGCAGGTCTGCACACCCAGAGTAGGAGAGGGGATGCTGTAGAGAGGTGGGACCTGAGGCTTTCTTTCCTGTTCCTCCCAAGGCTGTAGTCTTCCTCTTGCTCCGAGATGCAGAGCCCTCCAGTGCACCCTCATCTCCAGCCCCTGGAGGATCTGAAACCTGCTTCCCCCGGCCCCCTTAAGTGAGTGGGCCCGGCCCAAGGTCTTAATGGGGGCACCCCCCTTCCCCTGCCCACCGACACTTCTCCTAATGCATCCTCGCTGGCCGGCTGGGAACCGCAGACGGCGCTGTGACAAGAGGGGAGATAAGAGGGCTCTCACATTTCCCCCGGCTGGGCTCCTGGGCCGCCAGCATTCACGCTGGCTGATTTCAACATGAAAGGGCCCCTTGAGAAGGAGAGCCCCCCTCCCTTTCCCCCCTTCCCTCCGTTAAGCCCCATTCCGAAGCTAACCACTGTCTGAGCCGCCCTCCCCCTGGAGCACCGAGCTCTGCCTGCCAAGCCTTCCCCCAACTGCGTCAGCCTCACGTCGCCACCCCGCCCTCCAGGGTGGGAATCCCAGGAAGGGAGAGGGGCGTGCAGAGGGCTGCCCCTCACAGCCCTGAGCTGGAGGGGATGAAGGCGGGGCTTGCAGTCCCAACCTGTGACACAGGGCCCGGGGTCCGCTCTGGAGACACAACCCAGTTCCCTTGAGGCTGCGATGTTGAACAAATCTTTGTGGGGACAACTCTGAGGAGAGGAGGTCTCCCAACCCCAGATCCAAAGAGGGCCAGAGCATTCTCAGGATCTCTGAGTACCCAAGGGCTCCACTCAGGCCTCTTCCTTGGCTTTTTTTCCCTTAACTGCCCAAGACAAGCACCCTTCAAAAATCCCCTGAAAACATCTTCTGTTTCTGCCATCAGAGGCCTTCCCTGGAAGGGTATCTGCCCTCAATCTTTTATGCAGCAAATTTTTAAACCCTTTATTTTGAACTAATTTTAGACTCACAGAAAAAAGTTGCAAAAAATAGAGCAGAGAGCTCCCATACACCCCTCACCTACCTTCCCCTGATATTAACATCTTATATAACCTTAGTACAATGATTAAAACCAAGAAATTAACCTTGGTATCATACTATTAACTGAGCTACAGATCTTACTTGTATTTCACCAGTTTTCCCACTCATTCCCTTTTGCTGTTCCAGGATTCTATCCAGGACCCCACACTGCATTGAGTTGTTATGTCTCCTTGGTCTCTCCCAACGCATGACAGGCCCTCAGTCTTTCCTCATCTCTCGTGACCTTGGCATTTGTGAAGAGTACGAGTCAGGTGTTTAGTAGAATGCCCCTCCATTTGGGTTTGTCTGATGTTTTCTCAGGACTAGAGCGAGGTTATGCATTTTTGGCAAGAATACCACAGAAATGACGTTGGGTCCTCCTCAGTTCCTCATACCAAGAGGTTTGTGACGTTGACAATGTCTTACCGCCGGTGATATCTAACTTGATCACTTGGTTAAGCCAATGTCTGCAGGGTTTCCCCACTATAAAGTTACTCTACTTCCCTTTGATATATACAGTTGACCCTTGAACAACACGAGTTTGAACTGCACGGGTCCACTTATATGTGGGTTTTTTTTTTTTTCCCAATAAGTACAGTAAAATGCTGTGAATGTGCTTTCTCTTCCTTGTGATTTTCTTAGTAGCTTATTGTAAGGATACCGTATTTAGTACATATAACATACAAAATATGTGTCGACCAGCTGGTTATGTTATCAGTAAGGCTTCTGGTCAAGAATAGGCTATTCCGTCCAGTTTTGGGGAGTCAAAAATTTATGTACGTATTTTTGACTGCATGGAGTAGGGAGGTGGGTACCCCTAACCCCTGTGTTGTTCAAGGGTCAACTGTAGTTGGCACTTGTCTTGGGAAGATATTTTGAGTATACAAGCCTGTTTCTCCTCAAATGTTCCATGCCCATCTGCTAACTGTAGCATCCATCAGTGGATCAACATTTATTAGTGTGATTGCCTTCCTAATGGTCATGTTCTATTTCCCTCTTTCTTTCTACATCTATTAATTGGAATTTTACTCTAAGGAAAAGCTGTCTCCTCTCTCCTGGTATTTACTTATTCAGTTATTTGTGTTAGTACGAGCCAATGGATATTTATTTTATTCTATCGGTTGAAATCTAGTATTCTCCCCTCCCTCGAGAGGGCAGACTATAACGCCCCACTCCTTGAGTATGAGCTGTGCTAATGACTTCCTTCCAAAGAGGACAGTGTGGAAAAGGGAAAAAGGTAACATGGAGGGGCTCCTGGGTGTCTCAGTCGGTTAAGCGTCTGTCTTCGGCTCAGGTGATGATCCCAGAGTCCTGGGATCAGGTCCCGTATTGGGTTCCTTGCTCAGCAGGGAGCCTGCTTCCCCCTCTGCCTGCCGCTCTTTCTCTTTCTCTCTGACAAATAAATAAATACAATCTTAAAAAAAAAAAAGGTAACATGGAGACACCTGACAAACACTACTTCAGCCAGGTGATCCCAGTGAACACTCCCCACTTTATCCATGAGAAAAGCATCATGATTTTCAAATCCAAACTGAGGGACATTCTACACAGTACCCAACCATACTCCTCAAAACTGCTGAAGTCATCGATAGCAGGGGAATTTCTCAGAACTGTCACAGCCAAGAGAAGCTCAAGGGGAACTGACAACTAAATGCAATGTGGTATCCTGGATAGGATGCTAAAGCAGATAATTGTCACTAAGTAAAAAACTAAGGAAACCTGAAGAAAGTATGGACCTTAGTTAATAATAATGTATCAGTATAGGTCCATTAATTGTAACCCATGTGCTACACTGATGGGAGATATTAACAATAGGAGAAACTGGGTGCCAGGTAGAGGGGAACCCTCTGTATGACCTTTCCACCTTTTTTGTAGATCTAAAACTATTCTAAAATTCAAATACATATATATATGTATATATATGTTCATACACACACACACATACATATTAAAAATCCAATACTATCGTTGTTTATTTTAAGCTCAAATTGTTCCCACTTTGGCTAATTGAAACCTCCTTCAGCTTGGCTCCTGAGTTATTCCAACAATCTCTCATTCTTTTCTGAGTACTTCCTTATTTTCTGGCACTGCAAGATGGTCCAGGCGTATCTTGGTCTTTCCCTGCCCCAGACCTGATTTAGCCATTTCTTCAAGAAGCACTGACTCCTTTTATTGGAGGCTGGAATTAGAAACCAAGATCTGGTCACTAGGTACATTCACTGCTACTGAGCTGTCCCTGCCTGTAGGCCCTCTCAGGTAATAGAGCTAGGAAATATCTGTGTGTATATCAACTCATTTTGTTGCAATTTTAAAAATTGTCATTGACTCTTGTTTTGTCCTCAAGAGATTTACTTCATTTACTTCATATTTCTTAGCAGAGGAGGGCCAAGATCATATTTAACCAGTTCCCTCTCGGTGGCTATTCATACTGTTACACATTTTATTTTATATTATCAAAACAGTGCAATCCCCGTGCATAGTCATGTGCCAAGTGTTGCTCCAGGGCACTCACTGTTTCTCAGACACTGAGGTCGGCAACTGCTGTGTCATCTGTAACATCGATGGAAGCTGCCAGTGTGCCTTCCGAGGTAGCTGTTCTAATCAACTGCCCACCATTCAAATTCACTCCTGTGCCATTCAGGGCCCGACCTTCTTCGGCTTTCATTTCTCACTACCTTCTCCTATTAAATATATTAAATATATTGGATTGTTAATATCTCTCCTACCTCTTATCTACCACTCAATCTCAATGAACTAACTTACCATTTTCTCTCAGGCTTCCAGGTCTCTCCCAGTGGTAGCACAAGGCATGATGGGAACCTCAGCTGCTAATTTGGACCTTAGACTACAAGCTTTGTTACTATTCTACTCTCCTCTGGAGCTCATGGCCTATCAGAGGGCCTGGTCCACAGCAGTGGGCTTGAGCGGGATGGTTGGATGGATGGATGGATAGATGGATGGATGGATGGACGGATGGGTAGATGGGCTGATGGCTGGATGGACTGGCAGCTGGATGGATGGACAGAAGGAGAAGTTGAATGGGCAAAATAAGTTCCAATAGGACAGATTGAGATCGATCACAGAATGCCACTAAATTAGAGAACACTAGAGAAAGAAACAGAGAGAGGCTTGTCCAAAGTCACGCTTCTGACAAAAACCCTGAGAATTAGGAGTGACCATCATTCCCATTTTACAGATGAGCAAATAGTGGTTGTCAGATGTGAAGTGACTTGCTTGAGGCCATACAGTAACTAGTGGGACAGGGATTGGAACCTGGACCGGCTTGGCTCCAAAGATTATGTTCTTTGCACAATCTCACATCAAAAATGGTATGGGGCATTCTGTTATATCAGCCTAAGAGGTGGAGGTTGAATATGGATTTTGCATCTGATGGACCTGAGGTTCAGACTAACTTTTTAACATTTTCAGTCCTTCGTTCATTAAAAAGTTTTCCAGAGCACGCACTGTGTTGTGTGTGTGTGTGTGTGTGTGTGTGTGTGTGTGTGTGTGTGTGTGTGATTATAAAGAGTGCATGTGACGGGGTCAGACAGACACAAGTTTGAAACTTGGGTCTAGCATTGGCAAACCTCATGGCCTTTCTGTGCCTCAGTTTCCTCATCTGTAAAATGGGGATAATAGCAATGTCTATTTCACTAATAGCAATGTCTATAGTCCTCCTGGAGGTGTTAAAGGAGCATATGCTTGTAAATCACTTAGTACCCTGCCACACTCACAGTGAGTGCCTGTCTTGGAAGCAGGCACTGAGATACAGGGATAGGCCAAGTCTGTGTGGTCCTGCCCTTGCCCTCAGGGAGCTAACTGTCTAGTTAGTTCATCTAGGGGATGAAAGAGTTATGGAAATCAACATATTTCCATAACTTCTATCCATGGAACTTGCTATGAAAGGAATAAAACAAAACAGCAAGGAGCTATGAGCAAGAAAACCCAGAAGGACACAACTTATTTAGATGGGGAGGACAGTGCAGGGCATGATCTTTCTGAGGAGGTGACATTTCAGCTGAGACCTGAGGGATGAGAAGAAGCCAACCACGCAGAATAGAGAAAGAACGTTCCGGGCAGTGAAAACAGCAGATGCAAAGATCCTGAGGTGGCAGTGAATTTGGTGAGTTCATGGACCTGCAGAGCAAGCTGGAGCACATCAGGAGATGGGGGAGAGGTAGGAAAGATCACGGGTCATTGCAAAGGCAGGCAGGAGCCAGCTCGTGTGGGACCTGGGCTTTTTTTCTGAGTGTCATGGGAAGCCACCGGAGGGTTTTAAGCAGGAAAGTGACATGGCCTGGTTTGCATTTTAAGAGATTCCCTTTGGCTGCTGGGTGGAGAGTAGATTGTGGGGAGGCCATGTGGGAATAAGGAGCCCAAGTGAGAGGCCTTTGCAGAGGTCCTGGCAAGACTGGGGTGGTGCCTTGGACTAGGGTGGTGACAGTAGAGGTGGAGACGTGTGGACTTCATACCCTATGAGGTATTCCTTGACTCCTTTTTTCTTCAACCCCTCACATCCCATCTTTCATCAAAGCCTCTTGTCTGTATCTTCAGAATACCTCCAAAACCAACCACATCTCACCGCCTCCACCGCCTCCACCCTCTAGGCCACCCTTCAGCCCTTGCCTCCACAGCCTTTCCTCCACACCTGAATCCAAGCCTGAGGGATCTTGTCAAATTCACATCAGGTCCCAAAGCTCCCCATCTCTCTAAGAGTAAAGCCAATGGCATCATGGTGGCCAAAAGCCCTCCAAGATCTGGGCCTTCATTACCTTCTACCTTCATACCTTGTTCCTCTCCTCTTTGCTCACTCAACTCCAGCCACACTGGCCTCTTCGCAGTTCCTCAAACCTGTCTGACACACAACCAACTCACGTTCTTCGCATGGACTGTTCTCTCTGCATAGAATGGTCTTTCCACTTTCTCAAATGTCACCCTCCCAGTGTGACCTTCCTGGTCATGGTAGCCTACACTTGTAACCATGCCACGCCCTCAGACATCCTGACTCTTTTTCCTCCTCCTTCATTGTTTTTTCCATAGCACTTCTGAACATCAACTATATGGTATATTTTCTTTACCTTGTTTCCTTTTGGCCTCCTCTCTCACCAGATTATGGGCTTCATAAGGGAAGAGATCTTCGTCTATTAATTTTCTTCACTGATATATATCCAGTACCTAGAAAAGTGCTTGGCACATAGTAGGTGCTCAGTAAATATTTATCGAATGAGTACGTTGTTGGGGAAAATGCGATGATAGGCGGGAGAACATTTTCCTGCATGTGTTGTAAAGCTAGACAGAAACAAAGGCTGGTTATTGCACCTGTGCTGAGGTGGCTCAGTGTTAGTGCAGGCCATGCTCAGTGAAGTGGCACCTTCCCTGATCTTGCCAGGTCAAGACGGTGAGGATAAAGTGGATGCAGCTCAGACTCTGGGGCCAAATGGCCCTGGGTTCTGATCCCAGTACTACCAATTCTAAACTGTGCTCAAGCCTGCTCTGCAGTTCCATGAACTCACCAAATTCACTGCCACCTCAAGACCTTTGCATCTGCTGTTTTCACTTCCCGGAACATTCTTTCTCTATTCTGCGTGGTTGGCTTCTTCTCATCCTTCGGGTCTCAGCTGAGATGTCACCTCCTCAGAAAGATCATGCCCTGCACTGTCCTCCGCATCTAAATAAGTTGTGTCCTTCTGGGTTTTCTTGCTCATAGCTCCTTGCTGTTTTGTTTTATTCCCTTCATAGCACGTTCCATGGAAATCAACATATTTCCATAACTTTTGTCCCCTGTACTAGACTGTTAGCTCCCTGAGGGCAAGGGCAGGACCACACAGACTTGGCCTATCCGCATATCTCAGGGACTGTTGGACAAATGACTGAATGTCTCTGAGCTCCAGCTTTGTCACCTGTACAGCAAGGATTACAATTCCTCTCTCATGTGTTTGCTCAGAAGGCGATACAAGCAAGTGGGAGTGAACATGTCTCATGAACTAGAAAACACCAAGCGCAGAGAGCACACTTTTCACCTCTTCGTCTTTGAATGGGGACTGATTCAGGATGTTGAATCTTCCGAAGGAGGGCAAGGCAGTTTGCCCAAGGTTCCTCTGAGGGAACCAGGGGCCAGGTTGTCCCCGGGGCTGAGCAGCAGCCTCGGGGGAGGAGAGTTATTGTTCTCGGAGTCCTCTCTGGTAGGGATGCTGTGCCGAAAGCATTAGGTGCGTGGGCTCAACCTATCTACACAACAGCGCTGTGAGCTAAGAACTATTACTATCCCCATTTTAGAAATAAGAAAACCTGAGCTTAAAGAAGTGAAATGATTCGCTTGAGGCTGCAAACCTCCTGGTGAAGCAGGGACTTCACCCTAAGCCCCTTGTGATTCCGGAGCCTGCATGGTTTCCCTGCCACATGTGGTCAACCAGGAAGGGGCTTGGGGGTCAAGGAGAGGGGAGGTGGAGGGGTGTGGACAGGCCGACTCCTACCACAGGAGCAACGTTCCAGGAGGAATGCAGACAGTGCCGGAAACCCCAAAAGCAATTCGTCAACCTTGGGAAAGTGGCCTGTAGTTTGGCCTGGCATGCTCAGTGTGGGCGCTGCGGACCCTCCCGCCTCCCATTTGCAGACACCCTATGTCAGTCAGGGAATCTGAGCAGAAGTCAGGTAGAGGAGCCCTTAGAGAACGCCTTGACCTTTCCGCTCATGTGAATCCCTTGGGGGACTAGGCCTGATTTCACAGATTTGGGGTAGAGCCCGGGCATCTGGAAATTCCCCAACCCTCCAGTTAATTTGAATGCTGTGACTCAACTAGTCTTCCCTTGCCCCACACTCCACACACCATTTTAAAGGTGGAGAAGCAGAGGCATAGAGAGAGGACACACAGTCTGGAACTCAGGTCTCTGATTCTCCTTAGGGCTCAGCCACGTGAGAATGCCTTCCTCAGGGTGCCAGTGGGGTAGGTTAGAAAGGGTCCCCAGAGCTCCAGGGTGGGGGGGTGGGAAGACAATAATTCCTACTGGGTTGGGGTTAAAAGCATCCCAGTACTGTGCTGGTTTCCCCACCCCCTAGAAGCCTTTGGGGCCACCGCTACTCCCTCTGCAGCTAGGGGGTATGGGAAGAGCCCTGACCAAGAGAACAGGAGCCCTGAGTTTGGGTCACACCTCAGGCAAGTCCCTTTCCCTCTCTAGGCCTCAGTGTTACTCATCTATAAAATGAGATTAGACTCAACCCTCAACCAAGATCTCTTTCAGTTCTGATGTCCTTTAGTTCTAGAAAAGACAGCAGTTAGGAGGTCTGGGCTGTGATCTTAACTCTGCATTCTGAGCCCCAGCTTCCTACCCTGTTAGTATGGGAATTATTGCTATGTGACCTTGGCCACATTCCTTGCTTTTTCTGTCAGTGTTCCCCCTCCCCTAAACTACAGTGCATGGGGAAAAGGAGTGATCTCCACTTAGAAGGCCTGTGAGTCTCTGATTCTTGTTCTAACTGACTGCTCCAGATCCACTGACCAGGTCAGATGGAGAGGAGGTTTTGGGCAAGTGGTCCCTGCGAGGGTGGAGGGAGAGCTTCGGCAGACAGGCCCTATCTCCCCACTTCCAGTGGCCATCAGTGAGGGTGCAGGGCCTCCAGCTGGAATGGCCCTCAGAGTCACTTTCACGGCCCCCCAGTGTTGTGAGAAGAAAGGAAGTTGTGAAGTCAGCAACTCAGCCAAGGAGGGGAGGTGGCAGGAGCAGAGAGGTTGCAGGGCCTGAGACTTGGGGGGTTGGAGCTCTTGCCTGGCTCTGGTAGGGAGGAGGTAGGGTCTCATACCTGAAAGGTATGAGTGTGTGAAGCCTGGGGAGCAGACACCCTGGAGGATGCCTCTCCGTCAGTCTCAAGAGCAGTTATAACAGCCACATGTTCTCCAAGGCCTTCTGTGAGCCGGGTGAGCCGTTCACGTGATAGGGCTGAATTTTCTCACAGCCCCAGCAGTGGGCAACTTTTAGTAGCTGCACCTTACACATACTGTAGATGAGGCCGCTGAGGCACAGAGAGGGAAGGAACCCGCCCAAAGCCACACAGTCTGACTGGAACCCAAGCGGGCTGAATCTTGAGCCCCTGCTCTTTCCATCCCACCCACGGGTCTCCAATACCAACAACAGCACATACACAGTGCTCCCTATGTGCCAGACACGGTCCGAAGTGTTTCATTTTATCGGTACAACAATAGATACCTCATAGTGGTGGTTACTACCATGAGATACACATGAGAAAACTGAGGCCCAGAGCATTCAAGTAACTTGCTCCTAGAGTCACAAGTTAATACATGGTGGAGGTGGGCCTCAAAGCCCATGCTGTCTTCCTTAGGTGGCTGTTTAGGGTTGTGTGGGGCCTTGGACAAGTAAATCACTTTACTCTCATTTCTCTGGGCCTTGGTTTCTCCTTAGACAGTGAGATGACTGAACCAAGTGATCTGTAAGGACTTTCTCTGCTCTGCCATATCACTAATCGTAGACTCTACCTCCATGTCTTTGGCTCAGGGCTAGGGCCTCAGGGTACCTCTGCTCTTTTCTCTACGCTCTCCTTTCCTAGGAGTTAGTAGTGGCTCAGGCCTGGGCTTTGCAGGGACAAAAGGAAATTCAGTCCAGCCAAGCCTAGCCCAGGAAAGCTGTTTCACATAATAGAGGGGTGGCATTGTGACCTACCAGAGTCCAGCCACCATTCACCTCCCCACCCATTGACCCATCTCTTGGTCTGTATAGGGGTCTGTCAAGCCACCTCCCAGTCCCCCAGGCTCAGGGCCCACTTGCCTGAGCCCTTTTCTTCAGCTGCCCAGCAGCTTAACTCCCTAGCTTTCTCTTCAGCTTTGATTCATTGTTGCACCTGAAACCTGGGGCCAGCAGCTATTCTGGCCATCATGACCCCTCCCTTCCCTGGAGCTGCTAACAATGGTGGCAGTCACTAACACATAAGAAATGTGCTCATTGCCAGGAGATGAACATTCTGACCACAGCACAAAGAGCACAGTCTGGCTGCAGAATGGCAAAATACCACCCTGGAGCCCAACTTGGCCACATCCTAGACATTTAGCTCTGGACAATTTCCTCAAATTCTCTGAGTTTTGGCTTTCTCATCTCTACAATGAAAAACATGATTACTATCTCACTGAGCTGCTGGAAGGATTCAGCACTATAGCAGATGACCATCTCAGAGCACAGTACCTAGACTGTAGTAGTAGGTGATCAACAAGTAAGACTTAGCTTTGAATCCCACATCTGTATGATCTTAGGCAAGCCAATGAATCTCAGTTTTCTGAGCTCAGATACAAGTATAAAAATTCTTGTCCAGTGAGATTTTTATAAGGAAACAATGAGATAATGACTGTAAAATTCCTAGCATGGTGTCTGGCAGATGGTAGGGGATTAAAAATATGCTACCTTGCTCCACTTACCTCCATGCACAGAGATGAAACTATTTACTTCCAAACATATGTAAGTGCATAAAACTCTATGTGACCAATAATATCAACATTACACAAATCGTTCCAGAGAAAGAGAAAAAGAAGGAATGCTTCCCAACTCTTTTTATGAGACTAGCTAAATAACTGGACAAATCTTGATACCAAAACTAGATAAAGGCATTACAAGAAAAGAACACTTCAGATCAATCTCTTTTGTAAATATGGGTGAAAAACAAGAAATCAAAATATTAGGAAATAAAATTTAAAAATATACTAAAAGAACAATGCGTCATGACCAAGTGAAGTATAAGTCAGGATTTCAAGGGTGAAAAATCAATGAAACAAAGGAGCGGATTCTTTGAAAAGATTACTAAAATTGACAAACCTCTAATAAGACAGAGGAAAAAGAGAGAAGGCACACATTGTGAATATGGGGAATGAAACAGAGGATATCAATACAGACCCTCCAGACATCAAAAGGACAATAACGGAACATTATGATCGACTCTATACACATAAACTTGACAGTTTAGATGAAGTGGATTAATTCCTTGAAAAGCACAAACTACCACAACTCATCCAATATGAAACCAATATTTTGGGTATTATCAACTATTAAAACTATCAGAAAATAAGTTTGTGATTAAAAAATACCCCCAAAGAAGTCTCTAGGACCAGATGGTTTTACTGGAGAATTCTACTGAAAGTTGATGGAACAATGAACAGAAATTCTATATAATCTCTTCCAGAAAAAGGAAAAGGAGGGGTCACTTCCCAACTCATTTTATGAAGCCAGCATTACCCAGACACCAAAACTGGGCAAGGAGAGTACACAAAAAGAAAACCACACACCAATAGCCCACATGAAAACAGAAAAATTCTCAACCAAACATCAACAAATAGAATTCAATAATATATTAAAGGAATTATACACTACAACCAAGTGGGGTTCAGTCTAAGAATGCAAGGATAGTTTGATACTTGGAAATCAGTCAGTGTAATCCACCATATTAATAGGCTAAGAAAGAAAAACCAATAAACTTACCAACTGATATGGGAAAAGCACTATACAAAATCCAACACACTTTCATAATAAAAACACTTAAAAATTAGGAAGAGAGTGAACAAGAACTAATAATTAAGTTCCTCAAAGTCACAGGATATAAGATAAACATACAAAAATCAGTTATATTTCTATATACTAGCAATGAACATGTGAAAACCCAAATTTTAAATGCAATGCCATTTAAAATGTCTCCAAAAATAAAACAAATTAGATATAAATGTAACAAAACATGTGCAAGACTTACAAGCTGAAAATTTAAAAAATGCTGATGAAAGAAATCAAAGACTATCTAAATAAATGAAGAGACATACCTAGGTGTTCATTGATTGGAAGACTCAAGGTAGTAAAGATGTCAATTCTCTCCAAATCGATATATACATTTAATGCCATTCTTATCAAAATTCTAGCAAGTTTTTTCTGTGGATATAGGCAAGATTATTCTAAAATTTCTATGGAAAGGCAAAAGAACTAGAATAGCTAAAATGATTTTGAAGAAGAAGAATACAGTGTGAGGAAACACTTTACCTGATTTTAAGACTTACATATCTACCATAATTAAGACTCTGTGATATTGGCAGGAGGTGATATACATATGAAAATTTAACTCAATGAATCATAAATTTAAATATAAAATATAAAACTATAGATCATTTAGAAGAAAACGTAGGAGAAAATTTTCTGGACTTAGATATTGGTGAAGAATTCTTAGATACACCACTGTAAAAGAAAAAAAATGGATAAATTGGACTTCATCAAATTAACTACTTTTGCTCTGTGATGAGAATGGATGAAAAGACAGACTGCAAACTGAGAGAAAATATTTGTAAACCAGTATTTGACACAGGACTTGTATCTAGAATATATAAAGAACTCTTAAGATACAACAGTGAAGCAAGACAAAACAAAACAAACAATCCAATTAAAAAATTGGTAAAAGGCATGCAGAGACATTTCACCAAAGAGGATGTACAGATGGCAAATAAGCACATGAAAAGTTAGTCGACATCATTAATGTAAATTAAAGTCACAATGAGATATCACCACATAGCTATCCAGTGGCTGAAATTTAAAACAAAACAAAAGTATGACAATACAAAATGCTAGGGAAGGTACAGAGAAACTGGATCACTCATACATTGCTGGTGGGAGTGTAAAATGGCACAGACACTGTGAGGCAGTTTGTCAATTTTTTTCTAAAATTAGACATGCAAGTACTATACAACGAGTGATTGCACTGTTGGACATTTATACCAGAGAAATTTAAACTAATGTCCAAACAAAAATTTGAATGTTTATTGCAGCTTTCTTTGTAATAACCCCAAACCGGGAATAGCCCAGATGTCTTTCAGCTTGTGACTGGTTAAACAAACTGTGGTACATCTACATCATAGAATACTACTCAGCAATAAAAAGAAACAAACTACTGACACCTACAACAGCTTGGATGAATCTCCAGAGAGTTCTGCTGAGTGAAAAAGCGAATCCTATATGGTTACATACTGTACGTTTCCATTATATAATGTTCCTGAAAGATAGATTATGAAAATCGAGAACAGATTAGTGGATACCAGGGGTAAGGAGGAGGTGGGGTGGAGAGGAAATGAGTGTGGCTGTAAAAACACAACAATGAGAGATCCTTGGGGTGATGGAAATGTTTTGTATCTTAAAATTTTTTTAAAGATTTTATTTATTTATCTGACAGATAGAGAGACAGCGAGAGAGGGAACACAAGCAGAGGGAGCGGGAGAGGGAGAAGCAGGCTTCCCGCCGAGCAGGGAGCCCGATGCGGGACTCGATCCCAGGACCCTGGGATCATGACCTGAGCCAAAGGCAGACACTTAACGACTGAGCCACCCAGGCATCCCTGAAATGTTTTGTATCTTGACTGTACTGATGTCCATATCCTGGATGTGATATTGTACTATATTTTTGCAAGATGTTTCTGTTGGAAAAAACGGGGTAAAGGATACACAAGATCTCCTTGTATTATTTCTTACAACTGCATGTGAATCTACAATTATCACAAAATTTTAAAGGTTTAATTTCAAAATCAAATGGAATTCAGCAACACAGTAAAACATAATTCATCGTGACCAAGTGAGTTTTAATCTGGGAATTCAAGGGTGGTTTAACAATCAAAAATCAATCATTGTAATTCACCTAACATGAAAAAGGAGGGAAATCATGACAGATACATAAAAAAGCATTTTACAAAATTCAACACCCATTCATGGTAAAACTTTCGGCACACTATTAATAGGAAGGAGTGTCCTCTATTTGATAAAGGGCATCTATACCAACAAAAAAACAAAAAAACAAAACAAAACAGAAACCTTCAGCAAATAACACACTTAATGGTAGAATAATGAAAGTTTTCATACACTGAGAGTCTGTGTCAGACAAAGATGGCCACTCTAACCATTTCTATTCAATGTTGTACTGGAGGTCCTAGTCAGTGCAATGAGGCAAGCAAAAGAAATCAAAGATTTGAACCGTAGAAATAGAATTACCATTATTTTCATTTTACATGATTGTGTACATAGAAGTCCAGAAGAATCTATAGACAAACTATTAGAATTAATAAGTGAATTCAGAAATATCAATTTTATTTCTATATACCAGCAAAAAAATAGAACAATAACATTTTAAAAACTTCATTATTTATAATAACAAAACATCAAATACTTAGGAATAAATCTAATGAAAGATGTGGAAAGCATGTACACTGAAAACTAATAAAAAAAAAAAAGAACCTCCCTCCAAAATTAAAGATTTAAGTTAAGGGCTAAACCACATTCATGGATTAGAAAACTTAATGTTATAAAGATGTCATTTGTCCCCAGATTAATCTACAGAGTCAATGTGATCTCATTTAAAAATCACAGCAATTGTTTTTGGTGGCAAAATTGACAAATTGGCCCTAAAATTCAGATGGGAATACAAAGGCCAAGAACAGTTCACGTTATCTTGAAGGAGAATATAGCTGGAGGACTCTAACAGATATCAAGACCTAGAAAGCTGAAATAATTAAGACATTGTGATATTGGCACCAGGATATAGAAAGTGACAAAAGGAAAGAATAGAAAATTCAGAAACAGACCTACATATACATAATCAGCTAATTTACAACAAAAATGACACTGTAGGTATATGGGCAAGTATTTTAAAAAATAAATGGTGCTGGGTTATTGGGATAGCTATGTAGGAAAAAAAAGATACCTTGACCCCTACCTCACATCATACACAAATCAGTTCCAGATGGATTACAGATACAAATGTGAAATGCAAAACAATGAAGTTTCAGAGGAAACGTAGGGGAACAACTTTGTAACCTTGGAGTAGACAAAGATTTCTTAAACAAGGTGAAAAAATGCTATCCACGAAGAAAAAAAAGATAATTTGGAGTATATAAAGATAAAGAGTGTTTGTTCATGAAAAGACTGGTTTAAGAGAATAATAAGATAACCCAAAGAATGGGGGACTGTATTTACAATAGATATCTCTGACAAAGGACTCATAATCCAGAGTATATTAGGCAGCCCAACAGAAGAATGTGCAACAAATGAAGAATATCAAGGTGGACAATAAACATGAAAAAGTGTTCAACTGAATTAGTTACAGGGAAAATGCAAATCAAAGCTATAATGATATGCTACCATACACCCACCAGAATGCGTTAAAGGAAAGAAAATGGAAATGACTAGCTTAATATTGGTGAAAATGAGGAGCAGCCCAAAATCTCCTGCCCTGCTGCTGGGTGTATAAATTGGTTCCACTCTGGAAAAGTGTGAGGCAGTATTTGCCAAAGTCCAACATAGGCTTAACCTGCAACCCCACCATTTCTTTACCAAAACAGATGCACAAGAATATTTATAACAGTCCCCTTTATAATAGCCCAAAGCTTAAAGTTACCTTGATATCCAAATATTAGGGTTGCTTGGGCAGCTGAATTGGAGACAGTGAGACAGAAGACCAGGAAAGCAGGAGGAGGCTGTGTGGCAGCAGGCTATGCAGGAAATGGTGGTTGAAGCAGCAGTGGGGGTGGGGAGGAGAACCACAAGGAAATAAAGCCCCATGACTTAGAGTGGGAGGAATCTGGGAGGTGATGGAGAAGCAAAAGCCTAGGCCAAGGTCCTCTAACCAAGGATCCTGGGAGGATGGCTGTCCATTCACTGAGGAAAGAAACCCTGGAGGAAGAAGTATGGGATGAACATGGAGGATGAGTTTAGTTTGGTCGGCACTAGGATTTGAGATGTCTGTGGGAGCAAGAGAGAAGGCAATTCAGAGATGTATGACACTCCCTAAGCCCTGACTTCTTTGCTCTCAAGTCACTAGAGAGTTCTGGGCAAATGTCATAATGAGAGGAGAGGTGGGCTTGAAGATAGGGGCCAACTGGGCTTTGGCCTGATCCAGAGCTGTGTGGAAAGCAGATGGAAGATCAAGAAGCAAGACCAGGTGCTCTGTTCTTTAGTCCTATTGTCTGCCATTGCTGGAGTAGTGTCTTGACCTTTCCAGACTCCAGTTCCCAGCTTTGTTCTTTGGGTTCTCTAAATTGGGTTTTGGCACACACGGAGGAGGGGCGGTGTGGACATCTCTGCCCTTTCCCATAAACCCTCACTGCTCAAAATGGCGCTGATCTCCCTCCTACCGATTCCTCCCTCCTCTTCCTCCAGACTCCATTTCAGGCCATATTTCCTGAAGAGAGAGTCTGATCTATCCCCTCCCCCCTTTCCCCTGCAGGAATAAATACTCGAAAGACTTTCTAGCTTAGATCTCAGAGGTCACATAAGTTAGGGCCTTCAGCGTGCATATGGGGAAATCGAGGCCCAGCGATAGAAAAGGATCTGTTGAAGGTTACTTTGAAAGAGTTAATGGTGGAGGGTGGGCCAGAACTCAGACCTCCTGGTGCTCCAGGCCTTGATTTCTTCCTCTCCTTTTGAGAAAGAAAAAAAAGGAAAAATGAAAGACAAAGAAAGGGGAAAAAGGACACAGACAGAAAGAACTATTAAATAAAAGAGGCACAGGGAGTCAGGAAAGAGACAGGGACAAATTCCAAGAGAGAGCTGAGAGAAAGGAAGAGAGGGAGGGAGATGGGAAATCGATACAGAAAGAGCAAAAGTGAAAGAAGGAAAAAGGGAAAGGGAGAGAAAAAGAGAAAAGAGAAAAATGGAAAGAAAGGGGCCAGTAAGTAGAGCAGGCTGGGCTTCCTGCTCCTGCAGGCACTGGCAGGAGCTGAGCCCACAGCCCTGTACAAGGCAGAGAAGGGTGGCCCCAGAAATCCTTACCTGCCAAACTCCATCAGCCCTCAGAGGCCCAAACCAGAACTGAGCAGTTGGTCTAAACAGAAAACAAACAGAGCAAAATGAAAACACGCTGGCTGAGCCTACCCCCACCCTGGGCTGTGGCTCTGTGCATTCATTGGTCCCCCGGAGGCCACTGGGTAAGCAAGGCACAGCTTTTGTAACCCTCCTGTCTCTGCCCCCCCATCCCACAGTCACCCCGCACCAGGGGCCATAGACTCAGCTCAAGATGCCATGGTGGGGAGGGCCAGGGCTCTTGGGCCCTGAGGGGCAAAAGGGGGTCATGCATTCCCTGCCCTTGGCCTAGAAGAGAAACGGTAAGGCCGGTGGGGTGGGAGGGTGGCAGGGAGGGGAAGCAGTGGGGAAACAGCTCTGTCTCCTTCCCCATACAGGGTTGAAGGTTCTTAACCAGTCCAAAGCATATCCTGGGTGTGGCTTACCTGAGGTAAGAGGGTTGGCAAGGCAGGCAAGAGGAGCAGGGTGGTGGACCAGGGTTGGGAAGGGGGCACACTGAACACCTACCATTAGTACCATGTGTTCCTTTTCATCTCCATTGGGCTCTAGAGCTCGAAACCATGAAGAGAAAGTCTCAGTTTACATTATAAACTTGTTATTAATAATGACTCAAGTGATACCTAATATCAGTCTTGTGCTTGGCAGTTACCAAACACACACAGAAAAACTCACTAGCCCTATTTTGCAGTCCTGCGAATAACTCATGGCCCGATTTTGCAGTCCTGCGAATAACTATTTTACAGACGGGGAAACTGAGGCTCAGGAGGTGAATTGACAAGGTACCCAGCTGGGAAGCGGTTGAGCCTGAGTAGGTGAGACCAGGTCAATGGACTCTGGCTGTGATATAATGACCAGAGCAAATATTCAGGGGTGAAAATGTGCTTACCTAAAATCAGAGGCATCGCCCAGCCCTAGCACCTTCTCACGTCATCCAAGGGAGCAGACAGATGCAAGCAGTGCATGTAGGGGAAGTTGAGAGAGGGGACATGGGGTAGGAGTGACTATGAGCAGGTAGCAGAAGTCCTGGGACAGGGGCCACCTCAAGATCCAGAGAGGTACTCAGTGGCTGACACCTCCTTTCAGGATTGGAATGGCGAGGGGCTCAAACAAAATTATGTAGTCAATAAATATTTATTATTAAGCACTTACACTGATAGTGGTTAAGAAAAGAGATAACAATAGTAGTTACCTTATAGAGTTTGTGAAGACTAAATGTGTTATTTCAAGTAAAACCCTGGGAAGAGTGCCTGGCACATGGTAAGCCTCACATATTAGCTCCTGATGTCCTTGTCACTGTTGGTTATTTGCCAGGCCTGCACTGAGCACTGGGAGACCATGATGCTGTGAACAAAAGCAGCTGTGGTCCCCGCCCTCATGGAGTTTTGAGTATGGTAGGGAAGATGGCCATTAATCACAAAGCACACAACCAAAGTAAAATTACAATAGTAAGAAATGCTGTGGAGGAGAGGTCCATAGCACCAGGAGAGTGAAATGCTAGGCAGCATGTCCTAGCGAGGAAAATATAGAGACATTCCCCTGATGAGCTGTGTGCTGACATAGAAGTAGGAGTCAAAACCAGAAAGAGGGAAAGAAAATCATCACAGGCAGAGGACATAGCATGTGCAAAGTCCCAGTGGCAAGAGGGATCTTGGTAAAAGATGTGGATGGAGAGGTAGGCAGGGACCAGAGAAGGGCAGACACTGTAATCCATGCTCAGGAGTCTTGCCTTTATTGCAAAAATAAAGGGAAACCAGGGAAGAATTTTTTTTTAAGATTTATGTATTTGAGAGAGAGTGAGAGCGAGAGCGTGGGGAGTGGGGCAGGGGCAGAGGGAGAGAATCTCAGGCAGATTCCTCGCTGAGCGCAGAGTCCAACATGGGGCTTGATCTCACTACCCATGAGATCATGACCTGAACCAAAATCACAAGTCGGTTGCTTAACCAACTGAGCCACCCAGGCACCCCAAGGGAAGGATTTTAAGGATGGAGTAACATGGTCAGAAAAAGGGGGTGCCTAATTCTAGGTTGGGAGAGATCTCTAGCTTAGAGGCGAGGAGAAGATCCACATACAGCAGGGTGGGTTTGTTTCTTCAATGTGTGGCCTTGGGCAAGTCCCTTTCCCTTCCTGGGCTTCAGTTTCCATCTGAATCTCAAATGGTCTGTGAAGCCTACTTGAGGAGCCATCTTCTTTTCTGTCTGCCTTCGGTCCCTACCCCCTGTTAAGAGGAGAAGGCAAGGAATATACTCTTTTTTTTTTTTAAAGATTTTATTTATTTATTTGACAGAGAGAGACACAGCGAGAGAGGGAACACAAGCAGGGGGAGCGGGAGAGGGAGAAGCAGGCTTCCCGCCGAGCAGGGAGCCCGATGCGGGGCTCCATCGTAGGACCCTGGGATCATGACCTGAGCCGAAGGCAGACGCTTAACGACTGAGCCACCCAGGCGCCCCAAGATACTCTAAATGGAGCCCAGCTCCTCTCCTGTCTTTCCTTCCTCCCTATACCTTCCTAATGCCTGCTCCCTACCACCACACGAGACTGTGGGAAAGAAGGCCATGTGGGGGTCAAGTTCTCTCCTCCTCTAACCATGGCTCATCCCTGTCAGCCTCACGCCATTATGGGATGGGGTACATTCAAGCCTAGGACCAGAGGAAGCTCAGGGGACTCCGATAGTGGTTGCTGGTTGTGCTGGAAAGCCCAGAACCACAGGCAGCTGGGAGAGGCTGCCCCCGCCAGGATGATGGAGTGGGTGTGACATAAATTTCTCAGGACAGGCAGGGAAAAAACATTTATAGCCCCTCCTTGCCAAGTCTGGTTCTAATCAGGCCCCTGACCGGCCCACTCTGCTCCCTACACCCACCACACCGGGCTGGCTCCTCCAAAAACCAGAGTCATTTAGGGCTTCTGTCTTTCTTCCTCCTCTTACTCTCTAAGAAACATACACAAAGACGTACACACACACACACACATCCCTCGCCCTTCCAGGCCTCTGTGGACCCACAGGAGTGTATACATATATGCACATATCCATACACACAGGTGGTCCCCTGGGATTCTGTGTCCCCACACACATATACAGATGAACAGACACACACACACACACACACACACACACACACACACACACACTCACACACACACACACACACACACACACAGTCACACTGGAGACTAGCCCTGGGTGGGCTGAAGAAGGCTTTAGCCCCAATACCAACCATGAACCCCAGACAGCAACATCCTCTTGGGTTGGGCACCAGAAGACCCGGGAAGTGCCTTCCTTCAGTTACAACTCTCGGGCAGGCCTGCTTTTCTCCTGCTCCTGTTCTCAGCCCCCTGGCTGCCATGGCAACAGCCTTCCAGCTCTGCCATCCAAGGCACAGGAATGCCTTCCCTGGAGCTGAGTTAGGCTCTGGCCAGGCTCTGAGCAACCTCAGGAGGCCAAGGCTCACTGAGGGTGCCTTGCAGAGCACGCTGGCCGGGCTCATGAGCCCCAGCTCCCTTATAGCCTAGGCCCAGGGGCCTCAGACAAACCCTCCTCCAGCTCAGCTTTACCTTCTTTCCCAGGCTTCTCTGGTTCTCCACCTTAGCCCTGCCCTCTGCCCAGGCCACCAAAGTCCTCCCTCGGCCACCTGAGACATATTTGTCTCTCTTGATCTGAGCTTAGCAAAATTCTCCTTTCATGGGCCTCTCTTTCCTACCTGAATGCTCAGGCCATTTGGTTCCTTCTGGTGAAGCCAGAAGGGGCCCTCTCGTTTCCTCATGATGCGTGGATCTGGTCATTGCCCAGCAGATCCCGGAACTCAGGTCCAGTGCCTCTGCACAGCAGTGGTCTCACACCCGTGGAAGATCAGGTCACTCCAAGCACAATGTGGGGACAGCTTGGGGCTAAGGGAATCCATTGACAGCTTTGCTCCTTTCACCCCAGAATAAGTGGAATGGCTTAAAGGAGAGGCTACTTCACAAGTAGAGGGTACCATCCACCCTCCTCGGGAGGCGGTATGATGCGGGGCTTGGGGTGCCAGACCTGGATTCAAATCCCTCATTACCCTGTGCCAGCCGTGTGAGCTGAGGAACCAAGTCAAACCTATTGTTGGGGTTCTTGTCAAGATCTAACATGCCCAGAACATGAACCAGAGTCAATACGTGCCCATTCTAGTTGCTTCCCACTAACTCTGCCCCACTGAAATGGAGAACCCCTAGGGAGAAAGGCAGAAGGAAGAAGGGGACTACCATTTGTTACATTCTTGGTTTTTTTACATTCATTACTTGGTGTAATACTCCTTGCCTCTGTACGAGGTAGTTACTATCCGTATCCCTGACTCGAAACCCATTTTCTTTGGTTCTTGAGCTCACAAGGGGACATTATCCTATGCTGTGGAGATAGCAGGGGTGGGAAAGGGGAAGATGGGTTGCTTTAAACACTGGTTTTGACAGGGTTGCAGCTTGAGGGAAGAGGGCTTGTCAGGCTCCCCCAGCTGCCTTTTTCCTCTGGGGCCAGTACGCAGACCAGCTGACTGCCAGGGCCTGGCCACACGCTGGCTCCAGAGGGACTTGGCGGACAGCTTTATGAGGCAGAAAATCCAGCATCCACCCCTGGGTGCAGCAGCAACAGCAAAGTAGTTTGCCTGGTTTGCAGTGGAGGAAACCCCATCCCTCCTGCCCAGATAACTCAGAGTCACGACCACACCTGGCCCCAGATATTTCCCAGGTTCCTTGAGCAGGGAAACCTCCAAGAGAGGCTCCAGGGAGGCAGATTTCAGCTGAGCAGAAGGGAAGTCAGAGTTCTGCCAAGGCGGACCAGTTGCTTAGAGGGGAGTGAGTTCCCCATCACTGTAGGTGTGTGAGCAGACACAAGCTAGAGAAAGGGTTAGCCCCTTCACCCAGGTCAGGGGTTAGCCCAGAGGTAGCTCATGAGAGGTACCCACGAGGTTCAGGGGCTTCCTGAAACTATGTGCAACATTTTGTGTGCTTGTGTACTTTTATAGGAACTGGCCTCATTGCTTTCATTGGGTTGTTCAAAGGCACGCCACCCCCGAGGTCACACAGATAGAGCCTTGGACAAGGGCATGTCTTTCAGGTTCTGAACCAGTGCGCGAATCTACACTGTTTTCTACGACACCAAATGCTGTCTTATCTTAGAGTGGGTTGATTCTCAGGACAGCCCAGTGAGATGGATACCGTTTTCCAGAGAAAGATTCTGGGGCTCAGAGAAGGAAAGGACCTTGCCTAGATCCCATAGCCACTGAGAGAAGCCAAGACTAGACCCCAGGTCTCCTACTGATGGCCTTTCCCCCGCCCCCAGACTCCCGCTCTCCATATTCTGTGGGCTGGTCTCCCCATCGCACCCCATGGCTTTATTTGGGACAGTGGCCAGGGCTTGGAGAGGGCATGGGAAGAAGAGGTAGAGTGGCAGCCCCTCCTCCCCTCCAGAGAACTTTCATTTCTACTCGAACCCTGTTTGCAGCTAGGTGTGACCCCAGGGAAGCTGGGTGGCTGCTACTCAGACCCACACAGATGTGCGGGTGCCCTGCATCAGAAGTAGTCGAGCAGTAGGAAGCTGATCTAGGCCAGAAAAAGATGGGGCAGCAGCCTCTCCAGAGTTCAGAGTGCTCAGGGCCAATGTAAGGAGTTCAGCCTCTCTCCCTATATGCTGCCACTTCTCTGTTAAAATTGAAAAAAAAAAATTAACATCTTTGTGGAACCCGTGGAAACAGATGGCTGAGGACAAATGTCCTCCTCTGCACCCCCACCCCCCACCGACTTTTGCTCTGTCCCTGAGATGGGGCTAACAGGTGGAGCCAGAGCACTGCAGGCCTCTGCCATTCTAGGGATGGGTTGTGGAGGTGTGCATCCAGAAAGGAGCCCGAAACAAAGGCCGGGAGGTAGGGAGGTAGGTGGTTAGCCAAAAGGCTCATCAAGCAGGGGCAGGGGTTGGCCCTGAGCGGGGGACCCTGGCCAGACAGGCTTACCAAAAGAAGCCCACAAGGATGGGAGCCTTGCTCCTGAGATCTGGAATACCACGGTCAAAACAGGCTGTGCAGTGAAGCTGTTTCCAGCTGAGCTGCTGAGCCTCTGCGACCCAGGAATGCACTCTGAGTTTTCTTAAAATCCCTGTACATTTCCGTTCTGGTTATAAAAGCCAAATGTACTCATCGTGGAGAATCCTGAAAATGATGACAAGTACAAAGAAGAAAATGACTAGCCACGTGACCTGAGGCAAGTCCCTTCAACTTTCTGCACCTGTCTCTTCATCTGTAAAATGGGAATGAGGCAGTGTTTATCTTGTAGGGTAGTCATAGGGAGTGAATATATGTAAAGTGCTGAGTACATACATAAAAGTTCCTGGCCCTTCAGAAGTGTTATACAAATGTTAAGTTTTTGTTTTTTTCTTTTTAAGTAGGCTCCATGCACAGTGTAGCGTGCAACACGGGGCTTGAATTTATGACCCTGAGATCAAGACCTGAGCTGAGATCAACAGTCAGATGCCCAACCGACTGAGCTACCCAGGTACCCCTACAAATACTAAGTTTTATTATTATAATCCACTACAATTCCACTACCTAGACTCAGATGCTGTTAACAATTGGTTGATTTTCTTCATCCTTGTATTTGATTATTTATAGTTCATAAAAAAATCAGGATTATACTGTATATATGAATTGGTGTTTTGCATATTTTAACTTAGCATTATAGCATAACATTTTCTATGTCATTATATACCCTTCAAAACATCCTTACAGACTGTATGTAATTCCATTTACTCCATTTTCTAATGTGGACATTTAACTTATTAACATTTTTATGGCTAGCTTTTACATACATTTTAACCCAAACTTGCAAATACTTCTTTAGCATGGATTCCTTGAAGTGTAATTATTGGTTTAAAGTCTATACCTGTATTTATGGGTCTTGATATTTCCAAATTGCCCACCGAAAAGGCCATACCAATGGACACTTCCAGCAGGAGTGTATGAGATGACCCATCTCAGCACAACCTTGCTGGTATTGACCACTATATTTTTAAGTTTTGCTAAACAGATGGACAAAAAGCCACATTTTCTGTCCACACTTGACTGGTGTCAGGAATGGGATGGAGTGCCAGGGGAAGACTGATAAGTGGAGCTGGCCCTATAGTCTAGAGCTCAGCGAAGGGCCTGAGGAGGAGCAGGCCATTGGTGGGCTCAGACATACTGCCTACCTGGGGAAGAGGCAAGAGTGACAACGAAAGCTGTGGTCACATAGGGTCACCCAAAGAAACTGAGAAAATATTCTAATACTAGGGGAACGAAGCCCAACAAGATGTGATTGCCAATCCTTGTAGATGGCCCAAAGTCCTCCCCCAAATTTGTGTGGTGTTCCCTGCCTGGCTAGACATGGATAATTATAATGTAAATTGGGCTTTGGAAATGCAAATATTGATACAGAGCTGCATGGAGTGACATGGCTTCTGAACACTGGAGGCCCGAATAATGACTCTGGACTCTGGCTAAAAAGGAACCACAGAAGCTTTCAGAGAAAGAGAAGATGGGGAGGCCACAGAGCTCTGAGAGCAGCTGGGTGAGCTGTGGAAGGCACAGCTCAGGCAGGCCTCCCAGGCCTATGCAGACACTGGCTGGAGCTCATGGTCGGACTTGGAGGTGCAAAACCCAGGCCCAGGCAACTCAGAGGAAAAGGGGCTGGCCTGGGAAGGATGGGAACCAATGAGCAGAGAGCACAGTGCCATCAAGATGAGACTGATATTAACACTAGATTACAATTCCGTTTATCCAACATCCAACTCTTCATCAGGCACTGAGAGAGGGATCAATATCACCTACTGTACATGGGGAAACTGGGACACAGGATGGATAAGTGACACATCCCAAGTTATATGGGCAGCAATGGACAGAAGCAGAAGCTGAGCATAGGCTCTGTGTACTCAGACCCCTTTAGGCAATGAGTCGGGCCCCTCTTGATGATTTCCTTGGGTAGATTCGGTGGCAAGTCCTCCACATCTTTGTCTTGAGTATGGGAGCATTGCTGGCTAGGGCTCCTGAAGGAGGTTTTCTAAAGGATGGTGAAAAGTTATTTGTCCAAAAGCCCAGAGGCCAACAAAACTAGAAAGAATGGGTTTTAAATGGTAGCAAGGAACTTAGCATAGGTACCAGAAAGAACTTCCTCTGAGTAAGAATCTTTAGATACAGTGGGTCACCAAGGACGGCCATGGGGCCTCTCTCTGCTGTTCTCAGCAATTTCCTTCCCCAACACCTCATCACCCCCAGAGTTCCTCATGCAGATTCACCAGAGGCAGTCCTGCCCAGTATAGAGGGCTCAGCAATCCGAGGTCGCCTGTGGGCAACAGAACATCTTGAATGCAGCTTCAGCCATGGGTGACATCAAGCTCAAGCAAACCAGGAGTGGCCTGAAGCTTTGTCACCCGAGCCTCTTGCCATTCTCTGCCCGCTGGGCTCTCCCATTTGTTCCAGTGGCCTTCCCCAGTAACCAGAGAGTAGGTCAGGGAAGCATCAGAGATGATAAGCTCGGAAAAAGGCAGGAGACACATGGAATGCAAAAAGACTTGTGTCACACACTGTTCCTTTTTAGCCACTACTGCTTGTGTGACCTTGGGCAAATGCATTCGCCTCCCTGGGCCTCACGTCACAGCTCTGTAAGATGGGGATGGTCAAAATAAGTGGGTTGCTGCGAGAATGCCCGGGAGATTGTATGTTTGGTCACCAAACACTGCTGGGGCCCCTGTGTTCTGCCACACCTAGGGCTGGGCAACGGGCAAGCACAGTGACAAACAGGAAATCCAGCCCCAGCCCCTGGTCCCAAGGAGCTCTCAGTTCGGTGAGGGAGCTTATGTGTGTCTCTGAGCACCCAACACAAAGAGGGTTCAGGGCAGGGGCTTAGCAGTATTACTTTCCTGCTTTTGTTTCCCACGTGTGTAGGGCTCGTGGTCTACAAAATGCTTCTCGTGCATCAGCATATTTGATACCCACGATAGCCCAGACCCTTTGTGTTTCAGGTGGGGAAATCAAGGCCCAAAGAAGTTACATCTGTCACCTACAATCAGACAGATGGGAGTGGCAGAGGCAGGGCTCAAGACCCTGGGACTCATTAGGACTATTTCCACTGGAGCCCCTCAGTCACCTCCTGGCTTTGCCCTCAGATCTCCCCCTCCCTCTTTAGTTGTAGCCACCTAAAAAAAGCAAGCTAGGAATACTAGGGGCCCCTAGTATATTCCTGACCAGCCACCTGACCCATCCCCAGCTTGCTTTTTAAAAATCCTCACAGCCCATGTGAGCTACCGGACAAAATGCTCCTAGTGTTAGTGCGCTTGGAGGAGGAACAGGGACTAGGAGAGTACCTGTGTCCACAAATCAGCCTTTTCTATGAAGTCCTGTTTCAATGTATACAGCATCTACAGTTCCAGGATGAAATGTCTTAAGCTTTCTATGGTGTGAAATTCTGAAATTATCTTTTAAAATCCTTGTGTTGCCAAAAATGTCAGAAGACGGGTTTTCTGTGCCCATAGAGAGTTTTCTAGGAATGTGGACAAAGGATGTTGGGTCAACCTGAGCCAGTGGGTATGAGTAACGAGGGCCGTTGCTTGGGCGTTGGGTTCAAGGTCTGTTATTCATCCGTTGATGGATAAATCAAGGACAGTCCAGAGAAGGCTCAAGTGGAAAGATAGAGAGCCCTTCTTCTTCTTTTTTTTTTTTAGATTTTATTTATTTATTTGACACACACAGAGAGAGAGAGAGAGAGAGAGAGAGAGAGAGAGAGAGACAGCACAAGCAGGGGGAACGGCAAGGCAGAGGGAGAGGGAGAAGCAAGGACCCCACTGAGTAGGGAGCCCGATGCAGGGCTCAATCCCAGGACCCTGAGATCATGACCGGAGCCAAAGGCAGACCAACTGATCCACCCAGGCGCCCCTAGAGAGCCCTTCTTGATCCATCCTCCCTGCCTTGAGGAATAGAGAGACAAAGCTTCTGGATCCCCAGATTCTTGACCCGAGAGGAGGTTGTTCTCAGTGTCTGGCTACAGAGAAGGGGAAAGAGGGACTGAGCATGACATGGACTGTGCCAGAGGCATTCACGTCTGTGATCTCCTTCCTTCCTCACGACCATTCTGTAGGGTAGACGATATTTCCTATTTTATAGATGAGGAGACTGCGGCTCTGTGATGCGCGGCAGCAGGCTCAAGGCCCCAGAGCAGGTACTTGCTGGAGCAAGAATTAAAACCGAAATCTTAATAGACTGCAGAGGCCTTGCTCTTTCCTCTGCGCCACACACGCAGGAGAGGGACGGGATGTTGGGAATGCTCCAGAGGCCACTGACAATGACTGGGACAGCCCAGGGCAGCCTGGGCCGGGCCAGGTGCCTGCCCCAGGTGCTTCCTCATGAGCTTTTCCTTGGTTGTCTGTCTCTTCCCTTCACAGAGTAAGGCTCAGAGGAAACGTCTCACCTCTCCAAGCATTTGTGGGAGGCTGAAGATTTGTATCTAGAAAGGGCAGAGAAGAGGGCTGGTGACCTCGGCCCAGAGGAAAGCCCCTCCTGGAGCGCTTCTGGCCCTCACAGCACCGTCGTGGAGCTTCCCTGGAGACCTTGCCAAGCCTCTCTGCTGGGGTTTTTCCAGAGGTCCAGGGAAATTCCAGGAGTCGAGGATGTCAGTGTTCCTCCTACAAAGTCCCGGCCTCTCACCAGCGTGCCTCATCGATCACACTCAACTACAGCCTCTCTTTTGAGTATGGTGTGTGAGCAGGTGTGTGTGTGTGTGTGCGCACGCGCGCACACACACACACACACACACACACACACACTGTAAGTGGTCAACTAAATCCACAAGCCACCCACAAAAGCCTATCATATCCTCTCATCCTGTTTACACTTCAGCGACTCAAACCTCACTCTGTGCAGGGGTCACACGATGCTTAGAGATCAGGTTCTGCCAAGTCCAGGCCTGGAGGTACCACCCCCCTCTCCTCTGATCTCTCTCTCCTCTTTCTTCGTCCTTCCTCTTCTCCTCCCTTTTCCTCCTCCCAGACTGAGGTGCCTCCCTCTTCCAAAGACCACCCATGCTTAGCTACCCCTCACCTCAACACACACATATCACCAGTACAGGTCCCATCAACCACAAAGAATGAGGCCGAGACAGGAGTCTGCTGGGGTGTGGGTGGCCGTAGGCCCAGAAAGGCCAGGAACAGGAACTGTTCGGTGGGTGGGTTGTAGGGAAATGTGGGAGAGGAAGCATTTTAGGAGCAGTAGACCAGGCCAGAGAGCTCTGCTGGCCACTCTGGGCCCAGGCAAGAGTTCTACTTCCAGAAGGTTCCATCAGTGAAGTACAGTTAGAGGCAGTACAACATAGTGGTTGAGGGCAGGATTTTTTGTTTTTGTTTTCTGTTCAGTTAGCCACCATATAGTACATCATTAGTTTTTTTAAAAAGATTTTATATATTTATTTGACAGAGAGAGACACAAGCGAGAGAGGGAACACAAGCGGGGGGTGGGTGGGAGAGGGAGAAGCAGGCTTCCCTCTGAGCAGAGAGCCCGATGCGGGGCTCCATCCCAGGACCCCGGGACCATGACCCGAGCCGAAGGCAGACGCTTAACGACTGAGCCACCAGGCGCCCCATACATCATTAATTTTTTGATGTAGGGCAGGGTTTTAATGCCTATTTGGCATCAGCCAGACTGCCCAGGTGACACGGGATAGTTACTTGATCTGTGTCGCATTCTCCTCATCTGTAAAATTGGGATAATCCTAGTGACCTGCCTCACAGGGTGCTTTGTCAGGCTCTGGTGTGCTGATACGTGCAAAACGCCTGACACAGAGGAAACATTACATAAAGGTGTGCCATTATTCAAGGATCACACGTATCAGCATCTCTCCAGGAACACTCAGCCCCCCACTACTCAATTTCTTCTGTCTCTACAGACATCAAGTTGGCCAAAGGTTTTCAAGCCAGTCCTGGCAGAGGCCGTAGGACTTAAGCAGCCTCAGTCACCACTCAGCCTCATCTGCTGACGTTCAGCTTCACTCTTTTTCCAGCGCTGCCCACGGATGGGGGCCCCAGATTGCCCCTAGCATTGTAGCTTTCCCTATGCCTGTATCCCTCGGTTCCTAGCCCTGGTCTTTTGCTCTGTTTAGCCTCTGGCTGGTCCCTCTCCTAGAACTAAACTCCTGATGATCCTGCTCCCCGGCCCAGACCAGGCAAGGCTGAGACTGGCTCCAGAGAGGTGCTTGCGCCCATCTCTTTCCAAATCGACGTTCAACGATGTCGTGTTGACAGCTTGGACTCAGCCACTGTGGGAGCCTTGACACCATGGTGATTGGTAAACACTACAAATCGGAGCTTTTTTTCCCCTCCCAGTGAGCAAGTTGTTAAACATTTACCAGCATAGCACCACTTTTACCAACCGATTGGTTCCTCCGTATAGCACCCTGGGCTTCTCCCTACCCGATGACTGCTTTTCTCTCAGACACTGGATCCCACCTATAGCTGACTCCGTGCTGCAGTGTTCCCCATCTAATTCATAGCCAGTGGCTATTCCGCTTGGAACATCGGGGCCCGCTGTCGTCTGAGTCCCTGCCGTTCGGCACCAAATCTTGCACACTTAGAAACTCCCGTCCCTACTTCCCAGCCTTCATCCTCACGGGGTTCGGGAGGCTCATGTCAGGCCCCTGCCCCTTCCTCTTCCTCTGACTGTACAGTGTTGCCCCAAGGAGCCAGGAGCCTCCTATCCAAGTGCTGAGCAAGCCAGGATGAGGCAGATGTTGTAGTCTGAAAAGGAGAGTCTAAGATTTAGCAAGTCCTATCATTTGCGGCACCAGGGAGTAGGAGGCCTAGGGGGAGTCTGATTCAGCGCAGCCATTGCCTTCTATACTTGACAATGAGTGGGCCAGTTCGTTGTTGTTATTTAAGTGTTCTTAACTAACAGCTGCATGACGGCAGGGATTTGAGGCCTTTTTGGTTTTCTGCTGTGTTCCCAGTGCTCATCAGTGCTGGGCACATAATAAGGGTTCCATAAACATAGGTTGAATGAAGGAAGGGACAAATGTGGTCATTTGACAAATGTTTCCCCAAGTTTTTACTCGGTACCGGGCCATTTTGGATCCCGGTGCCACAAAGAAAAAGAAGATATGGCTCCTGACCTCAAGGAAGGCTGGTCCTGTGGGCTGTGGAGGTGAGTATTAGCCGAGCCTGGGAGTAACTGCAGGATGATTTGTGAACCTTGGTGCCGGCTGGAGCGGGGCAGAGGCTCACAGCTTCCAGGCGAGATGAGGTGCTGTGTGGGCCAAAGGAGACACGGCGTTTGTCTGCACTTGCTCAGTGGACCGCATTAGCTGGCCCAAGGCCTCTTGGCCGGAACACAGCTTTCCTTTGCTCCCTCACCCCGGCCCCACCTACGCAAGGGAGATGAGCTGTTGGCCAGGAGAAGGGAGTCAGGCAGGGAATCCCAGCCCCTCCCTGCCCCAGACTGGGCCCGGAAGGGCCTGGCATGCTTCTAATATCAAGCAGCAAATTCAATCAGGCAGATGAGAATTCCTCTTATTTTAATATATTTAGAAGAGAGTTTAGGTGGATTTTGTTGCATGCTGTATATTTTTACAACATGAGGTCAGGCCATTTTGATAAATGCTGTAGTGCAGGCAGGAGGCAGGTCTTGGGAAAGGGTGAGTGAGAGAAAAAGAAAGGGGGCGAGTGGAAGACAGGGACACAGACAAAGAGAGAAAGAAAGCCAGAGAGACAGAGAGAGACAGAGTGTGTGTGTGTGTGTGTGTGTGTGAGAGAGAGAGAGAGAGAGAGAGGCGGACTCTGTGTGTGTCTGTGGAGCTGTTTTTGCACATGTGTCTGTGACTTCACGTGTATTTCTGTGTCTGTTTGTTGTTTGAGTAGACAAATCCATTTGGGAGAAATAGAATGATTTTTCCACCTGCAGGAAGCAAGGCAGCCAAAGGCTGATTGGGGCTGCCCCACTCCGTGGCTCTCAGAAGGTCTTGGGCTGGAAATTGGGTTACTCCTGAGGCCAGGCTTCAGGCTCTGCTTAGAAATTGAGATGCAGGCAGGCTACCAGAAAGGCAGGGGGGCAGCTCCCAGGAGTCTTAAAGACCTCACTCTGAGGTAATCCTCAGCACGAGAGGGGCCCTGGGACCCAAGGTGCCCCCTGGCTATGCCATGTGACTCCTTACTCACCTTCCCTGGAGGGTCCCCAATTCTGCTCTTAGAAGCCAGCACGCATGGCTCCCAAGCTTTCTGGGAAGGTGGCTGAGGCAGCAGCCTGAGACCAATGTCACTGGAGCCTTGTCGTGCCATTCTTGAGATTGGAATGCGTGAACATGGCAAGAAGGCATTGGCTACCAAGTTGGGAGAAAAGTTTTCCAGTCTGAAGGCTGAGGAATGAATAGGATGACCTTTGGAGGGTTTTGTCTGCACCTAAATACGTGCTTAAAAGAAAGTTCCCACCCACTGTCAAGATCGGGGGAAGAGGGTAGTTTGGGATTCTATTTCTGGAGAACTTTCCTGACTTAAGAGTCCTAAGAAAAGTCCTAAGAAAAAGAAGCTGGCACTGAAAGGCCGTTGGCCCAGTCTGGGCCTGACAGGTGACCCGAGTGCCAATGACTCCATCTTTCTACTGGAAAGCTGCTTACCCATACAAACCAGCTTGGTGTGTCTGCCCTTGGGGCCTTCACCACGATGCAGCTAGTCATTTCCATGGCAACTGAGGTAGGGTCAGCTTTGTAAACCTTTCCTCTAGCGAGGCAGACGGATCTGGGTTTCTCTTCCTTTGCCTCAATCCTGGGTTCCACGAGGCAGCCAGTTCACAGGAGGGACAAAGATCTGCCCCCAGTTACCTCTTCAGCCTAGCTCGGTGGCCTTTTCCTCCCCTTTTTAGAGGAAGGCCAGACAACTACCACATAAAGGACTAGAGGACAGGGAGAGTGAGAGGGGGATAAGGAGGAAGACAAAGGCCATGTTGTTATCTCTTCCGAAACACTGTAGACACTTCTTCAAACAGGATGACTGGGTGGCTTGTGGTCTCTTCTGACTACAAGTATCACCTTGGGATGGGCGTGGTGGCCTGCAAACTAAGACTCGGAGTCAAGGATGCTCTGTCTTTGCTCCTACTGGCCACCAGAAGACAGCGAATTGTCCTGTGGCTTGTCCCCCCCCCCAACCTTGCCATCTGCCCCACACCATCATCCTCCAGATTAGGCCTAGCCACTACCACCCTCAGGGATGGCAAGTGTGGCAAGACCAGGAGATCTGGCCAGCTCTTGGTGCCTTAGAGAACTCTTGACTGCCAGCATTCGGGGGCTGGGGGTCAGGAGACACTCAGCCCTATTTTTCTGTCTCTTTCACACCATCGACAAGCTTGCATCAGTGCCTATTGTATGCACTGCAGCATCAGAAAGGGGGATTTAGCAGAGAAGGCAGAAAATGCTTAAGAACTGGGAACTCCTAAAGGAGACCTTCCCGGGCAGAGCAAGAGTCTGTGTGGTGGACTTACTGCAAAGGCCTGGAGCCCAATCCGGGGCAGAACAGGAAAAGGCTACATTAGGGTCTGGGTAGCCATAGCAGAGTGGTCATGAGCTACAGCACAGAGCTTGCTCAAGGAGCCCACAAAATGTCCAGAAAGTACCCTGGGTGGGGACCACGGAGAAGCATTGCAGTCTCTGACACCCATGGCCCGGAGGTTTCTTTCTGTCCCGAGAGCATGCAAGCCTTCCCACGAGCACATGTAAGGGAGAGGGTATGCACATGCAATATGCATGCCAATCTCTTGCCTGTGCACCAGAGGGGGTGTGGGCAGCTACCCTTTGCCTGCAGCCTCCACCATCTGTCAGAGCCAAAGAGAATGAGAGATGCCGCCACCTGCCCACCCAGTGCAATTAGAAACTTCCATCTTAGAAGCCTTTGCTCTGGAGACAGTCCCCAGAGTGTGGCCACCTGGTGTCTCTCTCCCACTTCACCAGCCTCCTAGGAAGCCAGAGTCTTTCTGTCTGGATCTGCAGGCAGTTTTCTGGAGAGCAGGTGAAACCAAGCTCCCTGGAGAGCCGGACTCATATGGTCCCTTTTATCGCTACTATCTGATACAAGTGTCTCTCTTCTGAGGACTCCTAGTCATCTGGCCCTCCCTGGCCCCCATCCCCTGCCCTGTCCTCCACTCTGCTCCTCCAGCTGAGAGCCATTCCCAAGAGCCATGCAACCTCCAGCAAGCATCCTGCCATCCTCTAGTTCAGTGCCCTAGTTTCTCCCAATGGCTCCCAACACGTCCTCTCTCCTGCCTCGGAATGACTCCTTGGCCTCCGTCCGCAGTTGCCTCAAGTGTCCCACGTTTGATACCTCCAAGGGTCACCAGAGTCTAATTGCCCTGGCAGTTCCCACTGCTGTATTCCGCCCTGGGTCCTCTCTGTCCCTCGCAGACTACAGAAGGAAAGATGTCTGTCCACACGGTCACCGAAGAATCCCAAGATACCGCCATATTTGTCATCATCATCCCCTTTCTTCAGAAGGCAGAACTTTGTTCCAGAAAGCCCTGGCCCAGGTGTTCAAGGGCTGGCTTGTGGTCCCAACTCTGCCACTGCCTCACCATGTAGCCTCAGACAGTCGCTCCCCCTCTCTGAGCTCCCTGCTTCTTGCCTGTCACCTTTTGGGGTTGGATACCAAGCACTTGCCGAAGTCTTTCCAGCTCCGAGATGGCCTCAGTCTACGTTTGCGTGGAAGATGTGCTGGCCATTGCCGTGGGCCTCACCCGGTCACTGACACCAGTGCCTCCCTGTGACTCACAGGCCTGAGCCCAGGGGAAGACCTACCTCATGTCCGAGGCCTGAGGCCCAGAGGAGGCAGTTCCCAGCCCACCGGCTATCAGGACTCAGGCCTCTTTCAGTTTTGGATTCCTGGTCCCCACCCTCCTGTGCACCCCTACTTTGCCTTGCTCCCTGGCCAGCCCCCACTCCTTTCCATTAACCCTCCCTCCATCTGGCCCTGTGTCCCCTCCCGGGCCCCTCGCCCCACCACGCCCCTCCGTGAAGTGCTCGGCCCTGCTCGGGGATGCACGGGTTCCTTCTCTCCCTCCTTTCTGGCGTCTCACCAGCCGGGAATTCCTTTGGAAACAGAGCCTGGAAATCCTCCTGTCTTGGGAAAGTACTGGCCCCTACGCCGGCAGCCCAGCTGCCGAGCCCAGGCCTGCAGCAGGTGTGTGTGTGTGTGTGTGTGTGTGTGTGTGTGTGTGTGTGTGTGTGTGCGCGCGCGCGCGCGCATGTGTGTCAGTGTCTGGCCCTGGAGATTTATAACCTGTGGCAGGAGGGGGGCACTGCCTTTGGAAGCATTTCTTCTGTCCTCAAACAAAGGTTTGCAGCCAGGGCCCTCAGGGGAGCAAACAAGCAGAGGAAGCAACAGGCCCCGCGTTCGCCTCCCCCTTCGCCGCCAGCCACCCCCGTTTCTCCCTGCCTCGTCCTCAGCACCTGTCTCCTTCTGGCTGGCCCCACTCTCACTCTCTGGCTTGCTTCTTCTCTATATGGCGGCTGTATCGCTTACTCTTTTTACCTTGCTTCCCCTCTCCAGTCCCGCCTTTTCTGTCCTCCAAACGTCTGTCACATCCGTCCCTTCTTTCCCATGCCCACCGTCTCTCCTCAGGCCTCCTCAAGTCGCCTCACCCCGCTACCTGTCCTCGATGTTGATAATATTGATAATCTCGCCAGAGTGGCCTTCCTAACAGCAAATCTGATCACATGGCTTCCCCTGTTTGAAAACCCCTGAAGGATTCCCTGTTGCCCACAGAGTCAAGTCCTCATGACTGAACTTGGTATTCAGGGCTCCAGCCTCCCTTCCCAGCACCATCTCCCACCTTCTGAAGTCATGAACTCTACGCTTGAGCTACTCAGGGCTCTCCTTCCACCCTTGCTGGAGGCCCCACAGGCACCTCAGACTCTCCAGGTCCCAAACCGAACACCTCACTGCCTCCACAGGGTTCTGCCCCCTCAGGGGCCTCCTTGCCTTCCCTTACACCCGGCATCCATTTGGGGACCAGATTCCGTCAATCCGTGATCTCTGCCATCCTGACACCCCCACATTGTCTTTGCTGCCACCACCACAGAACAGAACAGGATCATCTCTTGCCTGACAATTACGGCAGGCTCTCCCCGGAGCCTCGGTGAGATTTCAAACCAAGCTCTGATCGGGTTCTGCTCCTTCCTGAAGCTGTTCACCTCGAGGACCCATTGCCGTCCCAGTCTTGCCTCCCAAGGCTTCCGGTTCCCCTCAGCCCTTGCCGTGCTGAGCCCCTTGCCTTCTTGGAACCTCAGACTGTCCTGGTCCCTGTTCTTTGCTTCTGCTATTGCCTTCAGCCCGAATGCCCTCCCACCTCTCTGCCTTTCAGATTCCCTGCGAGGCTCTTTGAAAGTGCTTCTTCCTCCAGGAAGCCTTTCCAGAGCCACCCTGCTGGAAATACCCGCCTCTCCTCTAAACCTTGGCTGAGCTTCCTGGCCAGGTGAAGTAGAGCACTTAGAAGTACAGGTCCCGTAGTCAACCTTCCTAGGTACGGAACCCCAGCTCTGACACTCCGAGTGCCCACGACAATTTATGTAACTTCTTCGAGCCTCAGTTTCTTTACCTATAAAACGGAGCTAGTTATAGCTTCCGCCTCACGGGGCCCTTGTGAGGAGGAAATGATTAATCTGTGTGCAGTGCTCAGCAAAGTGCCTGCCATAGAGTAAATGCTGTCATAGTGTTATTGCTATTATTAGTAATATGACCTCCTTTACTGGTCTGCCAGACCCTCATGGGCAGGAACCAAGTCAGACCCCTTTGGTTTCCCGTATTGGAATGGCTCAGAAGCATTGGCTGACTGAACTGGGGTGACAACCCCTGCCCTCCAGCACCTCAGGCCCCTGCAGAGCCCAGAAGGGAAGAGGGAGGCTGAGAGACACTGGAGATGTCCTCCCCTCCTTAATGTTAGTGGGGCCTGTGGAGCAGGACAGCCCACTGCAGCCCCCAAGTCTCCCGCCTCTCCTCTTGAGGCCACTGTGCAGCCGAACCTTCCTGAGCATGGGGGTGATGGAGACAAATTGGAGGGAATTCAGAGGAGTGAAGTCCCTGAGCCCTTGGGAAAGGGCAGGCCCAGCAGAGGAGGGAGATGAAAGCAGTTCCATGTGTGTGGCTTGGCTGAAGGACAGCACTGGGTGTGGCGGGGGACATGATAAATGGAGACAGGGATTCCAGTAATGCAAACAAGCCAGAGAGGGAGATGGCCGGGAGCTCCATGGCGGGGCCACTCTGCTAAGGCAAATGGGCTCCTGAGATGCTAGTCGGAAGCTTCCTGGGGCCCCGGGTGGGCCCACAAGCCCCCTCTTTCTATTGGCCTACACAGAGGATTCTCCACAGTGGTTCCCAGGGCTGGCAGTTTTGCATGGCTGTGCGGTCCCGGCCCTGAGGCAGGGATGCCAGCCCCTACCCTTGTCCTACCCACAGCTGCCTGAGGCTGGCCCTGGGGTGGGCTCAGCGGAAGGTCCGAGGTCTGAGACCTTGGCCCTCCTTGCCAGTTCTCACAGTCACATTCTGGGGGTGCTATACATTCATTATTTGCAGGCCCATGACAGGGCTTGTGGATGCTGAGTCCTCCCTCCCTACCCTCCCACCCCTGCTTACAGCCATTGTTTTCAGACCATCAACCTCTGCCCTCTCCTCCCGGGTACTAAGGGGCATATCAGGGGCATAGAGAGGCCAGGAGGAAATATTGGAAATGGCCTCTCCATCCTCCCCTCAGATCCGGACTTTGTTGTCCTTGGGCCAAGATAAATAAAGCAAGCAAGGGAGAGGCCTCTGCATGCTCAGTGTTGATAGCTAAGTGGCCTGGTTATGGGGGTGGTGGACTGAGCATCAGTCTACCCAAGGCTGCCTCCAGCTCTCTTCCCAAAGGACTGGGGCAGAAAGGCAGCCAGGCCAGGTGCCCAGAAGTCAGTGGCATGAGGAGCAAAGCAGAATGCCCCCTCAGTGCCCCCTCTCCTGGGACAGAGCTTTCTTGGGGTGCTGAGTCTGAGAGCTCGGGAGGGAAAGCTAGGGAACTTAAAAGGAAGGAGGAATCTAGAGACTGGGGGAGTGGCAGGAGGCTGTCCCCAGCTGGAACCCCGGTCCCCCCCCCCCCACAAGCTATACTGATCTCTGGCCTGCCCAGGCTCCTGGGTCCACTTCCTGCAGTCAGGGAGTCTAAGGGCCCTTAAAGTGGGAAACCTGGAGGATCAAAGACCCAGAAGCCTGCAAACTCAGGGTTCCCTTGTGGCCTTTGTGAGGCACCTTCCACCATAACCCCTGAGTGGTCTCAGACTGTACTCTAGAGGTCATAGCTTAGCAGAGAGAGCACAAGTCTTAATGAGACAGAATTGAGTTCAAATCCAGCCTTTGTGCTGGGTCATTGATGAGCAAGCTTCTTGTTTTACTTGACAAGTAAAGCCCGACTTTCCCATCATGAAATGGAGACCAAAATCACCTCACAAGACTGTTGCTAGGAGTCGACGGGATAACGATGTGCAAAGATCTGGTCCATGGAAGGTGTGGGTTGCTTATCCTTGCCCTGTACTGGATGCGGCCCCTGGGCCTCCATGAAGCTCCCAAGGAAGGAACTCTTGGCCGGCTGTGACTCCTAGGTTGACTCCAAGGAGTCCCCCTGGCTCCTCTCACACCAAAGTCACAGAGTGGCTATGAGAGTACCAAGGGCCTTGTCACCTGGGCCAGGGGCACTCGCCTCCCTGCTCCTCAGAGTGCTGTCGAGGAAGGTTCTCCCCAAGTGGGCCCCAGGCCCTGGGCTGTTCTCTGTTTTCAGCCATCTCTGGCACCCCAGCCTCCCACACACCTTCCTTGTAGTGACAGGCAGACCTCTCTGTCAGCTCTCTCACTGAGTTTTGCCCTTGCCGGTGGAGCTCTTTCTGTAGGTTCCACACTGGCAGGGCCATCCTTTGTCGTTTGGACTATCCCACTATGTCTACCCCATTCAAAGCCCAGAGCCTACTCCTGGGCCGGCTTTGTCATCTGCTTCATTTAGGAGTCACTGGAGCAAGGACCGGCCTGCAAAGGTCTACCCATAATGGCAAGAGCCAAAAGAAAAGAGCCTGGGGCTGAAGGCCAGGAGATAGGAGGTCTAGTTCCAACTCCTTAACTCACTTCTTGTGTGGTCTTCTTGAGCCACTTCCTCTTTGAACTTTTTTTTCCCATCTATAAAATGGAGGTCTCAATTCTTGTCCCTCCCGGGGCCATTGGGAAGTACACAAATGTTAATGGAGGTAGGATCCTCGAAGGAATGCTCTGGCTTGAGGACCTGGAATTTTAACCTTCTGCGCTTGGCTCTGTTCTATGACAGTGGAGTACTCACAAAACATGCAGGGACCCCAATCCCAATTATTGTCACTCAGCTGCTTCCATTTGGTTAGATGCCAAGATCACCTTTACAGTTCACTGGTTCATCTCAATTCTTTGTGAGAAAAATTGCTCCACCAGTTCTGAGTCTTTGCTGTTTGGAAATCCTTCGTGTCTATCCCAAATCCTTCTTACTGCAGTTCCATCCCAGGTCTGCACACTTCAGACACTTCCTAGCCTGCCTTGTCTTTCTTCTCCTCCTCAACTCTTACCCAATCCTCAGAAGGGAGAATAGGGTTGAGGGCAAAGGGTAGCCTTGTACGTGGCCAGAGGGAAGAGACCGTAGGCATGGCATCACTCTTCCAGAAACCCTTCAGCTGCCCCACACCCTCAGCCTCACCCTTATCTCTCAACCTGGCCCACACTGTCACAGCTGGAATACTTGTGGTCTCTCACCATGCCTTGGAACTAGGGCGCCAACGTTGACTTTAATCTCCCCTGGCAGCTCCGTGGCATCAGTAAGCCCCAAGTTTATGGCAGAGGAAAAAATGAAACCCACATTGCCCCAGCTAGGTCCAGCCCCCACCCAGCAGAGCCAAGGAGATCCTCCAAGGTGCAGCAAGACCCCCCAGCTTCCCCCTGCAGGCATATGGAGGTGGGGTGGCATGGTGATGTGTAGCCACACTCTCCTCCCTGAAGGCACAAGGGTGCACCCCAGCCCCCCAAGCCCTTCCTCTCACTTCTCTCAGCCAGGAGGGCTTCCCCAGCATTTGCAATGGGGGACAGCTCCCTCCTGAGTTTGAGGTTAAAGGGGACGCCTTCTCCAGGAATCTGTAGCCAAATTGCTGAGCTGTTCACAGTGACCTGGAGATGATGTTTGGAAATCTGATTTGTGATAACATAATGTTCCTTTTAAGTAATGCTGGCTGGAGAGGGAAGGAGGAAAAAAACAACCAAGAAAAACAACCTTATTGAGGTTTAAAAAGGGACGCTGTCGTGGCTGCCTCCTTAATCTCCCAAATCATTTTCCTCTCTTCCCCCTCCTCCTCCTGCCCCAGACCTGCTTTTGTTTATAACAATCTCTTGGAAAGAAGATTGAAAGTGAAATCTGTTTCCTTGCTTAAATATATATATCTAAAGGGGGGAAGAAAGCCCTCTCTCCCCACCCCCTGCCTGCTCTTCGCCTGAGCGCTGTGGGTAATTGGAGGGCTGCCTGCTCGGGGCTAGTCGGTCAGCATGGGCTCTCCAGTGCCCACTCATCACCCCATCACAGAAGGATCATTAAGGCAGGAAAACAGGCTGGGGGAGAGATGGGAAACCTGGCAAGGGGGGAAGGCAAGGGCATCTCTTGTTCACTGACTCCAAGAACTGTTTATGTAGTGGCTGGTGACCAGCGGTTTGCTAGGTCCAGAGGAGAATAAATACAGTATGAAGGGACAGAGTTAGACACAAGGCAGGACTTCCACTTTCATTGTTTAACATACAGTGCATTTAGCCAGCAGTGAAAAGAGTTGAGAAATTTTAGCTGCATTTCTTAATGAGTGACCCTGTTCCCCACACCTCTCTGGGCTAGGGCTTAGTTTGTGACAGAGGGAGGATTAAGATGAAACATTTGTGTTGCAGCAGGAAAGGATGGGGTGGCAGCCAAGAGACCTCCCAATGAGGAGGAGATGGAACCAGTTGGAGGGTGGGGTGGCTATCTAGGGAGGGAGAAGCACACGTAGTAGAAGCTAGTTATTGTCCACCAAACCCCCCCCGCACACACACCCCAACACACCCATGTGCTCACACCACTTCCCTTCTCTGCTCTGCCAGGGCCCGTGCCTGACATCTCAGGTGGCACCTCATGCACCACCCATTGTTTGGCCCTTACCCTAGCCTTCCACTCTTCTTGGCCCAGCCTGAAGCCAACCAATAAGCATAGCAGGGCAGGACAGGGCACACTGAAGGGAGAAAGAGGTGCTGAAAACCTGACATGCAGCCATAATGGCTGCCTGTCAATCCAGGATGGGTTCCTCTGACCCCAGCTTCTCAGGAACACCCACTTCCCTGGACACTTGTGCTCGGAGCCCTGCCTGCCGGGAGCTGTGCTTCAAGAGAAGGAACAGAGGGGGGCTTTTTGACATTCTTTCCAGGGAGCCTTACTCCTCCCTGCCCCATCCAGGGCATGTTATTATTATCAGGAATATCAGACATTTCACCTCAAATGAAAGTCAGGTTAAATGTCCCCACTGCAGAAATTCCACATGGTTCCAGATAGAGAGGAGAAACTCCCCTTCCATCTTCTTCCTTCTCTCCCCCCTTCCCTGAGAGTGGAAGAAAAGCCTCAATTTTTTCTGACCGTATGTTTTCTGACCATTCAATCCAGCCCTCTCAGCTTACAGATGGGGAAACTGAGGCCTAGAATGAGGAAGGGGCTTGCCCAAATTCACTCAGCAAGTGCGTGGCAGAACGAGGACTAGGACCGCGGGTGGCTTGATTTCCGTCCCACGGTGTTTTTTCACAGCACACATTTGCAAGCCTGCCACCGGGTGTCTTAGCGTCTCTGATGCTGGGGCAGAAGCAAGAGGCAGCTTCTCGAAATGCTTGGCCTGCAGAAGTCACTTAATATTGCTTGATACAAAAATCATATAATTATGGGCTAGTCCCTACCCTTCTCTGGGTCTCAGTTTTCTCGTCTGTAAAATGAGAAATACAGGGGCGCCTGGGTGGCTCAGCCCGTTAAGTGCCTGCCTTCAGCTCAGGTCATGATCCCAGGGTCCTGGGATGGAGCCCCTCATCATAGGGCTCCCTGCTCAGCGGGGAGCCTGCTTCTCCCTCTCCCTCTGCAGCTCCCCCTGCTTGTTGTCTCTCTCTCTCTCTCTCTTCCTGTCAAATAAATAAATAAAATCTTTTAAAAAATGAAAAAACAACTCATGAGAAATGCAGGAGGCCATTGTTTTAATCTGCTCAGCATCCATTCTTTCTCTTTTAATAACAGCACCCCAAATTTTTTTTGAGAAACTACCCCTCCCACGCTGTGAATTCATATCAATCAGCATCAAGGGTTGATGGCTGACCCAGCCCTGGTCACTCAGAGCATTCCATCACACTGGACAGAGTAATTGGTTTATGCAGAGTCATGTGACCACAGCTGGGCCAATACAAATCCTCCCTGAAACTTTTGATGAAAGTATAAGGAATGAGACACTAGGGATTGATCAGCCCAAAGACATAAGCTTAGAGTCTCAGCGGCTCTGTGAGAGGAGTCTGTCTGAGAATGATGCCTACAAAGAGAAATGGGCATCTAAGAGATGGATAGGCCTCATTTAAGCTTGGGATCTAGCCCTGTCTGACCAAACCACCCTTGTACTTTACATTTATGTGAATCGACAAAATCCTATTTTGACTTAGGCCAATTTGAGTTAGATTCCCACCATTTGCAACCAAAAGGGGACTCAGTAATGCAGGAGAGATTGGAGATACCCTATATCATCAAATGATAGAGTTAGGAGAGAACCTTAGGTGATTGATTGCCCAGGAGAGACTTAGGGGCAATGTGACAAATGAATCAACGAGTCTGGGAAAACCTTGCCCTTCATGAGCTGGTATAAGACCTCAACCATTTTGCCAGTTGCATTTCTCCAGCCCTTTGCCTGCAGTAGACAGAGTATAGGCTTTGGAGTCAGTAGGAACACTGGTTCTTCCACTTCCTATCTATGTAATTTGGGCCATGTTCGCTATCTAAGCCTCAAGTTTAACCCAAGCAGGTGTCAAAGGGCTGACAGGTCTCATCTGAGGAGAATGGGATAAGGCACCATGACAAGACTTGGAATGTTAGGACAGCAGACATTTATAGGATCATTTGCTAAAGGTGAAAAGATTGGCAAACATCCTTCCAGGCAGCTGCGGCAGGGCTGGACAGGGACACCTCATAGTGTTGCGGTGCACAATTCTGGAGGGGGGTGGTGGTGTGCATTCACATAGTCTATGATTAGAAAGGAGCACCCTAGAGTTTTAGTCCATAGCCTTTATAAATTTACACCATAGCTCTGGGGCTCTGGCACATTGAAATAGACACCTGTCTTCTTCACTTCACCTTCACTGAAGGCATATTCAGTTTTACTCTTGATATTGTTAATGAAGTACAGCTGCACGAATAATGTTACTGTGAAGCTATTGGTGGAAATCTAGTGCAATTAGTGCTAGAGCAATAGTATTCTTTTGTGGCCAAATTTCCTAAGAATACCAAAATACTACCCCAGATCCAAACTAGCTCGCCCCACAAGGTTCCCAGGAGAGATATATCCACATAGAACAATAACAAAAGAAAGCAGAATAGCACTTTGCTGTTAGCTGGGCTTTGGGTGTCAAACCTCAGTGTGAGCTCAGGTACACCAGGCCAGCAGGCAGACGTGTGCAGCCTAGCCTAGAGTCTTGAGGGATCTCAGTTGGAAACTGCAAGGCCAAACCCGAATGGAACTTAACTCACTTTCATTAGCTTCATGGAAGAAAGAGACAAAGAAGACTAATGGCTGACTTAAAGCTGTCCCTAAGCTAGCACGTGGCTTCAGCCACATGGGTGAAAGAGAAAAAGAGGACCAATCCACACCTTTATCTTAATATGTGATGCATAGTGACTTGACCCAATGAGTCCTGATAATTGACCAAACTTCCTGGTAGGGGCAGGTGAACAAAGAAAAGGATGGTAGGAGGGTGGTTTTCCCAGCCCTGGTCCACAGATATTAGTGAGACCTGAGTGAATAGACAGGTATGGGGAGAGTAAATGGTGGATCAAATATCCCTAATAGACTCCGTCTTATATTCCAAATCTCTAGAAATGATAGATACTATAGGTTTTCTTAAAAAAGTTATTACCATTCAAGAATACACTTAGTGATCAATAGAAAGAGACCATGGAGAGGGTAAAACAAATGCATTTTCAACACATCCAAGCACTCAGAAAGCTTATAAGCCACAAATCTTCTGTGAAATAACCAATAGTAAATATATTATGCTAAGGAACACAATGATTTCGAACACAAAAGGTGAGATATAGCAAGAAATGAGTAAATAAATCAGTAAATCTGTAAGAGAAGATATCAGTGCAAGAAGTGAGTGGGGTGACAACATGGGGAGGGGATGGCAAAGAGGGAAAAGACGTAAGAAAGTGCATTCTAAGTTGCTTTGTTTGGAGGGAGACTAGAGATACTGACTAATGTTAAATGTTGACAGAGAATTTATATTAAAGTTTTAGTATGTGTAGTAATATTGTGCAGGTGAACCCTAGAAGCTTAGAAATAAAATGTACACTTTTTAAACCACTTACAAGACACATTTGTAAAACAAAATAGCACCAAAAGGTTGAAATAAAAGAATTGAAAAATATACTCAAGTGCCCATAAAAAGAATACAGGTATAACAATATTGTTAGACAAAACAATTAAAAACAAAAAAAGCAATAAAAGAGATAAAAAATACTTCATCAATAATGGGTACACGCCTCCACAAAGATATAACTTTAAGCCCTTACAATTTAGGTTTAAAATAGAGATCAGCAAATTCATTATTGTAGCATAAAAACACACTTTCCACAGGAACTGTAACATCAGGTGCTAACTTACTAACTAACCTACTAACTAAACAAGAACATACAGGATTTAAATAATACAATTAGCAAAACTGAACAAAGGTATGTTTGTATTAACAAACAGAAAATGCACACACTTTTCCAAATGCACATGAAAGACTTATAAAAATGAATGATGTATTAAGCCACAAGGGAAATCTCAAGGAATTGATATCGATAAAAGCAGAAATCAATGGAAGAAAAAATTTTTTTAAAGTTGAACAATAGGGGCGCCTGGGTGGCTCAGTCGTAAAGTGTCTGCCTTTGGCTCAGGTCATGATCCCAGGCTCCTGTGATGGAGCCCCGCATCAGGCTCCCTGCTCGGCGGGAAGCCTGCTTCTCCCTCTCCCACTCCCCCTGCTTGTGTTTCCTCTCTCGCTGTGTCTCTCTCTGCAAAATAAATAAATAAAATCTTTAAAAAAAAAAACGTTAAACAATAAATGAAAAACTGGTTGTTTGAAATAACCAATGAAATATATAGGTGCTCTTTCTGATAAAGAAAAAGAGAGGGAAGACATAAATAGGAATGAAATTAGGCTCTAGAGAAGATTGCTTGATTTTACAAATAAATTTGAAAACCTAGATGAAATTACTTGCTAAGATATTATAAATTACCAAAGTCATCTAAGAAGTAGTATAAAATTGGTTACAGTGGGGGCACCTGGGTGGCTCAGTCGTTAGGCGTCTGCCTTCGGCTCAGGTCATGATCCCGGGGTCCTGGGATCGAGCCCCGCGTCGGGCTCCCTGCTCGGCGGGAGGCCTGCTTCTCCGTCTCCCACTCCCCCTGCTTGTGTTCCCTCACTCTCTCTCTCTCTCTCTCTCTGTGTGTGTCAAATAAATAAATAAAATCTTAAAAAAAAAATGGTTATACTGATAGCCAGAGAAGAACTGGAAGGGTAGTCAAAGAACTACCTGTAAAAGTTGTGGTAGAGAGCTTCTAAAATGGCCCACAATAATCACTACCTCCTCGTATTCACACCTTTGGTTAATTCTTAAGTGTGGGTTGGACCTTATGGGCCTGCTTCTAGTGAACAGAATGTGGCAAAAGCAATGGGGTGTCACTTCCAAGATCAGGCTACAAAAAGATTAAGTTACTTTTGTCTTGCTGGCATTTTCTGGTTGTCCCTTGCTGGCCTTGATGAAGGAAATTGCTATGTCATGAGCTGCTCTATGGAGAGGTTCACATGGCAAAGAATTGAGGGAGTCCTCTGGCCAACATCTAGTGAGGAACTGAGGTTCTTAATCCAACAGCCCACAAGGAACTGAAACCTGCCAAGAGCCACATGAGTGAGTTCGGAAGTGGATCCTGTCCCAGTCGAGCTTTGAGATAACTGCTGCCTCAGTCAGTGCCTTTTTTTTTTTCAGTCCGTGTCTTGAAGGCAGGTTGTGAGAGACCCTAAGCCAAAAAGGTATCCAGCTAAGCCATGTCTGGTTTCTTGAGCTACAGAAACTGAGAGATAACAAATGCCTATAGATAATTCATTATACAGCACTGTATAACTAATATAAATATAGACAACAGGCCTGGATAATTTTCTTTATTATATGAACTGTTTCTGAGCATAGAAAAAGATGAACAGCTATCCAACTTACTCTAGGAAGTTAGCCTAACCCTGATACCAAAGGTGAACAAAAACAGGATATGTAAAACACATGACAACTAATCACACCAAGGAAAAAAGCCATAAGTAAACATTCAGCAAACAAAATCTAACAGTGTGCTAAATGAATCATAACCATGTAGAATTTACCTCCAGGAAAGTAATACTTTTAAAAAGTATCAAGTACTTATTATGTAACTAGAATCTGTTCTAGGTTTGAGGCATACACACACACATACACACACACACCCCCCACAGTCTCATGAGGTACCTTCTAGAAAACTGAGGTGGGCAGAGGCTTATAAATCCACAGGAGTTTGTGGAGGAAGAAGTGGGATTTGAACCCGCCCCACTATGCTGATCAACATCAGAAAAATCTATCAAGTAATTCATTATACTGTTATATTAAAAGGTAATAATTATACCACCATTTTAATAGATGCTTTAAAAAATGTTATGGGATTGAATACCCATTTCTCTTTAAAACAAAACAAAACTCCCAGAAAACTGGAAGAAACCAGAAGTTTACAGCAAACCTCACACACAGTGGATAATTATTAGAAGCCTTCCTTATCAAACTCAAGAAAAAGATTCTGGTGCCTATCATTACAATTCTTTTTCAACATCATACTGAAGATCCTGCCAATGTAATATGGTAAGAAATATAAGTTAGCAAGTATAAATATTGGAAAACAAGATATGAATCTTCATCATTTGCAGATGATATTATTTTCTATCTAGAAAATCTAAGAGAAGCAACTGAAAACTTATTAAAACAAGTAAAAATTCAGCTTTACCAAACAGATAAAAAACATTAAGATTAAACATCAATTAGAGATGTTTGGAGATTAAACAACACATCCAAAGATTGGAGATGAAATATTTGGAGATTAAACAGCACATTTCTAAATAATGCATATGGATCAAAGAAGAAGTCTCCAGGGACATTTTTAAAAAATTAGGACTAAAGCAAAATAAAAATACAGCTTACCAAAATTTGTGGGATACAGCAAAATCAGTGGTTAGAGGGAACTGTATAGCATTGAATGCATCTTTTCTGATGGCTGAGTAATATTCCATTGTATATATGAACCACATCTTTATCCATTCGTCTGTGGAAAGGCATCTTCTGTTCCTTCCACGGTTTGGCTATTGTGGACGTTGTTGCTATGAACATTGGGGTGCAGGTGCCCCTTCTTTTCACTACATCTGTATCTTTGGGGTAAATACCCAGTAGTGCAATTGCTAGGTTGTAATGTAGCTCTATTTTTAATGTCTTGAGGAACCTCCATACTGTTTCCCAGAATGACTGTACCAGCTTGCATTCCCACCAACAGTATAAGAGGGTTTACCTTTCTCTACATCCTTGCCAACATTTGTTGTTCCCTGTCTTGTTAATTTTAGCCATTCTAACTGGCATAAGTTATTATCTCGTTGTGGTTTTGATTTGTATTTCCTTGATGGCAAGTGATGCAGAGCATTTTTTCAAGTGTCAGTTGGCCATTTGTATGTCTTCTTTGGAGAAGTGTCTGTTCATGTCTTCTGCCCATTTCTTGACTAGATTATTTGTTTTTTTTGGGGGGGGTGTTGAGTTTGATAAGTCTGATTGCTGTGGCTAGGACATCCAGTGCTAGGTTGAATAACAGTGGTGAGAGTAGACGTCCCTGTCTTGTTCCTGACCATAGAGAAAAAGCTCTCAGTTGTTCCCCATTGAGGATGATATTACCTGTGAGATAAGGCCCCATGTTGGGCTCCACGCTCAGTGCAGAGTCTGCTAAAGTTTCTCTCTCTCTCCCTCTGCCTTTATTATGTTGAGGTATGTTCCCTCTGAAACCTGCTTTGTTAAGGGGCTTTATCATGAATGGATATAACATCCATTGTCAGAAAAAGCATTGTCAAATGCTTTTTCTGCATCTATTAAAAGGATCTTACGGTCCTTATCCTTTCTTTTATTAATGTGACGTATCACGTTGATTCATTTTTGAATACTGAACCTCCTTGCAACCCAGGAATAAATCCCACTTGATCTTGGTGAATGTTTTTTCAAATGTATTGTTGGATTTGGATGGCTAGTATATTACTGAGAAACTTTTCATCCATGTTCATCAGGGATATTGGCCTGTACTTCTCTCTTTTTGTGTGTGTGTGTGGAGTTTTTATCTGGTTTTGGTGTCAAGGTAATGCTAGCTTTAGTAAAATGAATTTGGAAGTTTTCCTTCCTTTTCTATTTCTTGGAATAGTTTAAGAAGAATACGTATTAACTCTTCTTTAAATGTTTGGTAGAATTCACCTGTGAAGCCATCTGGACTTTGGTTTGATGGGAGCTTTTTGATTACCGATTCAATTTCCTTGCAGTTATTGGTCTGTTCAAGTTTTTTATTTCTTCCTGTTTCAGTTTTGGTATTTTATATGTTTCTGGGAATTATCCATTTCTTCCAGGTTGTCTAACTTGTTGGCATACGGTTTTCCATAATATTCTCTTATAATTGTTTGTATTTCTGTGGTGTTGGTTCTTATTTCTTTTATCTCATTTGTGATTTTATTTATTTGGGTCCTTTCTCTTTTCTTTTTGATGAGTCTGGCCAGAGGTTTATCAATTTTATTATTTTTTTAAAGAACCAACTCCTGATCTCTTTGATCTGTTCTGTTGTTTTGCTTTTAGTTTCTATATCATTTATTTCTGCTTTAATCCAGAGGGGAGGTGGGTAGGAGGATGGGTTAAATAGGTGATGGGGATTAAGGAGTGCACTTATGATGAGCACTGGGTATTGTATGGAAGGGTTGAGTCACTATGTTGTATATCTGAAACTAATATTATGCTGTATGTTAACTAACTGAAATTTAAATAAAAACCTTATTTATTTATTTATTTATTTATTTATTTATTTATTTATTTATTTGAAAGAAAGCAAGTGAGAGAGAGGGAGAGCATGACTTGAGGTGGGAAGCACAGAGGCAGAAGGAGAAGCAGGCCCCCTGTTGAGCAGGGAGCCCAATTCTGGGCTCAATCCCAGGACCCTGGGATCATGTCCTGAGCCGAAGCAGATGCTTAACCGACTGAGCCACCCAGGCATCCCAAAACTTTAATTTTTCTTAAAAAAAAAAAAAAAGGGTGAAAGACATGAACAGACACCTTCATTGAAGCAGGTCTACAAATAGCAAATAAGCATATGAAAATATGTTCAGCATCATTTATCATTATGGAGTTGCAAATTCAAACAACATCACACACCTATTTGAATAACTAAGACCCAAGGGCCCTGGGTGGCAGTCGGTTAAGTGTCAACTCTTGGTTTTGGCTTAGGTCATGATCTCAGGGTCGTGAGATAGGGCCCCATGTTGGGCTCCACGCTCAGTGCAGAGTCTGCTAAAGTTTCTCTCTCTCTCTCTCCTTCTGCCCCTCCCCACACTCACTTGCTCTCTCTCCTTCTCTCTCTAAAATAAATAAATTTTGAAAAAGATAAAAACTAAAACCCGAGATCTGACAATAGCAATTGCTGGTGAGTAATGTAGAATAATAACAAATTCTCATTTATTGCTGATGGGAATGCAAAATGGTACAGCCACTTCAGAAGACAGCGTGGCAATTTATTACAAAACTAAACATTGTCTTAACGTATAATCCAGCAACTACACTCCTAGGTATTGACTAAACTAATTTGAAAACTTATATCCATGCCAAAATTTGCATATAAACATTTATAGCAGTTTTATTAATAATTGCCTCAAACTGGTGGCAAGAAAACTTGTCTTTAATAAGTGAATGGATAAATAAACTGTGGTACATCCAGACAATGGAATATTATTTAGTGCTAAAAAGAACTGAGCTAGCAAGCCACAGGAAGCCATGGGAGAATCTTAAATGCATATTGCTAAGTGAAACAAGCCAGTCTAAAAAGGCCACATACCACATGATTTGAATTATGTGACATTCTGGAAAAGGCAAAGCAATAGCAACAATCTTAGAGTAAAAAGATCAATAATTGCCAGTGGCTCAAAGGGAGAGGGTAAAAGTTGAATAGGTGAAACACGGGATTTGTAGGGTGGTAAAAATATTTGTATGACATGTAATGGTGTTCCAAAAGCCATAGACCTTTACACCACAAAGAGAGAACCTTAATGTATACAATTTAAAAAAATCATTTAGGAGATTCGGGATCCCAGGATAGAATGCAGAAAGTGACAAAAATAATCTAAGTGTATTGCAAATCCATGAGGCAATCTCACTGAAGGACAGTGAGGGGAAAAGGTATTGACCATAGTAACTTTGGAAATCAACATAGTTCGTAAGACTAAATGTAAAAGAAACTGTACATATGCACTATACTCTAGTTGATAAGGTTGGGGTATGGGTTAGCAATTCTAATACCACTATACATATATATTGCAATCAAACAACTAAGTGAATGGATGGTAGATGGTGGGAGCCAAATTTCTCACTGTTGAAGTGAGAGTTTACAGATGAGCAAGAGGAGGCTACGTGATAATGGATTAGAGTTCAAGACATTAGTGTGAATTCATGTCTAACTTGATCTATAGATCTAGAGGGTTATGTATAGGATTATTTATAGATGTATACACACATGGATTAGTATACACAGAGGTATTCCATTGTTGTGTCAGCTGAGAGAGCCTAGAAGCAATGATACCTGGTGGCAAAGAGCATACCTGGGGCCCATATCTTGGATTTTAATACCATCCTTCAATGAAAGAAACCAGGGATCCCTGAAGAAGTGGCTGATTTTAGGGCTAGGGTAGGAATTATACAAAATAAACCTAAAGCATCTTGTAGTATCAGAAAGAAAGAAAGTACTTAAAAAAAACCCACACACAATAAAGAAGATGTGGTATATATACACAATATTAGCCATAAAAAAGAATGAAACCTTGTCATTTGCAACAGCACAGGTGGACCTGGAGGGTATAATGTTAAGTGAAATAAGTCAGAGAAAGACAAATGCCATATGATTTCACTCATATGTAGAGTTTAAGAAACAAGGCAAAGAAACAGACCAAAAAAACCCAACTCTTAAATACAGAGAACAAACTGGTGGTTGTCAGAGGGGAGGTGAGTGGGGGGATGGGTGGAATAGATAAAGAGGTGGAAGAGTACACTTATCATGATGAGCAATGAGAAATGTATAGAATTGTCAAATCATTATATTTACACATGAAACTAATATAACACAGTATGTTAATTACCCTTCAGTAAAATAATGTAGAGTTCTGAAAATAAATGCACATACACACACACACACAAACTCACACATTGTTGGTGGGGGGATGTTAAAAAAAGAGAGCAGGAACCAAGTGAAAGAACACTCCTCAACAGCTAAAGTACAAATTTGGGCAAAAAAACAAAGTAGTATTGGATTATAGCTCAAGGTATAAAATAAATATCCATAAGTTCATACTGATATAAATAATGACTGACTAAATTAAGAAATGGAGAAGAAACAAATCTCCTGTGCATAAGAACTCCAAATTGTTTATGTAAACACTTTGCCCTCAAGGAAGTGAAGCACAACTCCCCACTCTTTAAGTGTAGACTGCCCACAGTCATTCCTCCCAAAGGGTACAGTATGGAAAGAGGGGAAAGTAACTTTACAGTGGACAAACCTGACAAACGCACCTCAGCCAGATGGTCACAGTTAACATCAACAGTGATAAGTCTTACTGATTGTTCCCTTTATATGTTGGATGAAAACGCACTTTATCTCTGTGGGCTTCCTCCCCAAAACCCATAATCCCAGTCTAATCATGAGAAAAGCATTAAATAAATCACAATTGAGAGACTTTCTGCAAAATATCTGACCAGTACTCCTCAGAACTGCCCAACTCATCAAACATGAAGTCTGAGAAACTTTCATAGTCAAGAGGAACCTAAGGAGGCATGACACCTAAACATAGTATGGTATCCTGGATGGGTTCCTGGAACAAGAAAAGGACATTAGGGAAAAATTAAAGAATTTTCAATAAACTATGGGCCTCAGTTAATAATGTATTGATATTGGTTCAATAATTTTGACAAATGTACCATAGTCATGTAAATTGTTAAAAAAAAATAGGGAAAATGAGGTGTGGGGTATATGGAAACTCTGTACTATCTTTAGAATTTTTCTGTAAATCTAAAGCTGCCCTAAAATGAAGTTTATTTAAAAAGAAATCAGTAGAAACTGGCAAAGACCAATTAGAAATAAAATAGATAAATGGGTTCCTTTCACAAATGCAACAAAACTATAAAATGTCTAAGAAAAAAACAAATAAGAAGTCTGCCAGACATATAAAAAGAAGACTATAAACTTTTATTGAAGAGCCTTTAAAGAGATCTAAATAAATAGTGAAACATACATGTTTCTGGATGGGAAAATCAATATTGTAATGATATCAATTCTTCCCAAGCTAGTCCATAAATTTCATCCACTCAGAGTCAAATTCCCAGCAGGCATTTTCACAGAACTTGACAAATTGATTAGAAAATTCACGTGTGAGAGAAAATGTGCAAGGATAGCTAAGACAATTTTGAAAGGAAAGAATAATGAAAAGGGGGACTTGCTTTACCATATATCAAAATATTTTATACATTCTTCAGAATGAAAAGTGTGTGCTAAAGCTCTTATTCAAAACAGATAACAATGGGTGTGGCATAAACTCAGACCAGTCAGCATGGACAAGGGCTCTGAATAGACAATTTGGCCTGAGGCAGGATTACTGGCCTAATAATCAGACCTAGCACAGCGATAGAGATAGAGAACAAAGCAACTGAATAGAGACTAGAAACACATCCATGGGTATGAGGTAATCTAGTATTTAATGAAGGTGGCCTTTAGAATCAGTAGGGAAAGAATGGTCTATTCAATAAATGGTATTCAGGGGATTGGCTATCTATTTAGGAAAAAATAGATATTTTCTTCACACCACTTAAAAATAAGATTACAGACAAATTAAAAGCACAGAATGTAAAATATAAGACTCTTATAAAGTATTGAAAATTATGGTTATAATATTGATATTATTATGATACTATAATATAATTAGTATAATAGAAGTATTATGGTTATATTATCGATATTATTGAAAATTTTCTTTTAAAGAAACCACAAAAAGCAAAAACTCTAAATGAAAAGAGTGATACATTTGCTGGCATCAAAATTCTGAAATCATCTCTATGACAATAGGCACCATCAACAAAGTTAAACACAAGTGACAGATTGTGAGAAATGATTGGCAACTTTTATCCACGGTGGTTTTCCTTCTATTTCTTTATCACTCCTCTTTTATCTTTCTTTTTCTTTTTCTTTTCTCTTTTCTTTTTTCTCTCCTCTCCTCTTCTTCCCTCCCCTCTCCTCCCCACCCCTTCCGTCCCCCCTTCCCTTCCCTTCCCTTCCCTTCCCTTCCCTTCCCTTCCCTTCCCTTCCCTTCCCTTCCCTTCCCTTCCCTTCCCTTCCCTTCCCTTCCCTTCCCTTCCCTTCCTTCCCTTCCCTTCCCTTCCCTTCCCTTCCCTTCCCTTCCCTTCCCTTCCCTTCCCTTCCCTTCCCTTCCCTTCCCTTCCCTTCCCTTCCCTTCCCTTCCCTTCCCTTCCCTTCCCTTCCCTTCCCTTCCCTTCCCTTCCCTTCCCTTCTCTTCTCTTCCCTTTCTTTCCCTTCCCTTCCCTTCCCTTCTCTTCTCTTCTTTTTCCTTTCTTTTCCTTTGTGGTAGGACATCTACTACAGTTGCTATTCTGGTGTCTGAAATGCTACATGTGTCCCTGAATCTTCATGAGGTCTTAATGACTCAAATTTCATTTCCTCAGACAGGCCTTCCCAGACTGACCAATCCAATGAAGCCACACCCCACCTTTCACAATCCATCTTGTCACCCTCTTCCATTTTCCTCAGAGCACTTACTCTTATCACAAAGCAGCATGTCTGTGTATTTGTTCACTTGTTCTCTGTCTTACCCTACTAGGATGTGTGCTCTGTAAGATCAAGGACTTGGCCTGTCTTGTTGCTTACTATATCCCCAGCACCTAGCACAGTCCCTGGCATGTAATAGGTGCTCAATAAATATTTGTTGAATGAATTAATGTTTGAATCTATAATTTATAATGAACTTGTAGAAATGAGGGCACACAAAGGCAAACTGCCCAAGAGACAACCAGGCAAAGGATATTATCAGGAAATTTTTAGAAGAGGAACTACAAATATGGCCAATAAACACATTGAAGATATTTAACCTCACAATTTTTTTAAATTTTATTTTATTATGTTATGTTAATCACCATACATCATTAGTTTTTGATGAAATGTTCCATGATTCATTGTTTGCGTATAACACCCAGTGCTCCATTCAATACGTGCCCTCCTTAATACCCATCACCGGGCTAACCCATCCCCCCACCTCCCTCCCCTCTAGAACCCTCAGTTTGTTTCTCAGAGTCTCTCATGGTTCATCTCCCCCTCCGATTTCCCCCCTTTCATTTTTCCCTTCCTGCTCTCTTCTTCTTTTTTTTTTTTTTTTAACACGTAATGTATTATTTGTTTCAGAGGTACAGGTCTGTGATTCATTAGCCTTACACACTTCACAGCGCTCACCATAGCGCATACCCTCCCCAATGTCTATCACCCAGACACCCCATCCCTCCCACCCCCCACCACTCCAGCAACCCTCAGTTTGTTTCCTGAGATTAAGAATTCCTCCTATCAGTGAGATCATATGATACTTGTCTTTCTCTGATTGACTTATTTCACTTAGCATAATCCCCTCTAGTTCCATCCATGTTGTTGCAAATGGCAAGATTTCGGGTTTTTGATGGCTGCATAATATTCCATCGTGTGTATATATGTGTATATATATATTCCATTCCATTCCATATATATATACATTCCATATATATATATGTATATATACCACATCTTCTTTATCCATTCATCTGTCGATGGACATCTTGGCTCTTTCCATAGTTTGGCTATTGTGGACGTTGCTGCTATAAACATTGGGGTGCACATACCCCTTCGGATCCCTACATTTGTATCTTTGGGGTAAATACCTGGTAGAACCACACAATTAATTAGGAAAATAAAATATAAAAGGCATTTTATCAATGTATATAATTTGGAAGGTTTATACCAAAAACCAGACTTGAACAAATTTCTCTTTTACTCTAATGCTCAAGCCTATTAAAAACAAAAACAAAAAAACAAAAAGAAGATTCCTGCCCTAATACTTTCTATGCCCAATTCCCACTATTTAGAGGTACATATCTTCATCCGTTTTAGCTGAAAAACATCTTTTTTTCTGATAGTTTTCTCCATATTTCTTAACTATGTACTGATATGTCTTGATTTTTCAGGTTTAGATATTATCTATTGACTTACCATTCTAGAAGACAGGGAGTTCACTCTCTTCCCATCCACCTGCCTATGTGCAAATGTTTCCTTTCTTCCCATCATCCTGATATAGCTATACCAGTGTTCAGTGCTGACATTAATATGACTATGAGGCCTAAGTGGTCCTATAATTACATGTCCTTTCTTGAATAATTTTTGTGTTACTCACAATTAATAATTGCCTCAATTTTTGTGTGTTTGGTTGGTTTTCTGTGTACCTATAACTAATTCATTGGCAAACGGTCTGCCAGAAGAGTAAATCTCATCTCATTCTGCCCAAACATCTTTTTCCGGGAAGCACCTTTCCTGGAACCCTCCATGATCCATTACACCTGGCCCGCTTGGGCACTGGGATTGCTGCTTGGCTGCCTGCTGTTCAGGGACTTTCCTCTTACCTCCATTCGAGCAATCACCTCGCCTTCCTCTTATATTAAGCGTCCCTGTTTCCTGGGTTCCTAGTGTTGGCTCGCATCCTACAATAGCTTCATCAGGAGTGCATGCAAAATATATGTTTTGACAACTTGTTAGTCTGAACATGTCTTTGTTTTATCCACATCCTTGATTGATAGTTTGAGTATAAAGTTCCAAGTTGAAAATCATTTTCCCTAAAATTTTGATGATGTTAATCCATTATCTCCTAGCTTTCAGTGTGTGGTTGACGGAGTTTGATACTGTTCTGATTCTTGAGAGTTTGTATGCCCCTATTTTTTTTTTCTTTCTGGAACCTTTTAAGATCTCTTTACTAAATGTACTAAAATTTCACAAAGATGTGCCTTGTTGTTGGTCTTTGTGCATTTTTTGTGCTAGATACTTGATGTGCCCTCTCAATTCAGATATTTATATCCTTCCATTCTGAGAAATGCAACTGATAGTTTTTCATTCTCTCTTGTCTCTGTTCTTTCTTTCTGGTACTGCTTTTATTCAGATATTGGGTCTCTTGGAGTGTCCTAATTTTCTCTCTTTTCCATTTATTCGTCTTTGTGTTTACTTGCTGTCAACTTTATCTTACTAAACATTTATATAATGTTTTACTTATGTTTCCATATTGGTAAATTACAAACTTTGTTTTATTTTTCTTTGCCTTCTATTTTTCTTTCATGGATTCTGATAGATTCCAGTATTGCCAAAATATTTGCTACCCCTGTCTGTTGGGTCTGTCTATGCAGGAGAATTGTATTTCTTGCACTGTTGACATCAGATTTGGACACGTCACTTATTTTGGTCAATGCAGTGTGAGTGGAAGTGACATGTCCCACTTTTGAGCAGGAGCTTTGAGAGTCACTGTGTGAGTCTATCATCTTGCTTTCCCCTCTGCTTTGAGCCTGATGATACACCAGATAGCACCTCTCCTTCAGCTTGACTCCTGGAGTGAAGACAACATGTAGCAAAACTGTAGTCAACATGCAGATAATATATCACATGAGCAAAAGGTTGCCCTTTGTTGTTGCAAGCCACTAAGATGTTTGGTGTTTGTGTTTAGATTTTTCTGCTCCCTGTGTTGTGTTTATTTCCTCTGAATTCATTTTTCTGTTTGTTTCGGTCTCCGTTTTCCACATTAAAGGCTTTGCTTAAGTGTCTGGTGATCCTTGGATGGGAGCTCATTTTTAAGAGTGAGGAAATAAAAAGCTTATTGGAATTCTGTGTGCAGAGTATTGTTTTATTTTTCAATTGGTCCCGGTAGAGTGAGTTCCCTGGGCTTTTTAGGGAATATCCAAATATCAGATTCCCCAGGGAGAAAGCCTCTACTCTCTTACAGTGGAAGGGAGGTGATATAGTATCATGTTGCCAGTATTTTTGGAACTGAGTGAGGGAAGAGGATATAGGAAGCCTCTCTGTTCAGTATGTAGATTATCACCTTATTCTCCTGTTCAGGTGATGCATCCTTGTCTTCAGCTGAGGCTGCCTTCTCCACATCCAGCCTCTCTGGGGAGTAAACCTCTGGTGTTCTGCCAATATTGAAGAAGGAACTCAGAAATCTAATTTTTCTTATACATACTTGCAACCAATCTACTTGTTTGTAGCCCAAATATGCCCCCACTTTCAGAGGTATCTGGTGAGCTTCAATTCCTGAACATATCTGGGGTTTTATGGGCCAAATTGGCCTGCTTCTGGGTTTCCCCCACTGCCATCTTGGGTTTCCCTTTTCTCTGCTCTTCTTCATCTGCTTGCCATCTTCCAACATTTTGTTGCAGTTGTCTCTCTCCAGTTCTATACTCTTAGTCCTTTAACTTGATGTCTTTTCAAAAACCATTTACTACCATTTTAGTGGGACTTGAGGAGGGAACAGTGCCAAATGTTTTCATTCAGTCTGCCATGCTTTACTTGAACTCCTGAATGACCAATGAACAAGAAGGTACAAAATAAAACAATAGTGAGATATAGTTCCTTCCTTATCTTATTGGTAATATGCTTGATAAATCTCTGTAAGACCTGCCCTGGATCACATTAATAGTAACTCCTGGCATACCAACGGGTAACATAGGAGGAAAATGGTGTGCCTATGATTTGATGAGACAGCCAATCTGCCCTTCTCTTGAATTAGAGGGGAAGCGAGGCTTCCATAACAGACTACAGAGATGAGGGCAATGGTGCCTGTGGAGAATTAAATTGCTGGTAAGAAAGGAGGTTAGAGGTAGTTTTAAGATTAACCAGAGTTTTTGCTACTGGAGTGGGGTTTTCAAAAGAATGAGAAAGCTGGTGAAGAATCTGAAGAACAATCAACAGGAGGGAGGACAAAGAGGTAGGGAAGGCATATTATTGAATGGGAATGAGGCTCCTGGGGGTGGGGGGCAGGAGGATCGTGCCAGGAGGGCAGGGATAGGAGAGTGGAGAACAGAGAAGCAGGGTGGGAAAACCTGTTTCTTCTGGTTTTCCAGAACTGGCATGGACCCACCCTTTCGACTCTGTTTATCCATAGTTCCTGTTTCCCAGTCAGGACCCTGACTCTATCTATTCTTCTAAACTTGCTTTCCTACTCCTAAGAGAGAAGTGATCCTGCCCAAGTGAGAAAGTGAGGCAGCCACTTCCCTTTTTCCCGTGACCAATCGATGAGAGAGCTAACATTCATACTCACATCGGTTAGCCAGGCTAAGAGGGGAAAGGCCCACCTGAGCCTATGTGTATGCTCTGAGGCCTGGGGCTGCTACGCAAGGGTCTGACTGAGTAAGCACGTCAGATGTGCCTACCCATCCCTACCCTTCTCCTCTCTCACCATCTGGCTGAGTTCCTTGCTATCTCCTCTGGACTTCCACAATACTCTTTGTTCATTCATTCATTCATTCATTCATTCATTCATTCAGTGCCAAGCAAGCACCAAACCCTGTGGTAGACGTTGAAGGTACAGCAGTGAACCAAACAGACAAAAGCCCATGCTTTCTTGAAGTGGACAGTTTTAGCCTAGGCTGAAGGTGCAGGTGGAGCCCTGGGATCAGGTTGGGGCTGAGAGGGGCTAAGAAGGGTATTTCTATACTGAGACATACTGTATGTCTTATTCTCACTAAAGAGGAAAGGTTGCTTCTTTTATTCTGGATTTGGTGGGGAATCTGGACCTAGAATATGGAGCAGAAGGGAGCTATGGTGCCAGGTACTCCTCACAACCTCCATTGCCACATCACCTCTCACCTAGATTACTGTCATAACCGCTCATTGCAATGTCCTCACTGGTTTCCTTGTTTTCCTCCTTGACTCTTCCTCCGTCAGCCTATTTGCATGATAGCAGCCAAAGTGATCATGTTAAAACATTTATCACCACTCTGTTCAAAACCCTGCTCGGGTTCCCATTTCACTCAGAGTAAAACCCAAAGTCTGGTTTGGTCTGGCATGGTCCTGCCTGCTTTAATGCTCATTTCCTCTCTGAATTCACCTACCGCTTCTTTCCCTTTTGCTAACACTGCTTGGACTCTTTTCGAGATCTCAGCATACCAAATAGCCTCCAGTCCTAGAGCTGTTACACTTGCTCTTCCCTCTGCCTGGTCTGTTCTTCCTCCAATTAGCCACGTGGTTTGCTCCTTCACCTTCTTGAGGTGTTTACCTAAATGCTACTTTGTCAGAGAGGCTTTCCCCGACCACTCTATTTTAAATTGCACCTCACATTTACTCTTCTCATTGGTTGTTGTCTTAATTTTTCTCTGGAGCACTATCACCACCCCATAAGACTATAGTATCTATCTTGTTTATCGTTTGCCTTCCTTCACTGAAACACAAACTCCATGAGAGCACCGGTTTTTGTCTATTTTGTTCCCTGCTGTATCTGCATCACTTAGTCCAGGTACACAGTACGTGCTCGAGAAAGAGTTGTCAAATGAATGAATGAACATGGATGGTCACGTAGGCCTTGGTGGATTATGTTGGTTTTGAGGTTGTGTTTCCGCACCAGATGCCAGGATTGTCTGGTTCTACCAGGCCTTTCTGTTACTCTCCCACTCTTCTTCTTAGCAGGGAGGACAGGGAGGATGTGAAACACTGGACCTGCTCTGAGAGGGGAGATCACCCATGCCCAGGGAATTCCTCATCTGAAGTCCCAGAGGACTCAAATGGATGACCGCCTTCTAGCTAGAAGGTTCTGGATCTTTGAGATTATATTTTCCAAAATGGAAACAGTTTTATTGCTTCTTCTCTTCTAATGATAAAAGTAATAGATGTTCATAGTAAACAAATATCATGTGGTCCAAAAATATGACTGAGTTCCCCTCCCCGACTCTCACCTTCTAACACCTCCTCTCCCAAACCCTGCCTACCTGCAGTGTGGTAAACTGCTTTGATTCCCTTAACAACTGTATCAGGAATCTCTTGCCATATCAATACCTAACAAGTGACATCATTGTTTTTAATGGCTGCTGTGTATGAATATGCCATAATTCATTTAAACAAGTCCCTGTTTTTCACTCTAATGAACAGTCTGGAAATGAACATCCTGGTACATACATCTTTGCTCTCTTGACCCATTATTTCCTTAGGATGAATTCCCAGAAGTGGAATTGCTGGGTCACAAGGGCCCCCCATTGGAAGACTCCTGATACTATTGTCCAAATGTGGGAGGACTCCAATTCTAAAGGATTCAAAGCAACCCTCTGCCCGGTTTTTCCCCCCACACAACTCCCTCACCTCTCCCACACTCTATCCTCTAAGGGAATCCGCAGAGGACACTCGTGCATACTCACACAATAATTTTTATGGGTGGGCTATTGTGTACTATGCGCTGTTCTAGACACGGCACTCATATTACCTCTTGCAATCCTCAAAACAATCTTGGGAGGTCTGTACTATGATTAGCCCCACTGTACAGATGAGGAAACACTGAAGCTCAGAGAGGTGAAGTAACTTGCCCAAGGTCATGCAGCTGTGGCAGGGAACCGGTGGGAGATTCCAAGCCAGTAGTCACAGACCAGAGCTTAGCCCCCTGACCCCTCACTTTGCTATCCTGCCTCCAAAGCCAGGCTTTGAAGTAGGATGGACCTGGGTTCAAATAAGGTTCTGCCACTTCTTAGCTGCATCACGTTCAAGAAATCACTTCACCTCTCTACCCCTGAGCTCTGTCAGTGCAAACCAAGTCCGATCACTCCTACCTCACCTAGTTTGCAGGAGGCGTCAGTGTGGTAACACAGAGCAAAAGGCGCAGCGGAGAGTCAGCACTTCAGAAATGGGATTTGCCGGCCCTCCCCACTCCCTGACGTCCAACACCTCCTCTCCTAGACCCCATGACTGGAAATCCCGTGGGAAAGAAAAAGCAAGTTTGACACTTCCCCTGAGGTTTCTGAGCCTTGCGTTCCTGGCTCTTTCTCACGCCATCTCCCCCACAGGCCGGAGCCCAGGAAGTGTGGATCGCAGAAACTGCCCCCACACACAGCCAGATAACCCCATGGTGGCAGACAGCAGGGGCAGGACAGCTTACGCTCCCTTCTCAGCCTCCTGTGCGGGGGGGCGGGGGGGTACCAGGAGGATGGTTGGCTTCCCTCTCCCTGCTCCCACCTTCCCTGCTCCCTAGTCTATGCGCCCAGCTCACCTCAGATTCCGGGCCTCTGAAATCATTGCTCCAGCCCACCGGACTGGGCCTCAGGCCAGCTTCTCCGGCCCCAGGCTCACCGGCAGAATCTTCGCCTTTGCTCCCTGAAGACTAATCACTGTCCTGTCAGCTTGGCCCTCTTCCCCTTTATCATTATACAGAAATAGCCCTGGGCCCAGCCCCCCCCACCCCCCCACCGCCCCCAGCAACCCTGGCCCCAGCTCCTTCGCTGCCAGACTCGTCGCATTTCCTCCTCCCCCTCTTCTCGGCTCTCCTCTGCTCCTCCCCGGCTGGGATTTGACCTCTACCTCCTGGAGCCAGGCACAAACAAGATCGCCTCTACTGGGCAAAGGAGCAGGCTCCTGCACTCCTCCTGCACTCCTTCCAGCCCCTGGGCCTGGGAGGGAAAGAGTTGAGGGCATGCCAGTGGTGGGTAGAAGCATTTCTGGCTCTGGCCACTGCCTCTAGGAGTAGGAAACTCTTTGCTTCCTTTTTCTCATGCTGTGGTGCTTCACCCATTCATCGGAGAGGCGAGGATAGGAATCAAGTTCTTCCTCTGCACAGCAGGGTCTCTGGAGGGTTGTGGACACAGTCAGTAGCAGGGGACCTGCCGGGAGCTGTGGGGTCTGCAGTGCCATAGAAGTCTGAGGGAGGACACAGCAACCAGCAAGGCGAGGAGGTGGCAGCAGGACCCCAGGAGGGCTTGGGAGGCTGGACTCCAGCCCTTGAGGAGACTGGCAAAGGAGAGGCAGAGCCCAGTCCTCAGGGCTTCAGGGGACAGGTCACCAAAGCTGTAGAAAGGGTACCCAGCGACCAGAGCAGGGGTAGGCAAGGTTGGGTCTGGGCCACTGTCACGAGTCAGAGCCCAGAACCAAGACAGGAGATCAGGGCCAGACCTCAGATCCACCTCCCACTAGCCCCACCTCTCCGAGTCCAGCCAACCTGTGGTGCTGGCCACAGTGGGACAGCACTTACCAGGAACCCGGGGGACTCACGAAGCAGTTCCCAGTCAGGCCCAGTGGAGGCCCGACAAGGTGGGCCTGAGCCAGGTGTTGTTCCTGGGGAGCAGGGAAGAGGCACTTTCTTATACAACCTTGCTGGAGTCGTTTTGTTGCCCCATTTTACAGATGAGAAGACTGAGGCTCGGGGAGATGAAATGGCTTGCTCATGGTTCCACATGTGGATAGTGAGTGGCAGAGCTGGGCTTCCCAGAACTTGGCCCTGTTCCTCTGTCCACCACAGAAGGAGTTTGGGAAGCACCTCAGCTAGGTCCTCTGAGGTAGTCCCCCACCCGGCCCTAGAACAAGGGAGTTAAGCAGATGGCCATAGAGCAAAACTACCTGGGTTCAAATCTGAACTCTGCCACTTATTACGTATCTTTGGGCAAGCTCCTAAACTTTTCTATACCTCAGTTTCCTCATTTGAAAAATAGGTCCAGTAATCGTACCCACCCCATACAGCTTTTGTGAGGAATTTTGAAGAATGGGGCTCGGGGCCTTTGGGGAAGCCTCCCCACTCCCCAAATCCACCCTGAGTGTGGATGAGGAAATTCATTGTTTCCCCCAATTCTTCCAGTAATTTCTCAAATTCATCATTCCTTGCTAACAAGAAGGAGCCAGACCACAGTGGTTTGGAGCCAGGTCAGACCCTCATTGCAGCTTTTGGGGGGCTTTGCCCAAGTCTGTAGCATGATCCTCCTTCCCTGGGACACCCTCCTCCACAGCTTCCCCTCGCTACCCTGGATCTTCAAGCTAAAACATTTCCCCTTCTGGATCCCCCAGCCCCAGCCCTTGCATCTCTAGATTTGGCAGATGGAGGGCCCCTTGCCCTGGCCTCCACAGCTTCAGTGTAACCAGCAAAGAGGGAAGAGAAAAACAGGGAGGAGGGAAGGCAGAGTGGGGTGCGGTGGGGTGCGGTGGGGGAGGAGAGGACAGAGCAGTCCCAGCAAGAAGCAGCAGCCAGGGGACTTTGGTTTTATGACTCCAGGCTCATAGTTAAATTATCCCTAACCAAAATGGGCATGTGTTCCTGGATTGGTTTGAATGCCAGTTCTGTTTCTTCCTAGCTATGTGCACTGGGCAGGGAACTCAACCTTTCCGAGCCTTAGTTTCTCCCTGTCTAAAATGGGCATACTAATAACACGCACCTCACCGGCTGGCTGTGGGGCTTTCCGTGAGAAAATACATGCGAAGTGTCCAGCACAGTGCCTGCACACAGAAAAACTTGATAAATGACAGTTCTTGTTGGTAGTGGTGCTGGTGGTATTTCCAGGCCTTCTGGAATCTAGAACTGCCAATACACAAATATCTGACACAAATATGTGAAGTAAGACGGTAACAGAGAGTACTAGGCAGTGCCCCCGGGCTCTTTCTGTCCTATGCTAGTAGATTAAATGACACATGACTCCTGAGCCCTCCACATGCCTTGGGCTTGAGGAGTGTAGACCTAGGGTCCTGCCTCAGACACCAGCCAAGGGACTTTGGCTCCTTCTTCTCCCAGGGCCAAAGGGCCTATATCCCTCAGCTGGGGAAGCCTTGGTTTCTGCTCCAGCCATCCTTCCTCAAGCTCGTGAGCCTTGGCTTGGCTCAACGTGGCCCTGCACCCTGCACCCGTGCTCTCCAGAGAACCAGGGAGCCGAGAAGGCTCACGCCTCTGGAGGTGGCCAGGGCCAAGGCGAAAAGGAGCTTGGTCTGGAAAAGGGGTTTGATGGGAAAACTAGTCATGCCCTTAGTGCCAGCCCAGTTCCCAGCCTTGGAGCCTGACCTAGGGCTGCAACTTCTCCCTCTTGTCTTCCTGCCCAGGAAGTCTTGTAAGTCCTATAGGATAGTAGAGAATGGCTGGTCAACTCAGCTTGGCCTGGCCCAGCCTAGGAGATGGCTACTCCATGTTTCTTGACTGACTCAGCAAATAAGGGAGTGGCTGGGGCGCTGCTTCACAAAAGGAGTCCCATAGGGGCTAGCTTCAAAGGCCTCCAGTTTCCCTCCAGCCTTGAGAGAAAAAGACTATATGACTTTGAGGCAGAAATCAGGCTGCTCGCCACGGTTCAAGGGCCCACCACCTCCCTTGCCTTCATCTGAGACTCTTTGGGACTCTCTGACCACATTTTGGACTATCTCCCAGCCTCTGTAGATCGGTTTCCCTCTGCCCCTTTAGCATTTCAGGGTCAGACCTCCTCCTGAGCTTGTGTGGGCCCCTGGAATTGTCTGCACACTTGGACATCCTGTAGGATCTGTTGGCCCTACTGGACTGTGAGCGCCTGGAGGGTAGGGCCCTGGCCAACCTAGTTCTATATGCCCTGAACTTGATCCAAGGCCTGGCACACAGAGGGCTTCTTCTCACTCTCTCATCCACATCTAGTCCTGCTAGCTTGACTTTCAAAGCATATCCAGAATGCCTCTTCCGTCCTTCCTTTGGGTCACTGCAGGAGCCTCCTGCCCAATCTCCTAGCTTTTGTCCTTGCCCCCTAGTCTATTTTAGGCTCAGTAGCCAGAAGGATGTCTTAATGTGGTTCAGTCAGAGATCATGGCCCTCTCTTGCCTGCAAATTCTGCGCTGGCTCCCATTCACTGAGAGCAAAAGCTGAAGTTCTTAGAATTTCCCATCACCGTCTCCATTGCTCTGTTCAGCCAGACCCACTTCCTTGTTGCTCCTCAAACACCTCAGGGCCTGGGCATTGAACTTCCCTCCGTGTGAAATGTTCTTCCCTCAGCTATCTTATCAGTCATTTCCTCACCTTCTTCAGTCCTTTGCTGAAGTCACCTTCTCAGTGAGACCCCTGGCCACTCTTTAAAATTGCTCTCTTCCTTCACCTCCCCTTCCTCATGCCCCTTTCCAACTTCACTTTTCTCCATTACTCTTCACACTATCTGTGTCTTCTACTTTTGTTTATTTTTTGTCTCCCCCAAGGTGTCAGCTCCGTGAGGGCAGGGATTTGTGTCTGTCTGTTTGCAACCATATCCCCAGTGCCTCACACAGTGTCTGGCACATAGCAGCCCCTCTAAGGCAACAGCCCAGGTTACTGGAGCCCAGTAGGGGCAGGGAAGCCAGTGGAGGCTTTGGACTCAGATCTTGGCACTCAGCTCCTAACAGCCTTTGCTTCTCCTGTCTCTGGCCGAACAAGGCCCTTTCATGAGTCCTTTCTGAAGAGTTCCATGGCAGAATGGCACTTTAGAGGGCTTTGGCCTCTTCAGCAGAATCTTCAGCCCACAGCTTCCTCAACTGTCTGGGCCTACGCCCTGTAGTGGGAGAGGCGGGGTTTTCTCTCTAAGGATGTGCCTACACCTGACGTTCTTGACCGTCCCTAGTTTCTCCAGACAACAACAAAAGGCTTTCAACTACCCTTTGGAGTTGGTGCCACCACCCCCGCCTTGATTACAGTTTAAAGGGCCAGGCAGGAATGCCTGGCTCCAGGGCCTCGGTTCACATGACTGACAAGTACTATCTGGCCAAGCCAGGGACCCAGAATTACCGCCCAGTGTTGGAATGAGGCCCCTGCACACTCGCCCCAGGCAGAAGAAAGCAGTGCCAGACTGGACTCAGGGCTCATGAGCACGAACAGAGGCACAGAAGAAGGAAAGGGAAGAGAAGAAGGCCAAGGAAAGAAGGAAGGAAGGGAGGGAAGATGAGGAAGAAAGTGGGGGGCGGGGCATGCTAAGAGGAAGCAGAGGCAACTATTTAGACTGTCAGAGTTGACAACACCAGTAGTTTTCCAGTCCTGTTCCTCCGAGGCTCTAAGACGGCTCCGGGGCCTCTGGGGCACAAGTGAGAGCCCAGTGGGTGGAATTACTGGGTTCCAATGCCGCTAACCAGAAAAAGGCATTCATTACCAGCTACAACATCGGGCTTTCACATAGGTTTTGCTTGCTGAAAAGTTTCTGCTGCAAAACTAGGACAGGAGGGAGGGAAGGAAGGAAGAAGAAGTGGGGGAAGAAGGAAGGAAGGAAGGGAGGGAGGGAGGGAGGGAGGAAGGAGGGAAGAGGCGGAGAGAGAAAGAGAGGGGAGGAGAGAGAGAAATATTTGGAGTATGGGAACTACATTACTTTCTATGCTCTGCCCCCAAACAGGGGGATAATGAGGGGTTGGAGAAGGAGGCTCCGGCTCCCCCCCGCTCCTGCCCCGACCCTTTCCTAAGGGACTGTGGGCTGTCAGAGGGAAAGGACGATAACGAGAAGGTGCATTGCTCCTCTTGGGGAGGGTTTCTGGAGGAGGAAGATTTTCCCTCGTTCTCTGACTAGCTCTGAGGGGTGTGTGGAGGTGCCACTACTGTTTTACACACACGCACAAAGTATTTTCTGCCAAACTACGAAGATGCAAGAAAATCTGAGGAACTTATCAATTGTTTTTTCCTCTTGCTGACTTACTGGGGTCCTAATTTATTTTTTTATTTTATTTTTTTTAAGATTTTATTTATTTATTTGACAGAAAGAGACACAGCGAGAGAGGGAACACAAGCAGGGGGAGTGGGAGAGGGAGAAGCAGGCTTCCCGCCCAGCAGGGAGCCCGACGTGGGGCTCGATCCCAGAACCCCGGGATCACAACCCAAGCCGAAGGCAGACACCCAACGACTGAGCCACCCAGGCGCCCCTGGGGTCCTAATTTAGAACTATTTTTAAAAAGGGAAAGAAGAAGAAAAACCACCAACACTTGAAAGCTACAGCTGTGGCCCAGCACTGTTGGTGAACAGCTCACAAGACGCAGCGCCTCGGACCCCTCCACTGACTCTTGCTGGGGCCTGAATATGTGCGCCTGGGGGAGTGACGGCGAGAATACTGCAGCCCTCTCCGAAGCTTTGGGGAAGCGGAGCTGGCCATTGGACTTGGCACTGGGTCAAATCCTGCAGAGGGCCGGGCATGTGTAGGTTTGGCAGGAGATGGGGGGCAGGCATGAGGAGGGCTGAAGTAGGAGCACACTGGATGAGTGGGGGCCGGCTGGAGTTGGCGGAGTTGAGGAATCCAGGCTGGCCTTAGAAGGGAGGTTCCTCAGTCTCATGGCTGTTGTTCGGCTGGCCGGCAGGCCTGGCCCCTCCAGCGTTGCCATAGTGCTCTGTGGGTCTTCCCAGCAGCCTGCCAGGCGGAATGTGGCCTGGATGGTTTCCCAAGGAATGTAATCAAGATGTAAATGGGGGGGGGGGGGCAGAGGAGCTGGTCGGTAGGGTTGTCACCTCCTCAGGCCTGTGTGGAGTCTGAGTGAGCTTAGACTGGCCTAACCAGGAAAATCTCCTGGTTGGGCTCCACTCTGGGGCAAACAGGCGGTGAGTGCCAGCTTCCCTCTCAGCAGGCCCTGAGAGATGGGAGATGCCTCATGGGGCAAGCCCCCCCCCCAGGGGTAACTTGCTGGCCCTCTTGCCCACACCTTTCCCTGCACCCAGTAGGGCCCATCTCTCCCTGGGTGTGGGAAGTGGGCTGGCAACATCCGGCAGAGATTTGCATGGGCTTCTGGACGGCTTGGCCCCACTAGTGGAGTTCAAAGGAAAGCTCCCAGGAGGACAGGTCTCACAAGTCCAGAGAGGCAGGCAGGGGTTGCCCCATCCAGGACTGCCACCCTGGGTTCTTCTGTCTGGGACCAAGCACTAGACCATAGTGCTGGCTGAGGCACACTCAGGTAGCCCTTTTGCCTGTTCTGTGAGGGGCTCTGCATCAGCTCCTGGCCTTCCTGCTCCCCTATGAGACACTGCTTTCAGATGAAGCTTTAAGGGCCACCTTGAGTCTGAGAGGCCAGTGACCAAGACATCTGCTTCCCCTTCACCCCCAGGCCCTAGCGCTGGCAGGGTTCCAGGGTCAAAGTGGCAGATATGCAATAAGGATCTTCTGGGACAACCCCAAATCCTAACATGTGGTCCCAATAGCTCCACAAAAACATGAAAATGAGCCTCAAATGCCAAGAGTTGTGGAACTCAAATGTTGAAGGTCTTTCTGGCACCCCTGAATTCACTCCACGGACTCCCCACCTGAGTTATTTCTCTGTTCCAGTCTCTGTCTTGGCACTTACTAGGCTCTGTGGCCCTGGGCAAGTCGGGTCCTTTCCCTTCTTTGACACCATCTTCCTCATCTTTCAACCGGGAAGCTAGGTTAGAACCTTGAGGCTACTTCCAGCCGTGACCCTTTCTATTTGACATTACATAGGGCTTGCCAGCTGTGGGACCTCTGACCCTTCCACCCTTCCCCTCCAGGAGATCCTGGATTGGAGCCATCAACTCTGCAACCACAGAGACCTGGAGCGAAGTCCTGCCCACTGCTCCCTGGGTGTGTGACTAGGGGAAAGTCACTTTCCCTCTCTGAATGTCACTTCCTCAACCCTAAAAGGAAGCCACTGGAGTTCTCTTGAGTGGTTTTGAGAATGAAACGAAGCTGTGTGTGGAGTGCTTAAATCAGTGTCTGGTCCAGAGCTGGGGGAGCAGGAAATGTGTGTGGAGACAAGAGGCCCTAAGGTACTCAGAGGAGCCAGGAGCTATTCCCCATCACTGAGCACTCCGGACCCCCTGGAGATAGGAGCTTAAGGGACGCCCCCTCCCCCCCAGCTGAGGAGTGGGGCAGCCCTCTGCCAGGCTTGGAAAGGAGTTCCTTTCTGTAGTTAGCGTAAAGGCAACAAGGCCTTCCCTGGGCAGCAGTGTCTGCTTCCTGCTGCTACCCAGAGTACTTGCGCCTGCCCCCGGGTGGCCTCAAGCCAGTGCCCACAGCCCTGCCTTTACCAGGCCTGGGACCAAAAAGGAAACAACTGGCTCCAGGCCTCCGATTCCTGGCTCTCTCATTTCGCTCTGCGTGTAGAGCGGCCCATGGTTTGGTGGGAGTATGCGCTGGAGTATTTGCTCAACCTCACCAGCTCATTACCAGCATGGGCACGAGCAGAGAAGGGCCCAGAAGAGAACAAGGGCACCACCCATCACCAGACACTTGCCTCTTTTCTTCCCACGACTCTCCCTCAGTCTCGCTCTCATTCCCCCTCCCTTCCTCCCCTTTCTACCCCTTTCTTCCCCTTTCTTCCTCCTCTAGCTATCTGTCTCTCTTCTGTGTGCTCTGCTGTCCTCTCTGCATGATCTGTAGCTCGTGTCTCTGTCTCGACTTTTGTCTGTCTGGGTTTTCTTCAGCCTCTGGTCTTCCATGTCTGTACCTGGCTTTCCCTTAGAGTGGGCACGTGGGAGGTGGGGTCAGTACTGCTCCAGGGAGCAGTCCCAGTGCCAGACTCTGGGCCTCCAGTCTGAGATAGCTCGAATTTTAGTGACCCGCAGACTTTAAAGGACAACATGAGAAAAACAAACACACACAGCTTTCTTTCTTTCTAGTAGAGAGTCTGTGCTCAAGAAATGTGAGTTCTAGTCTTACCTTCCTTCTGAAGCTCTCCTTTTCTAGTATTTTGGCCCCTGAACCAGGCTCAGGCTTGAAAACGTCTGAGGACTCACCTTTAGTCAAAATTCTCAGCTCTGAACCAAGATGGGGAGCACAAGGGCCCTTGCTATCTCTCCACCAAACCCCTGGCCTCCTTTTGCGTGTGGCCATCACTGGACACACGTCCCAAGCTTCTATTTCATCCACCCTCCTCTCCTTCCTTAGAAGCCCTTGCCTTCCTCTGAGGGTGCAATACATGCTTCAGAAAGTTCATCAATCCATTAGGATTTAAAGGGCACCCACTATGTGGGCAGAAATAATCATGGCCCTGCACTCATGGAGCTTCCGGGACAGTGACGGAGACAGACATTGAACAAAAATTTACAGCTGGATAAGCATTTTTTCTAGAGCGAGCCCAGAGTGCCCCGGGATTGTAACTGAGAGACCTGCCCTAGGCTGGGGTTCAGGGGTAGCCTCCCTCGAGAAGATGCTGTTTAAGCCACAGTTGGAAAAGTCAGCAAAGACCAGACTGAGAAGAGTTCCGGGATCAATTCTGTGTGATAATAGTGACAGTTTGGGACCAAACCCTGTTTCAGTGTCTTACAGGTATCAGCTCATTTAATGTTCTCAACAACCCTAAGAGCAAGGTCTATTAGTAACCCCATTTCTCAGATGAGGACACTGAGGCTCAGAGAAATAAGATGACTTGCCCAGGGTCATGGTACAAGATCACAGTAGATGCAGAGGCAGGAGCTCAGGCAGTCTGACTACAGAGACTGATTTCTGTGCCAAACACCTCTGGAAATAGGAGAGAACTGGAAGCAAAAGAAAGCACTGAAGGGATTAGACAGGGGAGGGGGGGGGTCTCATCAGCAATATGCCGGTAAAAGCACACCCTGGTAGTGTGGTCTCTAGGGTGGCAGGAGTGGAAATAGCGCACCCAGTGGGGGGGCCCCGGCAGTGGTCCAGATGAGACATGATGGTGGTTTGGGCTAGAGTGTTGGCAGCAGAATGGGGACTTAGAGATATGAATTCAGGAGTTATTTTGGAGGCAGAGTTGACAGGACTGATGGGGATGTTTGCATAGCATTTTTCAGGTTACCTCACACCTCCAAGGGCATTATTTAATTTGATCCACTCAAGGTTCCTGTCAAGTGGCTAAAGCGAGGATCAATATTATCCCTGCTCAACAAATAAGAAGAGCGAGGCCCAGAGAGGGGCAGCAATTTGTTTAAGAGTACAATTACAAATGTGTGTGTTCCAGAGAGCATGTGTGGGCACCTGCGCCCATGCAATTATGCATGAAAACATGCATGAGCCCCCCAGATGCGTAGGTGTGTGATTGCACATGTGCGTGCAGGCACATGTAGACACAGCGCTTTATGCAGGTGCGTGCAGGCACCCTGTGTGTCTGCTACCTTAGGCGCGCTCTGGGCTACAAACGGGCCCTTGGCGGGCTCCTGAGTAGCTGAGTGTGCAGCAAGGGCACAGCCAGCCATGACTGCTGATGAAGTCATAGGACCATGGAGGAGGTCTGACGGTTGCAACCACCTCCGTTGGAAATCAAGGATTCATGGCCCCTGGGTCTGAATTTGGGAGTCTCTGGGGTTGGTGGGTCCAACATAATAATAATCCTTCAAGTTTTTGAGCACTTAACCTGTCACATGCATTATATCAATCCATTCTTACAACCCTATAAGGTAGCTACAATGAACGTTCTTGCAAGTCCCATCCCTACATCCCCCCTCTCCGACTTGCATGGTTTATCAAGATACTGGTTCCCACCCCCCACCCCCGCCTCCTCTTGCTGTTGTTGTCTCCCTCTCTTGGCCCTTTGTCTCTGGCCAAGGCAAACCTCTCAGCTCCTCCTCTCCCTACCTGTTGACCTTGACTACCTCTGTTGAACCCACCACACAGCCTCACATTGCAGATAAAATTCCTTCTTCTTTCTTCTGCCTCGTTCTGGCCATGAAAGCTAAGGAAGGGGTGTGTGCATGGGACTGTTGTCTGTGTGCATGCACATGCTTGTGTTGCCAGCAGGGCTGGGCAGAGCCATGTGAGGTAGGGGATGTGCATCTGGGGTCTGGTGGCGAGAAGGCATTGCAAATATGTGGAGGGTGTGCCCCATCCTGTTTGTGGGGGCCAGCACTGGGCCTGGGCCACTGAACACAAGTAATATTTGTAGCATAAATATGTGTATACATGCGTGTGTGTATGTGCACATACATTTCTCTTGTGACTGGGGCTGTAAGTTGAGCCCTAATTGCAGAAAAAGCTGCAAACTCTAGTCAGAGGGGCAATACACTGGAGTGGTCAAGAGCATGGACTTTGGGCTGGACTGCCACTTATTAACCATGTGACCCTGAAACAATTGCCTCACCTTTCTGTGCCTCAGTTTCCTCATCTGTAATATGGAGGTGATAATAATACGTCTATGTCAGAGTGTTGTTTTGAAGAATAAAAGAATAAAAGTGCTTATGGCACTGCGTGGCACATAGTAATTGACCCATAGATGTTAGCTATTACTGTGTGGATGAAGAAGAGAAAAGTCATACTGACCGGGCTCTTGCCACATGCCCAGCATGGAATTTAGCACTTCACATTATTGTCTCACTTAGTTTCACCACTTAGAACCATGTATGGCCCCATAGGAAAAGTTCCATATATATTCGTGAATGAATGAATGAATGAAGTCTCCTAAAATCCTAAGGAGGGAGAATTTTAACAGATGGGGAAACCGAGACTAAGAAAGGTAAATTCCATGTGGAGCTGGACGAATGAGTGTGGATTTTGGTCACAGGAATGTGTCTACAACTGCTTTGGGTAAACCCTCTGGGGGGGGTGCGGTCAAGAAGTGACTTTCCCTGAGTACAGGTATGAACATGGGCAGAGGTAGAAATACATGCGTGTGTGTATGCCCGCACAGACACCTATGGGGTTCAGGCTCCACCAGAAGGGGAGGAGGTTCTAGGAAAGGTGAGAAAAGGTTTGCATTGGCATGGCTGAAGAGAGCTTCTTCTAGGGGAGGGGGGCTGGTGCAGGTGGCATAGTGCTTAGCCTGGAAGTCCAGAGGTAGGAGAGATGCTCAGGTTCAATGTTCTCCAGAAACCTGGGCAAAGAAAGCCAGAACCTGTAATACAACCTCCAACTCCTGGAATTTCACAATTGTAAGGACCCTTAGAGTCTACCAAGACCATCCTCCATCAGATTATTAATGAGGCAACTGAGGCACAGAGAAAGCAGGGGCATTAGACAGTAAACAAGGAGAATATCTGGGACAGTAGCCCTGGATTGGAGTCAGCCAGGCCCAGAAATATTAGAAAAAGCCAGCTATTGGATCCTGGCTAGAGGGGTTGTCCAAGGGAGAGGGCAAGGGCTAGACCCTGTCTGCACTGGCAGGAGACAGGCCTCGTCCCCAGGCCTGGTCCAGAGGTCAGGAGTGGACCCCAGTGGGGTTTTCCCTTATAGTCCAGGCCAGCACTTAGTTTCCTGGAAGGAAAAAGGCCAAAGGTGGAGGCAAGAGGCCTTAGCAGCTGCCCAAATATATACCTAGGCTCGCTAGGGTCCCCAGGGGTACTGCCTGGCCCTGGCAGCCTGCACAGGGCTGCGGCTGCCCTGGCCCTTATTTGTTGACTTTCACGCCTGCCAAAGGGAAGCTGTTCTGGATGGAGACACAAGAAAGTGATTTGTCACTGGTTGCCCCTGGCTCCCACTCTGATATGTCAGCCAACGGATAGCTTCCTGCTTAACACTTGCCCCACCTGCAAAGTCGCTGTAGTAACTTGTTCCCTAGAGGGCCAGAGCCAAGCTCCGGCTGCATTGCCAGCTGCTGGAGTGTCAAATCTGGAGACCTCAGAGGGACACTGAGGCACAGACATGTGAAGTCACTGCCTCACCATTTCCCTCCGAAAAATCTTAAGCACATCATTGTCCATCTTGCACTGCTCCTCCCATGCCCAGCTGTGGTTAAATCCTGCTTTAGGTATACCCTCCAGAACCACCGTAGGCCTCACAGACAATGGTGGTGGATGCAGTACTTGCACACTATAAAGTACCATGTCAGAAGCAGGCATTGGTCCAATGCCGGCACTGTCACAGTATCTGGAACAGTTGCTCAACCCACATCTTCCCCCAGCCAAGGGTCACTGTGGTAGTTCCCTGTATACTTTGGCCCTGATCTCTTTGAGACTCTGCTCTTGTCCACCTGCACCCAGAGGTCCCTGGGCCCAGAGCTGCTTCATTTTACTATGGGATCAGGTTCAATCAAGAATGTGTAGGGTCACTGGCATCCTTGGCACAAGGTAACCCAAAAGCCAGGGCATGACAAACCCTGCCAAAACCAGCCTAGGGGATGAGCCAATAAGACCAAAGATTAGTCATGCTTGCTGTGACCTACAGGACTTACACATGCTGATCCCTCTGCTGAGACCACTGCCTTTCTGCCCCTGTCTTCCCCTGGATGATGTTATCTTACCTTTCAGTTTCCAGTTTAGATATCTCCTCCAGGAAGCTTCTTTGACCACACATCTGGGTTGAGTCTTCCCCACTGAGCTCCCACATCTCTCTGACTAAACTGTATTGTAATTGTTTACCTGTCTTCCACACTGATTGGAAGTCCCTTGAGAGTGGGCTCTATTTAGCTCACAGCTGTACCCCTGACATCTAGTACAGGGCCAAACACATAGTAGATGGGTGAATTATTGTTGAATGAATGGATGAATGAATAGTACCCCTCTGAGGGTGTTGGGCTTTCCTGCAAGAGTGGGGAATTCCTGAGCTCAGAGCTTTTCTAGGCTCCCTCTACAACTCTGATTTTTGTGTATCTGTTTGTCCCATACACGGCTGGCAGGAGGGCTAAGCTTTTCATCTGAGCTTTCCTCCCTTTGCGACCCACCCTTTGAGCAAGTTAGCCCGGTGCCTTCTTCCACCCAGAGTCTGACTTCCATTCATGGCGACCCAGCCCATTTCCCATTTGACATATCTGGGCAGGCCTGAGGGCTGATGCCCCTCCCCCACCAGAGTTCTGCTGCTTGCCACCCTGACTCACTTCCTTGTCCCAGGGCAACTCCCTCCCCAAGCCATCTCCCCAGGCCCCACTTCAGTCTCCAAGGCTCATTCACAGACCTCCTTTGGGACAGCAGTTCTCTGGGGTGGTCCAGGGAATAGTGGTGGTCTGTGGGGCCTTTAAGTGGTCCGTGGGCAAGTCCAAAAATCAAAGCATGTGAAAACGTGTGGTGGGGTGTTTGGGTTTTTTTTTTAAGTATATTTTCTATGGCAGATGCAAATCCGTATTTAAAAAACCAACAATGGCTAGTTTGTCAGTACAGTCACAATAATGGTTATGTACCCAGTTAAAGGGGTCATCAGGTCATCTGGGATTTGGGAATACGCCAGGATAGAATTGACAGAGCTTCCAAAGAAGCCCCTGAAACCAGAACATAAAGGATCCTAAAATATTGCTCCCATTTTGCTAGTGGAAGAACTGAGGCTAGAGTGCAAGCAAAAGTCTGGTCCCAATGAGCCTAGTCAACCAAGGCTCTATGGTAGGTTTGGCCCCACAAGACATTTGCCAAACAACCTCAAAGGAAGGACTGCAGTGATGTCAGTAATTCCAGGACTGAAGTAGACAGGGAATAAATATCTGTGCTCCCACCCCAGACTGAAGCCTCTAGGGGTAGAGATGACACATGCTGTTGCCCTCTCATTGGCCTCAATTCCCAACTCTCTCAACAGCCCTCAAAACTGTGGCCCTTTGGGGGATCCCTCACCCCCAGGTCCAGGCCAACCAGGCAGGCAGGCCCTCCCTCTAAACACACACACACACACACACACACACACACACACACACACACACACACACAACCTGCATTCTTGAACAGCTGCCACCACTTCATTGGCCTCAGCCCCAAGAAGGAGTATGGAATGTGCTTCCCTGAGCCATTAGGGAGTGGGTAGTATGTGTGTGTGGGGGGGTGTCCTGCAGAGAAGGAGCTGAGAATAAAAAGACAGCCTGTAAATGAAGAAGAGGGATGATCCTAAGGGCCAAAGCCTCTGGAGGTGAGAGTCTATACACGGTAGCCCCAGGGACAAGGCCAGGAAGGATGCATTAGACCTGGACTTTTTACCTGTTCCCTGTGCCCATACCCACAGGACAGAGGAGGCCAGGGACCAAGGTTCTGTGGGCACACCCCTAAAACTGTCCCGAACCAGAAATGGGGTAAGCATGGGTAAGGGGAAAGGCTGGAAGCAACTTTAAAGGATGAGAGGGGTTGATCTCCTCAGGTATTAAAATGAAATCACTGTCTCAACAGCTTCCTTTCTGAGAACTAGAGTCCAGATCTTCTCAATCTCATTGTCAAGACACTCTGAGTGTTATGAGCAATTTGTCACTCACTAATTACAGTTAAAGAGTTGAGTATTGTGAATTATTTCCTCTTGTCCTCCTTCCTTTTGTAAAAGCCAAATCAGAGCATATTTGTGCTTCTCCTTATGGTCTTTCTCAAATGGGACAAAAAGGTAACAAAGGAGGACTTCTGGTTCTAGACGACAGGAATAGACACATTTCTCTTGATTCTTCCTGCTACATACAGCTAAAAATTCTGGATGTTATATATAAAACAAACATAAGAAGACTATGAAGGGTGGAGAGAAGAAAGCAGACCAGTTAAGGAACTTGACACCCAAGGAACAATATGGTGGTGAATTTCCTGGGTGCTGGAGAAGCCAGCAAACAGAAACACCAATGAGCATAGCCAAAAACAGACAAAAAATTAAAAGATACAGTTCCAACAAAAACTTGTACTCTTTTGACTAAAGGACCAGAAAAGGAGCAGTATAGCAAGACAGAAAACTTTTAGACAGTGGTCACTCTACTCCAAACTTACACTACAGAAAAAAACTGTCTCCACCCCTACCCATGACAACAAAGGCTGAGTTGGGGAGCCTAGACTTCCATCCTTACCAGGCTGTAACAAGATGCCCCAGTCCTTTCCCCTGTTCCTTGACTGGGGTAGTATCAGAAAAGACTGAGTGGGGAGCTCAGCCTTTTATCCCTGCCTGGTGGTGATGAGGCTTTCTCTGCTCCCTCTATCAGCAGATATCTAGTGGGGATCCTGAAATCCTATTATCTACTTAGCTGTAATGAGGCACTCCTCCCCACCCTGGGAAATCAAAGGAAGCAGAGTGGGGAGCCTGGGCTTTCACCCCAACCAGGGAGTATCTTTCTTCTTCTGCTAGTGCCATGTTAGAGGACTCCTACTAAAACAGAAGGTTTAAATAAGATCCAGAGTCTCATCGAATAATCCACAAAATATCCAGGTTTCAATAAAAAATATCCTGTCATACCAAGAACGAGAAAAGTCTCAACTCAAATGAGAAAAGAAAAGCAATGGATGCCCAAACTAAGTTGACACAGATATTAAATTATCTGACAATGATTTTAAAGCAGTCATTATAAAAAGCATTCAGAAAGGAATGACAAACACTTGAAACAAATAACAAAAAAGGGTCTTAGGAAAGAAAGAGAAGATATAAAGAAGAACCAAATGGAATTTTTTGAGTGGAAAAATACAATGACTGAAAGAAAAATTCAATGGATGAGCTTTAAAACAATAGAGGAGACAGGGGAAATACTCCAACTTGAAGGCAGAGCAACAAAAATTACTCAATCTGAACAATAGAGAGAAAATACACTGAAAAAAATGAGAGGCTTAGGAACCTATGGGTCTATAACAAAAGATCTAACATTCCTGTCATTGGAATCCATGTCATGGAAGGAGAGGAGAATACAGATAAGGCTGAAAATCTACTTAAAGAAATAATGGCACAAATCCCCCAAATTCAGCAAAAGACCTAAACTTACAGATTCAATAAGCTGAACAAATCCCAAGCAGGATAAACCCAAAGAAATCCACACCAAGACACACCGAATCAAACTTCTAAAAACCAAAGACAAAGAAAAAATCTTGAAAGCATCAAGAAAGAACGCATTACTTATGAAGGAAAAGAACTCAAATGACAGTAGATTTCACATTAGAAACCATGGAAGCCAGAAGGAAGTAGCACAGTGCTTTCAAGAGCTAAAAGGAAAGAACTGTCAACCCAGAGTTCTTTATCTCACAAAAATAACCTGCAGGAATGAAGGATAAAACAAAACATTCTCAGATGAAGGAAAACTATGGAATTTGCTACTAACAGGCCTACGCTAAAAGAATGGCTAAGGGAAATCCTTAAAATGTAAAAGGAAGGCTAAAAGAATAGATGTTGGAATATCAGGAAAGAAGAAGGAATGGTGGAAAGAGTAAAAATATTTTTAAATATAATTACCTTTCCTCTTGAATTTTCTAAGTTACTTAAAGCAAAAATTAGAACAATGTTTAATGTGGCTTTCTATGGAGGTAGACGAAATTTTTAAGAAAGTTATATGGAAGAGTATAGAAGGACGTGAAAGGAGGCAGATTTCCTACACTTCACTTGAAGTGGTAAAATGTTCACAATGGTATACGGTGATAGGTTATGTATGTATAATACATTGAACTAAATGAAAATGAAAATACAACATATCCCTGTAATGCAGCTAAAGCAGTGATAAGAAGGAACTTAATGGCACTAAATGCTTACATTAGAAAAGAGAAAAAATGTAAAATCAGCAATCTAAACTTTCACCATAAGAAATTAGAAAAAGAAGAAAAAAGTAAACCCAAAAGCAAGCAGAATTAGTGAAATAATAAAGTAAGCAGAAAGCACTAAAATTCAAAATAGAAAACCAAATGGAACAAAAAGCTGGTGCTTTGAAAAGATCAATAAAATTGACTAACCTCTAGCAAGACCAATGATAAAAAGAGAGAAGACACACACTACCCCATATCAGGAATGAAATATGGGATATCATTACAAACCCTGAACTCATCAAATGAATGAAAAGGGAATACTATGAACAACTTTAAACTCATAAGTTTGACAACTTAGATGAAATGGACCAATTCCTAGAAAAGCACAAACAACAACAACTCACACAATATAAATAGATAATTGGATTAGCCTCATAACTATCAAATAAATTGAATTTGTGATTAAAAACTTCCCCCAAAAGAAATCTTCAGGCCAAAATGACTCCATGGGAGAAGTCTACCAAACATTTAAGAAAAATTAACAATAATCCTATGTAATCTCTCCCTGAAAATAGAAAACCCACACCTAACTCATTTTGTAAGGCTGGTATTACATTGATACCAAAACTGGACACAGATAGTAGGAAAAGAAAACTACAAATCAATATCCCTCGTGAATATAGAAGTAAAATCTTTAACAAAATATTAGCAAATTGAATTCAGCAATATTTTAAAAGAATTACATAACTTGACCAAGAAACACACAGATGGCCAACAGACAAATGAAAAGATGCTCAACATCACTCATCATCAGAAAAATGCAACTCAAAATCATGATGAGGTATTACCTTACACCAGTCAAAATGGCTAGTATCAAAAAGACAAGTAATAGCAACTGTTGGCAGAGATGTGGAGAAGAAGGAATCTTTGTGCACTGTTGGTGGGAATGTAAATTGGTGCAGCCACTGTGAGTAACAGTATGGGGGTTCCTCAAAAAACTAAAAACAGATATCCCATATGATCCAGTAATTCCACTGTGGTTATTTACCCACCCACCCCCACCACAAAACACAAAAAAACAAAAACACAAATTAAAAAAGATATATGCACTCCTATGTTTATTGCAGCATTATTTATAATAGCCCAAAACATGGAAGTAACCCAAGTGTCAACAGATGAATGGATAAAGAGCTGGTGTGTATATGTGGGTGTGTATGTGTATAATATGTGTGTGTGTAGACACATACACACACAAAGTGGAATATTACTCAGCCATTTAAAAAGGAATGAGACCTTGACATTTGTGACAATGTGGATGGACCTGGAGGGTATTATGCTAAGTGAAATAAGTCAGACAGAGAAAGACAAATACCATATGATTTCAATTATGTGTAGAATCTAAACAAACAAACAAACAAAACAAACAAAAACCCAAACAGACTCTTAAATACAAAGAACAAACTGGTGGTTGCTAGAGAGGAGGTAGGTGGGGGGGATGGGCAAGATAGGAACAGGATTAAGAGGCACAAATTTACAGTTATAAAATAAGTCATGGAGATGAAAAGTACAGCATAGGGAATATAATATTGTAATAACGTATGGTGACTACACTTTTCATGGTGAGCTTTGAGAAGTAAGTTGTGAAATCAATATGTTGTACACCTGAAACTAAATAACATTTATGTCAATTATAGTTAAATAACAAATTTTTAAAAAGAAGAAGAAAGCAGAGGGGAAAAAAGAATTATGTAACTTGAAGTGGAATTTATTCCAGGAATGCAAAACGAGAATCAACCAATGTATGTGCTGCATCAACAGGCAAAAGGAGGAAAATCACATAGTCACATCAGTTGATCTAGAAAAAACACTTGGCAAGATTCAATGCCCATTAACAACTCTCAGACAACTAAAAGTAGAGGGGGAATGTCCTTAACTTGATGAAGAACATCTACCAAAAACCTATAGCCAACATCATTCTTGATAGTGAAAGACAGAATGTTTTCCCTTTATGATGAGAAACAAAGCAAAGATGCCCATTGTCACACTTGTAATCAACAAGTACTGGAAGTTCTAGCTTGCACCATAAGGCAAAGTAAAGACATAAAAAGCATGCCAATCAGAAAGGAAGAAATAAAACTGTTCTTATTCACAGGTGACACAATGGTTGACATAGAAAATGCCAAGAAACCTAAAAGACAAATGAACAAATGGATTTCCAGAACTAATAAGTGATATTTGAAGATCTCAGGACACAAGATGAACACACAAAAATCCAACTGTATTTCTACTATTCATGAACATGTGGACATAGAAACTAAAATTATAGTACCACTTACAATCACTCAAAAAATGAAATACCTAAGTATAAATCTAACAAAACATGTACAGGACTTGTATGTTGAAAACTACAAAATGCTGATGAAAGAAATCAAAGAAGATCCAGATAAATGGAGAGGCAGTGTGTCTATATATTAGAAGACTCAATATGGTAAAGATATCGGTTCTTCTGAAGTTGAAATACAGGTTTGATGCAATTCCTATCAAAATACCAGCAAGGTTTCTTGGGGGGCACCTGGGTCCTCAGTCAGTTAAGTGGCCAACTCTTGATTTAGGTTCAAGTCATGATCTCAGGGTCCTGGGATTGAGCCCCACGTCCAGCTCTCTGCTCCACAGAGAGTCTGCTCAAGGATTTTCCCTCCCCTTCTCCCTCTCTCTCAAATAGGTGAATAAGTCTTTTTAAAAAATACCAACAAGGTTTTTCTTTTTGGTAGATATTAAAAAGATTATTTTTAAAATCCATATGGAAAAGCCAAGGAACTAGAATAGCTAAAAACAATTTATAAAAAGAATAACATAATGGGAGGAATCACTCTACCTGATTTTAAGACTTATCGTATAGGGACAGTAATCAAGACTGTGTGGTGTTAGTGGAGAAACAGACACATGGTTCAATAGAACAGAATAGGTACCCCAGAAATAGGCCCACAAATATGCCCAACTTATTTTTGGCAAAGGTGTAAAAGCAATTCAGTGGAGGAAAGATCACCCTTTCAACAGATGGTGCTAGAGCAATCGGACATTCATGGGCAAAAAGATGAACCCTGACCTAATCCTCACACCTTACACAAAAATTACTCAAAATGAGCCAATTATTTAAATGTGAAATGTAAAACTGGAAAACTTTTTAAAAGAAAACACAGGAGAAAGTCTGCAGTACCTAGGACTTGATGAAGAGTTCTTAGATCTAACATGAAAGGCACAATCTATTACCTAAAAAAATAGATAATTTGGAATTCATCAAAATTAAGATGTTTTGCTCTACAAAAGTTCCTATAAAGAGGATAAAAAGACAAATTACATTGTGAGAGAAAATATTTGCAAATCACATATCTAACAAAGGACTTATACCTAGAATATATAAAGGTGTCTCAAAACTCAGTAGCAAAAATCAAACAATCCAGTTGGAAAATGGGCAAAAGACATGAAGAGACATTTCACTGAAGAAGATATATGGTTAACAAATAAGCACATGAAAAGATGTTCAAAATCCGTAAGCATGAGGAAATACAAATGAAGAAAATGATGAGCTATCACTCCACACCAATTAGAATGGCTAAAAGGAAAACAAAAATAGTGACAATACCAAATGCTGATGAGGATAAAGATAAACTAAGTTTCACATATTGCTAGTGGGAACGTATAGTGGTATAGCCACTTTGGAAAAATAGTACGGTGGTTTCTTCAAAAGCCAAGCATACACTTACCATAGAACCCATCAATTGGACCTCTGGGTATTTATTCCAGAGAAATGAAAACTTGCCCACACAAAGATCTCTGCATTATTGTTCATAGCAGCATTATTTGCAATAGCCCCAAACTGGAAACAACCAAAATAGCCCTAAGTAGGTACTTGGTTAAACAAACTAGTGCATCCATATTATATCACAATCAAAAGAAACAAACTCTTGATATATGCATCGATGAATTTCCAGGGAATTATGCTGAGTGACAAATCTAATACCAAAGGTCATATGCTATTCACTTACACTTGTATAACATTCTCGATATGACAAAATTAGAGTTTGGGAGTAGATTAGCAGTTGCCAGGGGTTAGGGATGGTGGGGTAAAGGGGGCTGGGTGTAACTATAAAGAGGGAGAATGAAGGAGGACTTTGTAGTGATGGAACAATTCTGGGTCTTGATTTTGGTGGTGGTTACACAATTCTGCATGTGATAAAATAGCATAAAACTACATGCACACATTATACCAATGCCAGTTTCCTGGATTTGATATTCTACTTTAATTATGTAAGATGTAGCCGTTGGAAAACACTAGATAGAGGATACATGGAACCCATCTGTATTCTCTTTCTTTCTTATACAATTTTTATTAGGATATGATTCATACCATAATTAATTCACCCTTTAACATGTACAGTATTTTTAGTATATTTACAATGTTGCACAAATATTTTCACTAATTCCAGAACATTTTCATCACTCCAAAACAAAACTCGATACCCATTAGAAGTCACTCCTCATTTTCTCTCATCCCTGGCAATCACTAATGTACTGTCTATCTCTATGGATTTGCCTATTCTGGACATTTCACATAAATGGAATCATATAATTTGTGGTCCCCTTGGTTGACTCCTTTCACCTAGCATAATGTTTTTAAGGTTCATCCATGTTGCAGCATGTATCAGTACTTCATTCCCTTTTATGACTAAGTAGTATTTCCTTGTATATGTGTATATATCCATACATATCACATTTTTTCTCTCCATTCAGCAGTTGATGGACATATAGACTGTTTCCACTTTTTGGCTATTGTGAATAATGCTTCTATGAACATTCATGTACAAGTTTTTATGTAAACATGTTTCCAATTTCCTTGGGTATCTACACGAGCAGTGGAATTATTGGGCTGTATGGTAACTTATGTTTAACATTTTGAGGAATGGCCAGACTTTTCCAAAGAGGCTGCATCATTTTACATTCCCATCAGCAAAGTCTGAGGGTTCAAATTTCTCCATATCCTCACCAACATTTATTGTTATCTGACTTTTTGATTCTAGCCATCCTAGTGGGTGTGAAATGGTATTTCATTGTTTTGATTTGCATTTCACTAGTGACTAATGATGTTGAACATCTTTTCATGTGCTTGTTGGTCCTCTGTGTATCTTCTTGGAGAAATGGATACTCAAATCCTTTGCACATTTTAAAATTACATTTTTATTGTTAACTTTTAAATGTTCTTCATATACTCCAGATGCTAGTCTCTTATCAGATATATGATTTGCAAATATTTTCTCCTTTCTCATTTTGTGGGTTGTCTTTTTACTTTCCTGATAGCATCCTTTGAAGCACAGAAATCTGGATGAAATCCAATTTATCTGTTTCTTTTTCTTTTGTTGCTTGTCCTTTTGGTGTCATATCTAAAAAACTACTGTCTAATCCAAGGTCAAGAAGTTTTGCACCTATATTTTCTTCTACAAGTTGTACTGTTTTAGCTCTTAACTCTAGGTCTATTATCTATTTTGAGGTATTTTTATATGGTGTAAAGTAGAGGTCCAAATTCATTCTTTTGCATGTGGATACCTATCTGTGCCAGCACCATTTGTTGAACAGACAATTCTTTCCCCACTGAATGGTCTCGATGCCCTCATTGAAAATCAATTGAACATATTTATGTATGGGTTTATTTCTAGACCCTCAATTCATTTCTATCCATCTATTTGTCCATCTACATTCCAGTATCACACAGACTTGGTTTAATACAGCTTTATAGAAAGTTTTAAAATTGGGGAGTTTCAAAGAAACAGCTTTGTTCTTTTTCAAGATTGTTGTATTGGTCACGGTTCTTCAGAAAAACAGAACCAATAATATATATATATATTCATACTTTCATATATACTATAATAATATATAATATATTATATCATATATCATTATACATGCAAATTATTATATATGTAATGTAAAATGTAAAATAATTACATATGTGAAATATTTATATATAAATAATCATTATAGATGTGTGTATATATATGTATATAATATATATATATTATATATATATAAATTCATGTGATTATGGAGGTTGAGAAGTCCTACAATCTGTCATCTGCAAGTTGAAGACCCAGGAAAGCTGGTGCTCTTGTTTGAAGGCCTGAGAGGTGGAGAGCCAATGGTGTAAATTCCAGTCAGGTCTGAAGGCCTGAAAATGAGAAACACGGAGGGCAGGAAAAAATTGATTTTCCAGCTCAACAGTCAGGCAGAGAATGAATTCAACCCTACTTTGCCTTTTTGTTCTATTCAGGCCCTCAACAGATTGTACGATGCCCACCCTGGAGAGAGCTGTCTGCTTTACTCTGTCTATTATTTCAAATGCTCATCTCTTCCAGAAACACCTTTGCAGACACACCCAGAAATAACATTTAATCAGCTATCTGGACATCCCATGGCCCAGTTAAGTTGACACATAACATTAACCATCACAATTGTTTTGGCTATTCTTGGCCCTTGTATTTCCATTTAAATTTTAGCATCAGCCTGTCAATTTCTGTAAAATCCCACAAGTTTTAGTATGTGTGGTTTTGTCTTCATTTATCTCAAAATATTTTCTAATTCCCTTTGTGATTTCTTCTGTGACCCACTGATTATTTAGGAGTGTGCTTGGAAACGAGTTTAATTTCCATATATTTGTGATATCATCAAGGTTATTTCTGTTACTGATTTCTAATTTCATTCCACTGTGATTAGAGAACATACTTTGAATGATTTAAATCCTTTTATATGTACTGAAACTTTTCTATGACCTAACATATAGTCTACCTGGAGAAAGTTTTATGGACACAGGAGGAGTATGTTTTCTGTTCTTGCTGGGCAGAGTGTTCTGTAGAAGTCTTTGGGTCTAGTTGTTTTATCATGTTGTTTAAGTCTTCTTTTTCCATGTTGACCTTCTGTCTTATTCTATTCATCATGGAAAGTAAGGTACTGAGGTCTCCAACTATTATTTTTCCCTTCAATTCTGTCAGTTTGGGATGCATGTATTTTGGAGCTCTGTTGTTAGGTACACATATTTTTATAATTGTTATATTGCTTGCTAGATGAATCCTTTGATCAAAATAAAATGTTTTTCTTTACCTCTAGTAACAACTTTTGCCATAAAGTCTATTTTGCCTTATATTATTATATTATATTAGTATAGCTGTTCCAGATCTCTGTCAGTTCCTGTTTGCATGGTATATCTTTCTCTATTCTTTTTATTTTCAACCTATTTGTATCTGAATCTAAAGTGTGTCTCTTTTGTACGGCATATATAATTGAATCATGGGCCTTTTTAAATCCATTTTGCCAATCTCTACCTTTATGCAGAATATGTAATCTATTTGCCTCAATGCAATTACTAATATGATAGGATTTATATCTACCATTGTGCCATTTGTTTTCTGTATATAATTGTCTTTTTTTGATCCTTTATTCCTCCATTACTGCCTTCTTTTGTGCTACATAGGTACCTTCTGACATATCATTTTAACCTTCTTTTTGTTTCTTTTACCATCTATTTAGTTATTTTCTTATTGGTTGCCCTGGGGATTATAATCAGTATCTCAGTTTATAACAATCAAGTTCAGATTAAGATAAATTTAATTTCAATAGTATACAAAAACTTTGTTCCTATATAACTCCATTCCTTCCTCCCTCTTTTATGTTTTTATTGTCAAACATATTACATTATTTTGCAGTGTATATACATCAACAGATTTATAATTATTATTTTATGCAGTTGTCTTTCAAATCAGATGGCAGAGAAAAAGCACTGCAAACAAAAAATACTACTGTTCTTTATTTCTTCATGTGGATTCTAGTTACTGTTCGGCATTCTTTCATTTACACCTGAATTTTTATTTCTAATAGGGCAGGTCTGGTAATGATGGATCTTCTCAGTTTTTGTGTATCTGGGAATGTTTTAATTTCTTCTTCATTTTTTGAGGGATTGTTTTGCGGGATAGAGAATTCTTAGTTGAAAACATTTTTCTTTCAGCACTTTTAATATGTTATCCCGCTCCCTTTTGGCCTCCATTGTTTCTAATGAGACATCAACTATTAATTTTGTTGAGAATTTCTTTTATGTGACGAGTCACTTCTCTCTTGTTGCTTTTGAGATTCTATCTTTGCCTTTGGCTTTTGACTGTTTGATCATACTGTGTCAAAGTATAGATCTCTTTTTGAATTTATCCTACTTGGGAGTCATTAAGCTTTTTGGATGTGTAGATTATTGTTTTTCCTCAAATTTGGGAAGTTTTCAGTCATTTTTTCTTAAAATATTCTTTCTACCCTTTTCTCTCTCACCTATCTTTTGGGACTCCTGTCATGAGCATGTTGGTATGTTTACTGATTTCCCACAGCTCCCTGAGGCTCTGTTCATTTTTCTTCATTTTTTTCTTTCTGTTCTTCAGACTGAATAATCTTAATTGACCTATCTTCAAGCTTGCTGATTCCTCCCTCAATCTGCTTAAATTTGATGTTGACCCTTCTAGTGAATTTTTTATTTCAATTATTGTACTTTTCACCTCCAGAATTTATATTTGGCTCTTTTTATATAATCTATCTTTTATATTCTCTATTTGGTGAGACATTGTGGTATTTTCCTCTATTTAAACTTGGTTTCCCTCAGTTCTTTGAACATATTATGAAAGTCTTTGTCTAATAAGGTTAAAGTCTGGGCTTCCTTTGGGACACTTTTATGGACTCCTTTTTCCCCTGTGTATAAACCATAGTTTCTTGTTTCTTTGCATGTTTGTTTTGTTGTTGTTGTTGCTGTTGGAAACTGAACATTTAAAATAATATGATATGACAACTATGAAAATCAGACTATCCCCTATCCCAGGGTGTGTTGTTGTTGCTGTTTGTTGCAGTTGTTGCTGTTCATTTGTTTAGTGAGTTTTCTGAACTAATTCCATAAAGTATGTATTCTTTGTCATGTGTGGCCAGTCAAAGTCTCTGCTTCGTTAGCTTAATGGCCAGCTAATGATTAGACAGAAAGTTTTTTAAATGCCTGGAACTAATTAGTCTCTCAGTCTTTGTGAAAGGGATCTGTGTGCATGTTGGGGGGCACATCTTTAATACTCAGCCAGGCAGTTTACAACTCCACCTTAGCCCTCACTTCCTGCTTGTGCAGAGGCTCAATGTCAGCCAGAGTTGAAAGCTTAGGGCCTTCTCAGTTATTTCACAAGCAAGTGTACAGGCTTGTGTGGTCTTCTAGATTCCCAGGAATATCTGAGAGCTTTTCCAAGCCTCCTATCTCAACATACCATTCTCCACCTTTTTTTATTAAGTTTTTTGGTTAGCCTATTGTTTGCTCCAACTTTTAGCCACTACCTTGGGCAACCACAATATTAAACAATTAAAAATTTCCACTGATTGTTTCAACAAAATGCCCCTGAGGAAAAAGCTATTTGCACTGAGTGAGCTCTAAGCCTGGTTAAATAAAGATAGGTCTTGCAAGTTGTGTCTTGATGTGAACCATGAGATAGGTCAAAGAGTGACAATTCTCTGAGAATGGGGTTATCCTGTTCCTTTTTCTCCAGTGGTTGCTAGGTTGTTGGTTTCCCTTGTGATTTCATGCTGTTCATATTCAAGGCTACTGTAAAGCTGGGGAGCATGGATGGGGAAGAGGGAAATTAAAATACCAAAAAGCTCATTATCCTTACCAAGATACAGTCTCTTTTCTTGAATGAACACTCCCTGGATTGCTGCAAACCTTTGGCTAATTCCCAGAGTTCTGAAAAAGTTGATCCTGATAATTTCTACCATTGTTCTGGTTGCTTATATGGAGGAGGGGATTTTTGGAGGTACTTATTTTGTCAGTCTTGCTAATGAATGTCTGCACTATCTTTGCAATTTCCTGTGAATCTATAATCATTTCAATGTAAAAAGCTAAAAAGTATTGTTAAGGGAAACCTAGGATACAGGTATACCAACAGATGACCAGTCACCTGCCTTGGTTGCCCTGTAGCCCCTGGGACTGTCTATCATCTGTTTCTGAACAATCATTCTGTACAATAGCTTATAAAGTGGACATCCCTGGGCCCATTTAACAACCGAGGAAACTAAGGATCGGAGAGGTTCAATGATTTGGCCAAAGTTGCAGAGCTAGAAAAGAGCTGAGCTGGAAATTCCAATTTATATGAGCCTCATTCCCAGCTTCTTTTTCCATTGCTTTGATTCATTTACCTATCCAACAAACCTTTCTGAAACATCTACTATGTAACAGGCACTAATATAGATGCTGGGGATACAGCAATAAACAAAACAAAGCACTGTCCTTCATGGAGCTGATACCTTAGTGGAGGAAGACAGACAATCAAATCTATAATAACTAAACGATATGTTTAATAGTGATGAGTGCTATAAGAAAAATGAAGTAGTGTAATGGTCAGGGAGTAATGGTGGTGGTGGAAGTTGCTATTTTAGCTTGGATAAGCAGGTAAGGCCTCTTTGAAAAGGTGGCATCTGAGCAGAAATCTGAATACAGGAAGAGAGCTAGATATACAGATGGCTAGAGAAAAAGTATCCCAGGCAGAGGGAAGAGTAAATGCAAAGATCCTCAGGTGGGAGGGTGCCTGGAATGTCTGAGGAATAGCAAGGGCAATGGCTGGAGCAGAATAAATGGAGGGAGAATAGGAGATGAAGTAGGAGAGGTAAGGGTGGTGGCAGGGATAGATCACATGGGCAGTGAGTCTCACCTAGACTCATCTAGGGAGCTTCTTAAACTCCCCACACCCAGGCTGCATCCCAGACCAATTAAGTCAGAACCTCTGGGGATGAGACCCAGATATCAGTATTTTAAAAAGTAGTAGAGATCTAAATACTAAAAATCCCTAGATGGCTCCAGTGTGCAGCCAAATTTGGAAACCCATGATGCGGTGTCTTATATACCACTGCAAGGTATTTGGCATTTACTATGGTTGTTGAGAAGCCAAGGGATGGTTTTGCATGCAGGCATGATATGATGTGGTATATGTTTTAACAGGATCCTACCGACTTTTGTATTTAGGGTAGACTGAGGTGGGAAAGGGTAGAAGCAGGGAGACGAGTCAGGGGCTAGTATAGTCATTCAGGTGAGAGAAAAATGGAGGCCCAGATTGTGTCATTTGAGAAATTCAAAATCTTAAGTCAGAGAGGGGGAAGGACTGGCCTCAGGATTTATGGCATCATCGGTAGCATGAAAACCACAGTTACGTCTCTTAGCTTCCTGAGCAATCTGCATTGTTCCAAGTCTGCCCTCCTGGGAATCCTCAGAAGGTGAGGCCGGTCATGGGGTCATTCTTAAGCTCCCTCAATGCAGGGAATGGGAGTAGGGCTGGCCCATAGTCTGACCAAGGAAGCAACCTGGGCAAGGTCATAGGGAGCTGGCAGGTGGGCTGGAACCCATGGGAAATTCCCAGTGTTTCTGTATTCTGATTCCCACGAAGGTTATTGGAAGGAAACTGCCAGGAGGCACTGACTCAGAGTGGCCATCCCTCCTCAGTCAATGGCAAATTTCACTTTAAGAAACACAAGTCAGCTGGCTCTTGTTCTGACCAGCTCAGGTCACTGCTGTAAGTGCTGGAGGCTAGACCATGGAGGGATTGGGATAGGACATGGTCACCGGGGCCTCAGGATATGGGAAGAGGTCATGTCACCTATGAAATGCCTCTCAGGCCAGAAGTGGCCAAGCTTCAGCTCCTTTCTAGCTCCTTTCTAGCTCCTCAGCACAAAAGGGTAAGAGGTGAGAGCTCCACTGTGTGCCAGATAGTCCATGCCCTCTCAGGCCAAATCTAAAACCACCTATCACATAAGGACTATTTTATCACTGAGGAACCCGAGGCTTAGAGAGGCGGGGTCCAAGATTCCACAGCTGGAACTTGGCAGGGCTGGGATTTACACGCAAGTAGGTCTGATGCCCATACCTGTGTTCTCTTCCTCACATCATACCACCTACTCTCAAGTTACTTTGAAGCTTCACAGGAACATATGCACACACCAGTAATAAAAGACTGACCAGGCAGCCATGGGAGAAGATGAAGAGAGTGCTGGTGGTATTCCAAGGCAGAAGACATCAGGAAAGCCTTTCTGGAGGAAGTAACATGGAACAGCTGAAGGCCTTGATGTCTGGGTAGAGTTTGGCCATGTAGAAAGAGTGTTGGAAAGGGCACAGCAGGTCAAGGGAACCCAGTGAGCAGAAAAGCCTGGAGTTGGGCATAGATAAGGCATGTCCACATATTTATTTTTGTACCTAACAACACTGATATGGCTCTTGCTCTGTGCCAGACGCTGTTCCAAGGGCTTTACATAGAGCAACTAATTTAAATCTCACAACAGTTTTATGGAGCAGGAGACCAGTCTTTGATGAGTCCAGTTTGGCTGACGCATAAGATTTATTAGTGGGAAAATGGAGTTAAAGCTGGAAAAGTGTATTGGAGCTTTATGTAGAAGGCCCTGGATGGCAGGCTAAGGAACTTGTACTTCATTCAGAAGGTCATAGGAAATCATTGAGGAGTTCTAAGCAAGTGTGCATTAGTATCCAAAGTGTGCACTTCAAAGACTCATCTGGAAACCACTGAGGGAGATAGGGCATGGGGAAGCGGGGAACAGGAGATGACTTGACCTCAGGCAGGCACAGAGTAGATGGAGAGGTGCTGATTGATTCGTGGCATAACTAAGAGGTGGAGTCAACAGGACGGCAGGGACGAAGGAGAGGGAGGAGCCCGAGGGGGTGAGATTTTCAGACCTAGGAGTAAATAACCTGGGCCCCAACCTCAGAACTGCCAGGAACATCTACTATGGTCCTGGACACATCCCTAGCCCTCCCTGGGTCTCAGTCTCCTCACCCATACCATGAGAGTGCTGAGTATGTTTTATCATTAATGGCTCGGCCGAGGTTGATGTTCTTTGCCTGTGGTTCTAGAGGTCAGGGGAGGATGTCAAACTGTTGTCCAAGATGGGGACTTCCAAAGAGAACGGGCTCCAGAGTGAGACCTCCTTGGGCTCAGTTCCCACTCAGTAAACTGCTCACAGCTCAGATTCCTCTTCTGTAAGCTGGGGCCAATAAAAACGATCCTTACCTTAGAGGGCTAGAGTGAAGACTTGATAAGGTCATGCTCAATACATACAGTGACTTCCATCCTCATTAGATGTTGCTTCTCTAGCTGATGGGAGTAGAGGGTATGAGAACCAGGCTCAGAGGCACTCAGGGACAGGAACCCCCAGGAGCTGATGGGTGACTTCCCAGCTCCAAGCTTCAGGGGCCCAGCATAGCACTTGGCAGTCTACAGAACTCTTTTCTACCCCAACAGGCCCGGGAAGTAGGAATGGTGGTCACCATTTTAGAGAGGAGGCCTGGTTGGGATGTCAGGGGGCATGACCTGAAGATTGGCTTTCCCATTAAGTCATGTGTAACTTGTGCAAGCCCGTTGGTGTACCAGAGCTGCGAGGGCCCCTAGAGAACCACGAGGAATCTCCCTGTGGTGTGCCAGAGGATATCCTCTTGGCCATCTCCAGAGCCACTGGGGACACCAAAGCCTGAGCAAGAACAGGTGCCACCAGGAGGCCAGGCCTGGCTTTTATTTGCCACTGGGCTGGGCGCCATGCAGCTTGCCCAGGGCCATGATTTGGGCCCAAATTGAGGTGTTTGGTTCCTTTCTTTATGTCTCCTCTTGTAACTCCAGCTTAACACTCCCCAGATGGCCATTCCTGCCGGCTCCCTGCCCACGCCGCCATTCAGACGGGAAAACAATCATTTTGCAGCCCCATTAATTAAAGACTAATTGCTGATTGGAAACACATTGACTGGGCCCTGAGCCGGTATCACATTGTGGGCCCTCTGGCCCTGATGAAGGCCTGGCCCTAACGAGCCTCTGGCCCCCCAGCGGCTTGCTCGCTTACTGCGCAGCAGCAGAATTGGGCCTGGACTTAGGCTAATGAGGTGTCAGCTGACTATTAGAACCACATTGATGGGGGAGGCTGGCGACTGGACCAGAGAGGAGCTGCCACATGCAGCAGCCATTAGATCTGAAGTTGTTCCCTGGGGGCCACATCTGCCCCCAGCCCCTTCCCAGCCACTTAGCAAGGGGCTCATCTTCCAGCTAGGTCTCCCTCCAAGAAAGGCAGTCTCCCCTGACCCAGTGTACTCCAGACCCCTATTCAGCCACCAAACACCTACTCTGTGCCAAGTCCTGGGGATACAGAAATGAGTAACAATAGTTGCATTTATTGAGCACTCACTGTAAACCGGGTGCTGGTCTCAGTGCTTTACATGGACTCTCTTTTCTTTCTCGCAAAAGCCCTCTGGCAAGTTGGTTCTATTATAATCCACATTTTACAGACAGAAACGGAGGCATGGGGTGGCAAAGAGACTTACTCAAATGCACACATCTACTAAATGGCAGTAGAAGCGTTCAAAGCCAGGCAGAAAGCCACTTCACTCTACTGGGCCTTGGTCTTGCCAGGGAGGAATGGCCAGTCTCGTAGATCACAAAGGAAGGTGCTCTTATTACAGGATGCGCGGGAAAAGGCCCATGGTGGAGACAAGCCCAGGAGGCTCTGGGAGTCCAGGGGAGGGCCATTTAACGCAGACACAGGAGAAGGAGACAAGTCCGGGCCAGCTTCCAGGAGGAAGTAACACCTGAACTGAGTCCTAAAGGACATAAGGAATGCGCCAGGCACTGAAAGGGTGGAGGGCTGACGAAAAAGCAGACCCTTCAGGCAAGAGGGAGTTGTTTGGAGAGCTCCCAGCAAATGAATGGCTGTGAACGCAGGGTGGGGAGTGATGCAGTTAGCTCTGACCTTTCTGAAGTTCACTCCGGCTGAGGCCAGAGAGTGGATGGGAAGGGAGAAAGAATGCGAACAGGGAGACCAGGTGGGAGGTTCCTGCTGTGGTCCAGATGAGAAGTATGGGGGCCTAGATTAGGGGCAAGGCAGTAGGGATGAAGAGCTATTTCGGAGGTGTTGTCAACAGACTTGGAGAGGGTGAGCTGTGTGAGGCGGGGAGACAGAAGAGACTGGGATTCCCCTCCCAGCCCAGAAGTCAGGACAGGCCCAGCCACCAACCTGCTCAAAATCTTCTGTGGCTTCCCAGCCCTATTTCTCCCTAGGGAGAATCCCAGCCCTTCCCCTAGCTATTGGCTTTGGGCAAAGGGCCCAAGCTCTGAACCTCAATTCACTCATTTTAATAACTGTTCCCATAGTTCCAGGTTCACAGGATTGCTGTGAGAACTAACCGAGTTCCTGCGTGCATGTCCCTCACAGGGTGCCAGGCAGGCACTAGGAGTCTCCAGAGATGAGGGGGTGGCAAATGTTAATTCCCATATCCCCTTCCCCTGCCTCCCTCTGTCACCCCAAGATCCAGTCGTACTCAACCATTCAAGTACAAAACTCAGACACAGCCACCTCCCTACCTTTGTTGCTTCTGCTCCCATCCCCATCCATGCAAAGCCAGCCCGTCCTTCCAGGCTCAAATGCAACCTCTTCCTAGAAGCTTCCCCTGATTTCACTCTGGCCAGAAGAAACGCCCCTATCCTCTACTACCCCATAGCCCTTTATTTATGAGCAACAAAACTGTCTGTGTCCCTCCCTTCCCTGCAAGATGGAGTGGACGGAGGGAGACCTGGGCACATGGGCCAGAGGATAAATGAATATATAGTTAATACCAGAAAGCTCATGAGGGTAGACAGCTATGTTGGCCCCTAGGACTTCCTTTGTGCTCACACTCTGCCCCAGGAGGCCCCAACCCAGACGCCCATTCAGGCCAAGTGAGGGATGTAAGTGAAGAAATGGAGTAAGTGTCAGGAAGCCATCGTGCAAGCAGGTTGAGGAATGGCAGCTGGGACGACAACAGCAGGGCTAACGTAACAATTATGTGCCCAGTCTCCAGGAGCAGTGGGTCCTCAAATAACAGATGGTTGTTGCCATGGTGGAACACAAGCCCCGGGTTGCCAGGGCTACTGAATTTTTCAAGAGGAGTAGGAAATTTGGAATTTTTTATAAAATCACCCCATTTTGCCGTCTTGACGACTAATCTTAAAGTTCCTAGAAATATTCTGCGAGTTAAACAAAACATATCTGTTGGCTGGGTTTGGCGTGTGAGCTGCACCCCACTGAGCACTGAGCTCTGCCAGACACTGCTGGGCAGTGCTAGGCAAAGAGACACAGAGGTCTCAGGGGGCTTAGAGTCCTGTGGGGGAGACAAACGTGTCCACAGACCCTCAGGGGCCATGGCTAGAGTGGTTATACATGTGGGCCTAGAGTCAGACAGATGTGAGTTCATGTGCTGGCTCTGCCATGGACTAGCTGTGTGCCCTCGGGCAAGTTACTCAACCTCTCTGAGAATCAGCTTTTGTCTATAGGGGGAAAAAGGGTTAAAAATCATCTCCCAGGATTGCCATGCCTGCCAAATGAGCTAATGACTAGTGAGTCCTTTGTGAATCATGAGTTGTGCAGGTGTGTGGGGATGTTCCAAGGGCCTGGGATTATAGGGTTGGGGCCACGCCTGGAATGGGCTGAGCCTCTGGGGTGCATCCAGATGTGCATCTAGAAGCTGAATGGTAAGAGCACTCTGGGAAAAAGAAGGCAAAGAGCCTTGGCTCAGAGCCACGTGGCAAGGTGCTGTCCACTGCCTGTTCCTGCCACCATCCTAGCAGCGTGCAAGGATTTTCTGACTAGGTGGAATTCCAGAAAGAGGAAAGTACCTGCCTGAGGTGGGACAAATCCTAGAAACCCAAAAATTCTATCTGTACTCCATAGCTACCATCCTACACTTAGCCAGTACTTACTATGTGCCAGGCACTGTTCTAAACACTTTTATATACATTGGCTTATTTAACACCCCAGCCCCCATGACCCTGTGAGCTACATACCACTGTTTCTAGCTTACAGATGAGGACACTGGAGCACAGAGAGGTTAAGTAACTTTTTACCCAAGTCAAACAGCAAATAAACAGCGGAACCAGGACCTGAAGCTGAGCTGTCTGGCTCTCAGGTCTGGACTATCTGGATTAAACCCCTGGAGGAAATTCCCTCTGTTGAAAGACCTAGAGTGGTTTCTGTTGTCCTGACTACATTCTAAGAGACACAGTCTCTTAGACTGTGTGCCATGGGAAGAGAAGGGGTTGTCACAGTGTGCTTCAACATGAATAACCCTTCCCATCTTGACGGTGGCAGGCTATGCCTGGTTCCATGCCCCCAGGACCGCAGGAACACCATCATGCTGGATCTCAGGGTCCTAGGCTAGTGTATGTGTACCTCCCTCACAGCGGTCTCTGCTTCCCCTGGGCAAGGCCTGAAGGCTTTGAGGGAGAGACTGCAAACCAGGCAGGGAGTGAGGAGGAGGCTGAAGCTGAAGTAGAGAGCCAGGTGATCGCTGCGCGGTCTGAGGCCAGCCAGATCAGCAGAAGGGCCTAGTGGTTAGCCCTATGCTCCAGAACCCCGCACGTCCATCTCCACACACGGACACATGCACATACTCACCCTACTCCCATCATATACACATTTAGGCACACACATGAACACATACTCACCCACCCAGCTACAGTCACACACACACACACACACACACACACACACACACACACACTAAATACGCACATGCCCAGACACACACAGAGAAGCTCCTACACACACTGTCCCCCAACACCCTCATACATCCAGACACATGTGTGAAAACACAGGCACACACATGCATGAACACCCACAGTTATGCATGTAGTTTCCGGGGAAGGCTTGGAAGGGATTGTTCCAGCCCAGCCCACAGCACAGCGTGCTTCCCTCAGATCTCTCCTTTAGTCTTTGGGGGACGAAGACACTCACCGAACGGAAAAATGCCTCCAGCAAATGCCACCCACTTGGCATCAGCTCAGCCTCCGTTCCTGGCCTCCGCCATTCAGGGATTGGGCAAGGTGACAGCGCTCCAAGTTTCTGCTTGGAACCATGCAGGTGGGGGAGGGGATGAGGCAAAAGAAAAAATTTTGTAATGACAATAAAGTCTAAAGACAATAGTCGACCTTCAGAGTCTGTGTGAGCTTGCTTAGGGTGGAAAGCTGGGGAAACGTGTGGCACGTCAGTGGAGTCGGTGGGCTGAGTCAGATGTGTTGGCGCAAATATGAACTTCACCGCAGACTGACTGTGTAACCCTGGGAAGTCACTTCTGTCTCAGAGTTTGGTTTTCCTATCAGCATAGGGATGAAGAGCATGAACTCTGGAGTTAGAATGCCTCTGTTTGAATTCTGGCTATGTTTTTTGATTTTTTTTTTTTTTTTTTTTTTTTACCAACTGTGGGAACTTGGGCAAGTTAGTTAACCTCTCTGTGCCTCAGTTTCATCACATGTATAAACAAGGGGGGATAACAGTATCTAGCTCATAGGATGGTTGTGAGTGTCAAATAACTGGACACACGTCAAGCTCTGAGAATAAGTGCCTGCACTGTAGTAAGCACCATGCAAGTGGTGTTGTAAAATGAGGATACAAAGAGCTACTGCCCAGGATTATGGGAAGAGTGTCTAAGAAGACAATGATTTAGCAAGGGCTCAATAAGCTCTAGTGATGCATGTGCACATGCAGCCTCTACCTGGCCCGGCACTACCGGCTGGATCTGGAGGCTGGGATGGGGCTAGAGTCTTGGCCTGAGCAGAAAGGGCTCCATGCAGTATCTTAGGGCTTTCCCTTGCCAGCAGTAATGATACCTCCCTGGCCCTGCCTATCTGGCTGGCTTTTTAGAGCACACGAAACCCATCACAGCTCCTTTCCCATTTGACCCATTGGAGCTTGCCTGGATCACTGCAGTAGCCCCCTGACTGGTTCTCTGCCTCCACACTTGCCCCCTGCACACTTCACTGAGAAGCCCAACAGATCCTGTTACAATATAGGTTGAGACTTTCCCAAGGTTCCCCATATCTCTTGGAGTAAACACTATTGTACCTACACTGGCCTCTGGAACCTCCTGCAATCTGACCCCCCAGCATCTGCAGCTACTCCTCCTTTGTTCCCTGAACGTCAGCCGCACTGGTCTCCTGGCTGTTTTTGAACCGTGCCAGGCATGCTCCCACCTCCAAGCCTTTGCAGTGGTTGTTCTCTCTGCCCACAACGATCTTCCCCCAGATATCTGCGTGCTAATTCTCGCACCTCTGTAAAGTCTTTGCTCAAATATCACCTTCTCAGTGAGGCCTGCCTTGACCACCTTCAGAAACTCTGTACCCCTCACTCTAGCATCCCCAATCCCTGATCTGTACCACCTTCTAATATCCGATATAATTTATTTATTATATTATTGTTTATTCATCTTCTCCCACCACACTGTTAACTCCATAAGGGGACTTTGTTTTGTTCTCTGATGTATCCCAAGTGCCCCAAACTGTACCTGGCACACAGTCAGACCACAGTGAATTTTGGTGAATGAACATGGAATGAACACAGCTCTTTCCAGCTCCCCTGGCTGTAATAAGAATGCTGAGCTTGAGGGGTGAATCTGGAGGTAGAGGAGCAGTGGGGAGACTGCTGGAGTCCTCCCTGTGTGGAGGACTCGGAGCCTGACGCAGAGCAGTGGTGGGGGAGGGCAGCACTGAGGGGACAGCGGGATCCAGGAGAGCAGGAACCTAGTCCTGCTTGCTTGCTGATGGCTTCCCAGGGCCTGGCACTGTGCCTAGCAGAGTCCAGGCTCAATGACTATTTGTTGAGTGAATGATTAAAAGCACGAGCTATTGCAACATTTGCCAACTTGATTGGATGTGGGGGAAGAGGAATAATCCAAAGATAACACCCTCAGCTTGAGCCTGGGTAACCAAGAAAGTAATTGGAAATGTTCCCAAGTGCTGGAATCAGAAACCCAGAGATTTCACACACATCACACCTTCAGACATCAACTCAAACATCTCTTCCTCTTGAGGTCTTTTCTGCTCCCCCAGTTTAAACCAGTTTCATCTGATTGACTTTTCCATGGCCCTCTGAACTTGGCCTCAGGAGTGCTGACCTCACTTGAATTTATTACCTCTCCAGGGCCTAGAAGTGTGTCTCGGGGCTCAGGCAAACATTCCAGTTGGCTCTCCATGCTCCACCCTTCCTCTCCTCCTGTTCCTCCTCTTCTTCTCCCTTTTTTCTCCCTCCTCCCCACCCTCCTGCCCACCCCCCAGCTCCCCCTCCTTCTTTCCCACTGCTTCTCCTCTACCTCCTTTCACTCTGGTCATCATAAGCTGAGTATTCACGGAACTTCAGCCAGTGGTTTGGATTAACCACAGGAACTGAAGGACGACCTGACCTGCAGGGCGGGGGTAGGGTGGGAAGTGGGACAATGTATACAAGATTTTGGCCCCAGTTCACCTGAAATTGGAGACTCTCAGGTCTGAGCTACAGGCACTGAGAACTGGGTTTGGGGTTTATAAACCTCACACCACACAGACCGTAGCCTCCAACAGGCATACACACTTTGTGACCCACAGCATGTCCCTATATTACACACCAGCACCCTGACACCCAAGTCTCCCAGCATACCCACATCACACCTGCAGCCAAGTGTGATGCATTCCCCACAGCACCTCCACCTCAGTGAGACAACACACTCATCATAGCATCTACCAGACCCCAGACCACTGACACAGCACACATCACAGCCACAGCACAAGGACACATAGGACACAGTGACACCTAACATACACACACCAGCCCCAAAGCATGGCAGCCCTCCAACCTCTGGCACACAATACACAGAGTAAATGCTCAACACTTGCACGGCACGGGGACAGCCCAAGAAACACTCCTGAGGCACCAGCAGTTTTGGACACAGTGACACAATACATGCATCACCACTGCCCCTGCTCATCGCGTGCGTGCACGTGTGTGTGTGCGCACACATACATGCAAGCACACACACATAAATACATACACATGCACACAGAAGAGAGGAAAAGAGCTCTCTCCTTGCCTCCTCCCCTCCCCACGTCTTGGGTTGCTGGGCCATGGCCTGACCTATCTTAGGACAGTTGATCCAGAGCACAGCTGAATTGATAGGTACCATTTCCTAGAGGCCTGTGGATTTGGTCTCAGCTGATCAAACACATGATAGGAGGTCGGTGTTTGAACCTCAGCTCCAGGCTGATATGTGGTCCCTACCAATGAACTGCAGGCAGCAACTGGCTGCCATGGGATGCCCACAGGGAGGGATCAACTGGACTGAGCTTCGTGGGTGGGAGCCGGGCAGGGTCCAAACTGACTTTGGGTGAGGGGATGCCTAGAGTCCAGGCTGCTTGTGGTGAGAGGCACTCAAGAATGCATCACCAGCAGGGACCTGAGATAGGAGCTGAGTCCTGAGGTAAGAAAAGACACGACGCTGTGGTGGAAAGACAGGAAGATGGGTGGAGGAGAAAGAAAGGGTGAAATGAGAATCTCCAGGTTCCTCTGGCTTGCCCTCAGGAAAATGAGAGAGAGAGGCAGGCATTGGAAGGGGAGACAGGAAGAGCCAAAGCTGGAAGCTGGCACAGGGAATGGGTTGGAACTGAGGCTTCCAAAAAAGAATGAGAGGCTGGGGAGGGGTAGACAGGGACAAAGGACAAAGAAATGCACTTGGAAGCTATATAGTCAGCCTAGGGCATGTGACAGCCATGGGCACCCTTGTTGCCCAGAAATGGGGGTGGAGAATTAGACTTTGGTCAGGGAGAAGAGGACCCACTGATGAGAGCTTAAAGTATACAGAAGTTGGCCATTACTGTGAGAAAGAAGAGTGTGCTGTTCATGAGGAGAACAAGGGAGAAGGGCATGTGGGCAAAAGACCATTGGCGAGAGCTGTCAGGCTACAGACACTGGGCTCATGATCACACAGGCAGAAGGTACCATAAAGATCTGCACCCCTTCAGAACTCCCAACTCGGAAAACTCTACTCTGACTTCAGGTCCCTCAGAAGGTCATGGCCCACAGTTTTCTGTGCCAGGTGGGTAAGGATTGGCCAACTTCAGGCACTGGTCAAGTTCTGACCTCAGTAGAACCAGAAGGTCAGGGGGAAGAAAGAGAAGGAGTCCTTTGGTCTTTTGGGGTTATCTTGTGGCTAAAGAAGTCCCCAGGCAGTTGACTCAAAACCCATAACTGTCATATTTACATGGGACTTATGCTAAAGTACATAAATGAATAACCCCTGTCCCTTTCCACCCAAGCGGAACGTGGATCGCTTCATGGCTGGGTTCTAATTCTATATCCCCAGCAACTGTGAATTCCCTGAATACTTCGGCCTTGCTATCCCCAAGGGGAAAAAAAATCCCCTGAGTTGGGCACTAACTTAGTCTCCAGGGACTAATGTTCCCTTACCTCCCTCCTGGACTAAGCTAATAACCCCCACATGTACCCAGCATCATGTACTTCCCAAAGCACGATCTCATTTGAGTTTCATAACAATCCTGCAAGGCCAGCAAAGCAGGGATTATTATCCCTATTTTCAGATGAGGAAACTAAGGCTCTGAGAAGCTAGGTAACAACCGAGGTCACACCAATAGCAAGTCCTCTGACTCCAAATCCAGCACCCAGGCTAGAAGGGGAGCCTGCCCCTTCACCTTTCACAGACTTTCCCAGTCTCATGGGGAATATGGGGAGGAGACTCAGATGGTATAACGAGATGGGAAGGGTCTGTGCCCATAGAGCCTAGCGAGAGGATTAGGTCATGATTATGCTGTTCCCTTCTTTACTTTTTAATTTTTTTTAAGATTTATTTATTTTAGGTGGGCAAGGGGAGAGGGAAAGAATCTCAAGCAGACACCCCACTGAGCACAGAGCCAATCCCACAACCCTGAGATCATGACCTGAGCCAGAACCAAGAGTCAGATGCTCAACCCACTGAGTCTCCCAGGTGCCCCATGCTCTCCCCTTCTGAAAGGGATAGGGGTGGGGAGTAAACTAATGCTTCTTGAACATCTACTAGGTGCCAAAATATAATAGGAACCTTACATACATGATTTCATTTAATCCTCGTGAAATGCTGTAAGGTAGGTAGTCATTTTCCAGAGGGAGAAACTGAGGCTCAGAGAGTGGCACACCAGGTATAAAGTCACACAGTGATTAAGTAATGGAGTTAGGACTTGGTCCTGGTTCTGACTCTAAAGCCCATTCTGCGCCCCCTTCCCTTGGTATGTTGGCCATTGCCTTGGTACCCATCCAGCCTCTACAGGAAGCCTGTCCCTGACGGGCTTTTTTGAATGGCCTTCAGAAATCGGGAAACTGAGAGGAGGGAGGAGAATGGAGAACCGCGAGGGAGGTTAGAGTTCCAAGTCTGTGGAAGAAAGCAGATTCCTCCCAAGAACTATGAGCAGGGTCCCTCCCTCTTTCCTTCCTCTCCCTCTTTCTTACCGCAGCCTGGCTGGGGGATGGGAATCGTGGCCCTGAAGGGCAGCCTCTTGGTAGATTCAAAGCTGGAGGCAGTGCCACAGAGGCCCACATCCTGGGTCACCTCCCACTCAGAGCCACAAGGAATCTGGATGAGAATGCCAACATTTTTCTAAACCACCAGATTTCATTGCTACTTCCCTTCCCAAACCTCCTCCTCTTGTCTCCTCACCATTAGCTTCAGAGATGCAACTTCTTTCCCTGCCTAGCAAGCCAAAGAATCAGACTCCTGAAGTTGGTTCTGACCTACAGAGATTATTAGGTCCATTCTTCCTGCCTTTAGTCATGATTCATTTAGACCACTGGGGGTCTCTCTCTTGTTCTGTGCCAGCTCAAAGGTATTAAAGACATTCCATAGCCTTCCTCAGGTAACTTTCCAGCACTGTATTTCTCATCATTAGGGTTCTCTTTATAATACCTAACTTTAGTTTCTGATGCCAAGACTTTGCTGTTTTGACTTTAGTAGAAATGCGGAAAGTCAGCTACTCTTCTGGAAACCAACAGTTGTACACTGTCTTTAATGGCTGGCCCAATTTTCTAATTCCCCAGGGAATAGTGAAGGATGAAAGACGAGGTAAAGCTAAGGTGGGAGGGTATTGGAGGAAAAGTCACGAACAATGTAGAAAATTATAGGCCTAGTGAGGAGACCTATTAGGCCCTTGGCTATCCTGTTGTCATCGCCATCACCATTGTCAATTGTTCCAGTCTTCGTCACTATCCCCATTACCACTGCCACCACCATTTCTATCCTCATTGCCATTTTTATTGCTATCACAACTATCAGCATCATCGCCGTCACTGTCACCTTCTCTACCACCATCACCACTGCCGCCACCATTACTGTCACCATCACTAACACCCATCAATCACCACCATTACCACCTCTAATATCTCAAGAACATCCACCATCATCACCACTTTCTTTTTCTTAAGATTTATTTATTTATTTGAGAGGGGGTGGGCAGAGAGAGAGAATCTCTGAGCAGACTCCCCGCTGAGCACAGAGCCCAATGCAGGGCTTGATCTGACCTGAGCCGAAACCAAGAGTCAGGACGCATAACCGACTGTGCCACCCAGGCACCCCATCATCATCACCACTTTCACCACCACCATCACTACCTCTATATTACTATCTCCACTTCCAGCAATGTTATTACCATTGCACCTCAACCATCATCACCCTCTTTCTCTCCCTCGCCACCATTTCTATCTCTAACATAATTCTCATTACCTCCACCACTATCATCACCTTCATTATCATCCCTAAGTCTATCGCCATTACCAAGTGCATTAAAACCATTGCCGTTACCACACTTACCATCACCATCATCACCTCTATTGTCTTCCTCACCATTACCTTTACCACCACCATCACTGGTATTATTATTAGCACCTTCATTACCACCATCAACACTATCACTATCTTTATTGGCGGTAATATTATGATCATCACCACCACTTTTATCATTAATGGAATGTATTGTTGAGGCCCCTGCCTCCAAAAGCCCATAGAATTGATAGGTTCAGGGTGCCTGGGTGGCTCAGATGGTTAAGTGTCTGCCTTCGGCTCAGGTCATGATCCCAGGGTCCTGGGATCGAGCCCCGCATAGGGCTCCTGCAGGGAGTCTGCTTCTCCCTCTCCCTCTGCCTCTCCCCCTGCTCATGCTCTCTCTCTCTCTCTCTATCTCTGTGTCTCAAATGAATAAATAAAATCTTTAAAAAAAAAAGAAAATTGATAGGTTCTCAGACAGAAAGCAAAGAGGAGGAGGCCAGAGACCAAAAGTGTGCAAATTTGGAGATCCCCAGATGTCCATCTCAACTGTGGCCAACAAGGTCTCCCCATTCAGGGGCGCAGGTCTACCCTGGAGAGTGTAGGGAAGTGGGCAGGATTCCAAACCTACAGTAGCAGATGGTAAGGGCAGCCAGCCATGTACTCCCCGAGTATATGGCAGATCAGCCTCAGCTGAACTTAAGAGGTGACTAAAGGCCAGGCTAGGCTAGATGGTGTCCTAAGAGACCGAAGCCAAAGGGGAGGCCCCGAGGGTAGGCTGAAAATGCCATGGAAGGGAGCTAGGGAGCTGTAGAGTGTCTGGCTTTTAGACTCAGTCCCAGGTTGAGGAGTATCTCTTCCACGTATCGAGGTGTCCCTGAATCACTCTGGAATTTTGGTCACCTTCCATATTCTCAACTACAAGCCCTGTCACTGAGCATGAAACAGCCCCTGTGATTTATAGAGAAGCTGCAATGCCTGGCCTCTGTTCTCTCCCTTCTCAAACCCACCCTCTCCTCTTCCACCCCCTTCTCCTAGAACCCCCTGCAAACTTGCCCTGCTTCCTGGTCTCTTCTCCAGACTGCTTTCCTGGCTCCCTGCTGTCTCTTCCTCACCTCTCTAGATTTCTCCTCCCCTCCCTTGGGCAGGCAGGGCTTTGAAATGCCTTGAGTGAGAGCCACAGAGGGTCCTAGGAGAGACTGTTTCTTAAAAGCTAATAGGCTGCCCTATCAGGGATTGTTTCCTGAATCTCCAGCTAAATTGTCCTTTGCCCACTTTCATCCCATTAATCCGGCTGTTGACAGGGGAAGAGGCTCATTAAGTCATCATATCCATACATCGGAGTCTAGGCTTCTCTCAGCTCCCTCTGTGCGTGCATGTGGCCTTGACTCCTGCTTTCCAGGCTTCCCTTCTAGGTGAGCATCCCCAGGGTCTGCCAACACCTCTAGCCTCTCCCATCGAGTCTTCCTTCACACACTTTGCTGCACACTGGCGCGCGCGAGCACACGCGCGCGCACACACACACACACACACACACACACGCTCACACTCCCCACACAGCACATACACCCCTGACAGCCAAGCTCCCCGCGAACTAATCATCATCATCATCAACAACAATTATCAGCTGTGGTGCACTCACCATGTGCGAGGTCATGCGCTAGTTTTGCTGCATTAGCACATTTTATGCTCTCTACATCCCTGTGAGTTTGGCATTGATAACCTCCCCCTGCTTTAAAAAAAAAAAGATTTTATTTATTTATTTGAGAGAGAGAGAGAGCACGAGTGGGGGGGAAGGGCAGAGGGAGAGGGAGAGGCAGACACCCCGCTGAGCAGGGAGCCATGATGCGGGGCTTGATCCCAGGACCCCAAAATCACAACCTGAGCCGAAGGCAGCTGCTTAACTGCCTAAGGGACCGAGACACCCAGGCGCCCCCAAATCCCCACCCCTCTGCTTTTTACAGGTGAGGAAATGGGGACTTAGGTGAATTCAGCGACCAAGGTAACACCATGAGAAAGTAGGGAGCTGGGATTCAAATCCAGGTCAGTCAGAGCTTGTGTGTTGAGCTCTAAGCTACTGCACTTTCCTGCTTACACTCACTCCCATGTACACATACACAGCAGCATGCCATGCACATTTGTGCCCACATACCAAGCACATGTAGTACATATGCTCACAGAGTACACACTCCATACCCAAAGGGCACACATTCCATACACTACACACAGAAACACATACACACGTGTGCACACGAAACACAGAACATACGCCCAGGAAGAATGCTCCTATTCAATCTAGTCATTTGATAGACACTGACTGAACATCTACTGTGTTCCCACCTGACCAGCTCTGCCCCATGTTAGGCACTATGGTCATCCAAGAGAGGAAGAAAATGAGAAGGTCTTGAGTGCCTACCATATGTCAAAGGGAGTCCACGGTCACAGGAACATGCACGAGCCTTTGCATACGTGTGTGTGTGTGCGCGCGTGCACACACACACACACACACACACACACACACACACGGTCACTCTAGCTCGAATCAGTCCTGGGCCTGCCCCTCTGGTAGCTGTGAGACCTGGGGAAGACATCAGGGACAGGAATCGCACTTGGTATTGGTACTGAGGGGAAGTGGACAGGCTGGAGGTTACAGAGTCCTCTAAAATTAGGTCTTAAGGCTCCCAGACCACCCATTTCAGGAGAAGGGGACGTCAGAGGTCTTCCCTCCCTGCCCCTACCGATGATTCATACTTGTTAACAGAGGAGGTCCAGACTGGGAAGTGGTGTGTCCTACCAGCCTTCACAGGCTCTTGGAGTCCAAGCTACCTCTGTGGGCTCCAGGGACCCTGGGTGAGCCTCTGGGAGCTTTCCCACGCTATCCCATAAGTTTTGGCCTGACTTAGTTCCACTTAGCTCCCCAATAAGGGAAATGGACAGGAAATTAAAGATAACTAGGCAGTTTGAGAGGATTAAGGATAAGGGAGAGCAACATAATTATGTCATAGTTGCTATTGGACAGGAGAGCACCCAAAGGAAATGTAAATGGCCTAAACCAGCTCATTACAAGAACAAGGGCAAGGCCAGCAAGCAGATAAGGGTCCTGAGTGTGAGACAGAAACATTAATCACCCAGCAAGCCAGCCACCACAGCCCAGACTATTAGGGCAATGGACTCAAGGCCAGAAAGCCAGAGAAGTGTCCTAATGGACCTGCATGGCGCAATGACACTGCTCTGTGCCGCCTGCTCTGGCAGAGCCTCTGACACAGGGACGGAGGAGTGTCCACGGGCTTTGCAGCTGGCCTCCCTTGGCCTGGGCACTAAGCCAGCTTCATCCTTGTCCTGAAGGAAGAACTTTGAACCCAAGGACTCCAAGCACAGGGGATCCTTGGTCAGTGTCATGTACTAGAAAATTCCCTGGACTAGAAGTCAAGAGGCCTGGGTTCCATGCCCAATCCCGTACCATCCTAGCTGTGTGGCCGTGGACAAGTCATTTCCCCTCTCCAGACTTGTACCCCCATATCTACAATGAATGGGCTTTTATTTTATTTTTTATTTTTTATGATTTTATTTATTTATTTGACAGAGAGAGACATAGCGAGAGAAGGAACACAAGCAGGGGGAGCGGGAGAGGGAGAAGCAGGCTTCCTGCCGAGCAGGGAGCCCGATGCGGGGCTCAATCCCAGGACCCTGGGATCATGACCTGAGCCGAAGGCAGACGCCCAACCGACTGAGCCACCCATGGACCTCCGAATGGGCTTTTAGAATAAAGAAATGAAATGAAATAATAACAGCTCACATTTGTGGAACAATTCTTCTATGAACTAGCACAGAGTTTGGCAGGTGTTTTCTGTAAGGGACCAGAGAGTACAGTCTCTGTTGCAACTACTCGATTCTGCTGTTCTATAGCACAAAAACAGCCACAGACAATGGGTAAACAAAGTAACCTGGCCGTGTTCCTATAAAACTTTATTCACAAAGACAAACAGACAGCCAAAAGGGGCCTGCGGATTGGAGCTTGCAGACCCTTGACTGAAACAAGGGGCTATATACTTTAGCTACATTATCTCATTTGAAACTCAACCCTGGGAAGTAGATTCTACTATTATTATTCCCATTTGATATATGGAGAAATTGAGGCACAGAGGAGTTCAGAGACTTGCCCAGTGCCATGGTGATTACTCTAACAATACTAATCATTGCTTGCATTTCCATAGGACTCTACACGTTCACAAAAGAGCTATCAGGAATAGCAGCCGTTCTCCCTGAGGAGTCATGACCTGCTGGTGTGTCACAAGCAGTTGTACAGTGTGTCGAAAGTCATTTGGTGCTAATAATAGTTTAAAAAATGATTTACTGCTGTTTTAATAAACTAGAGTTGACCCAATGTTATCCCTCTAATAATGTCCCTCTCACTCACTTGAGTTCAGATACATTTCCTGGAAAGAGAGCAAACGGGCTGGAGTTCCCGCCGCCTTGCCAGGAGCGCCTGGGGAGGATGGTGGTCAGAGGCCCATCGTCTGTCAGTCACTGAGAGAGAAGCAGGGCGAGGGCGAGGAACTGATGAAGTGGCCAACCATGCTGGGTTGGCATCAAGGCCTAGGGAGTCAGAATAATTATTCCCATTGGACAGCTGCAGAAACCGAGGCTCACAGACGTGCAGTGAGGTGCTTGAGGTTACACAGCTAGAAATGGCAGGCACAAGCTAGAGCCAAGGGTTGCATAGAGCAAAAGGCCAGGAGCCAGACAGAATGGCCTAAAAATTCTGCCCCTAGCACTTTCTGTGTGACCAGAATCTTTCTCCTTGGGCATCAGTTTCCAAATCTGTAAGATGGGGATATGGACAGCCCCACACCTGACAGGGCCTGTTTTGAGGATCAGATGAAATAATAAGGAATGTCTGAGGCTGCTGTGTTGTTCAGCCTGAACGTGAGAAGACTCAGTAAAAAGAAAATGGGAAAAAACCAACATTTGTGGGGCATCTACTGTGTCCCAGGAAAGCTCCCAAAGCTGTCTCAGAAAATCCTCCCAGTAACTTGGAGGTAGGGATAGCTCTCTGCACTTTACAGATAAGGAAACTGAGTCCTGAGCTAGAAAGTGATGTAGACCAAAATGGAAACCAGCCTTGTCTGTGAGTCCAGGGCACTCTGAGCATTGGCAGCCTTCAGTCATGTGGGTGGAGGGTCAAATGGGAAAGCAGGGGGTTTCATAGAGTCACAGATATTTTCTGAGCACCGTTATGTGCCAGGCATTGTTCTAGGCACTGAGGATGCAGCCAGGAACAAAATAATGTCCCTGCCCCCATGGAGCCCAAACTCCAGAGAACAAGTAAGCACACTTCGGGGGTTCCTTCCATTTCGTGGTGCCATTCCAACTCTGCCACGATCCTGGGCCAAGTGTCTGCTCTCTTCCTCATTTTACCCCCTATAAACCCGTCCCAAAATGAAATAAAAAGGAGCACTGTCTACTCCAACCCCTCTCCCCGCCAAACCGTGGTGTCCTGAGTGGCTGCCTGCCCAGCCAAGAACAAAGGCTGGAGGAGCCACTTCTCCGAGACATCATGTGCCTCCTCCTAGGGTGTGGAAGCTCAGGACCCTGGCTTGGCCTAGACCTGACCCTGGTGAGTCGTCCCTGGGAACAATGGTTCAGAGGCGTCTCCCCCAGGACTCCCACCAAGGATGGGAAGTAGGGCTTGGGACAGGCTGGCCTGGGTATTGTTTAGAAGGCACGTATCCTGGATGAGTTGGCAGTCAGAGCCCCCAGGGTGCTGGAGTGAGCCCAGGAGGGCCTGCATCTTTCCTCCTTTCCTCCAGAACAAAGCCACTATTTTGGCTCCTGTGTTCCTTCCCTTGGAGGAAGCTGCAGGCCTGTGGAGCTGAGCTCGCTGTCCTCTGGCCCAGAAGCGGAACACGGGCTTACATAGGCCTACACTGCCACACAGGAGTCGCTGCCCTGAGCCAAGGGTTTGAGAGGGCTAGACCTGGCCACAGCACTGGCACCTTCTCACACACGCTGGAAGCCGGGGAGGCCCAGGCGGCGGGACAGTGGGATGCCTCGCAGTCTGGCCATGGGCAGCTTGCAGAAGGCATAGCGCTCTGATAGTCCACCCAGGAAGCTAACAGCCCATGGCTGCACATGCGACAGTGAGGTTAGGTGGCTGTCAGCGAGCCAGGGCTTGGACAGCTGGCCGGGCAGGTGATCCACCAACTTGCTCACCAGTGGCCAGGCAAGCAGCCTGCTCTTTACTCATGCTAGTCCTGAGTAGGGGCTATGGGCATAGGCCCAAGGTGGATACTGGGGTTGGGCGGGGGAGGTGGACACCAAGGCATCCAGGCAACCAAGAGAAAGCACTAAACCCTCAGCAATGCAAAGAACTCACCCTCCACCCCCTGCCCCACCCCACCCTGTGCCTTTGATCGCAGACACAGGCCAGCCCGGGCCCTGCCCTCCACATGTCCACATTTCTTCTGCCCTCCCCACCAACCCCAGCACATCTGGGAAGAGTACTGGGCCTTTGGGCCTCACCTCTGTGTGAACCTCCTCTTTGAACACGACACCAGCCCCAGGGGAAGAAAGAGGTTGGGAGGGGAGGGAGGGAAGGAGAAATTCTCCCTGTCTTTCTCTCTCTGAATACAGCTTTGCTGAGGCTCAGAAAAGTCAAGCCTCTTGCCGAAGGTCCTCCAGCAAAATATGCAACCATCGTTCTGAGCCCTGACCTTCCTTCCACGGGCTGAGGCCTCAAGGAATCCCATAGTATCAAGTGGAAAGAACTGGGGAATGTGCCCCCGGATGACAGAAAAGCAGAAAGCCACCTGTTTCTTCTCCATCCCCTAGCCATGCAGATAAATATAACACCCCTCCTGTTACAGTTCCTGTTTACAGAGCATTTTCCATGTGTTCCTTCTTTCAATCCTCTCAACAACCCTGGCAGCAGGCTATTATTATTCTTTTCCCCATTGTACAGATGAGCAAACTGAGTGTCATTCAAAGTGACTTACTTGTCCAAGGTCACTCAGCTAGGAAGAGGTGGCACCAGGATTTTATGTCAGGCCTGTGATCCCTAGAAGCCCTGGATGACGCCCCACCCCCCCTTATTCAGTGGAAAACTTTAAGGCTTTGAGGAAAACAGCCTGGCCTGCAACTTAGTAGGTATCTATGGACCCTTTGTTTCCTAGGGTACTATCATATTGGAGTGCTGATGCTAGCCTGCCAGGCCTCCTAGCAATCCCCAGCCCTGACACCTTACCTGCAGTTCCTCCAGCCCCTGTGGATGCTGCCTGGTTGGCATGAGGAGCAGGGGCCTGGGCCCACCTCCCCAGCACCTGGGCTCCTAGAGTCAAGCTGCCCGTCAGCAAGTCTCCCTGCTCAGCCTATGGCATGGCTCAGGGGCTGGGGGTGGGGTGATGCTGGGGGTGGGGTGATGCTGGGGAGGGAAGCCTGAGTCATCCCCAGGCCAGGAAGCACAATGTTTGGCAGGATTCCTGGGCCCAGCTAAGGAAGGAGCAGGAGCATTGAGTTACAGAGGCTGGCTAGGGCAAGGAAGGGGCAGTGGGGAAGGGGGTGTGGGTAAGTCTATGGAGATGGGAGACTCACAGCAAATTGGGGTCCACAGGCTCCAGCCAGCGGGGATGGACCCAGGGAGCACTTGGAGTGGGTACCTGGTGAGGGAGGAGCACAGAGAGGCCAGGGGACCTTTGTTCTGTCCAGTCCTTCATCCCAAGCCAGCCCCCCCCTCCCCCAGCCAGGGCTCTCTCTCTCCCTACAGAGCTGTGCGACAGCTGGGGCAGTTCCAGAGGAGGGATCCTCCTCAACCCCACAGGGGGAAGGCGCCACCTCCTGCCACCTCCCTCTACCTCTTCCTGTCACGTCCTTGGCCACCAGTGGTTCAAAATATACTGGTCCTTGGCTGGCTGTTTACTTAAGAATCAAAAACATCAAGTTTTAAATTCGTTCCCATAGCTTTAGCTCACACCTCTCAGCAGACGGGGCCAGTCCAAGCGGCTCCTTGAGCTGCAGGCCCACAGAGTTGACAGCTTACTCAGTATGTCTTCTGGGGTGAGCCTCAGATGCCTCCAGGTCAGCTCTAAACTCATCTCTCTCCACCAGCAAAATAAAGTCCATCCTCTGCCCTTAGCAATAATATCACCATCCATCAGCTGAGCATCATTCTTGACACGACTCTCCCCTTCCTTCCTTCTTTCCCTCCTTCCTTCCTTCCGCATGTATAGGACATGCGCCAGCACTGGGCATGGAGGTGGGTGACAGTGGTGAACAAGTCAGTCATGATCCCTGCCCTTCCACAGCTTACAGAAAACCGCCATCCATGTTACTAAGGACCAAGATGGGAGTCGTCCAAGGGGCCAAAGGAGCCTAGAAGAGGGGTGGGGATCATGGAGGTCCAGCTTCCTAGCTGACGCCTGAATGGTGACTAGTGCCACATGAGCCTACGCTCAGACCATTCCGCAGGCCTCCAGATGGTCCTTTGTCTCTAGGCCTTGGACCTTCCCATGCTCCCACCCAGCCTCCAACCATGAGGGGAAGAATGGTTATAAGTGTCAAAGGCAATCATATCACTTACCCTGCTTCAAGTATATCCACAGCTCCCCCACGGCTCTCAGGATAAAGTCAGGTTTCTCATCTGGGCGGACACACAGCCCTTCCCGTTCTGAGCACGCCCGCTGAGGGCCTCAGTCGTATCTCTGGCCTACCATACCACATGTTCTCTCCACAGGGCCCCGGGCGGCCGGTCCCAGGTGTAGCACCCCTCCTGGCGTTTGCCTCCACTATGGCCTCCCACTGGACCCCTCTTCTCTGTCTTCTGCACTCTCTCCTTCATGCTTCAAGGCTGGAGCTCCGAAGTCCCCTGCCTGCCACTTCCCAACCCCCTTCCTTTCCCCCTCCCTGAAGTAGCGCAGTTACCATCTTGCTCCCACTTCAGTGCTCTTAGGAGCCTCGCCTGTCATTTTTGGAGAGCCCCCGCCAGGGTTCAGTCTGAGCAGCAGGAATCCACTGCTCAGCTTCATTCTGTTTGTGCTTCTGCTCTGTCCCTCTGGCAACAGCTTCTCAGCTTAGACCCCAGGAATCTACCCCAAAGCCCAAATCTGGCCCCGCTTCCTTGCTTCCTTGCAGACTTACTGTCGGAGCCCGGCTGCCCTGTGGCCTCTCCAATCTTGAATTCCAGCAGCGTCTACACTGCAGAAGTCTTCCCGGTCGGAGAGTCCCATGGAAGCCTGGCCCTGCTCTTTTCGGCCTCCCCTCCTCCCAGCATTCGGTGGCTAAGCAGCCTGGGCTAGAATTGCCTAGAACGGGGGTCGGGGCTTGCAGCCTAGGCTAGAATTGCCTAGAACGGGGTCAGGGCTTGCCTAGCCCGGGAGAAAAGTGGAAGCTGGTGAGGGGCAGCCAGACCGGTTCGCCCCTGCAGAGTAACTGGTTTAGAGGAAAAGTTGGTCCCGTGGTGGGGTAACCTACCTTCCCGCAACCATCCAGTCCCTTCCTTTCCTAGGCCGGGGAGCCTGCTCAGACCCAGAGGCTGAGGAGGGGCGGCGAACTTCACACACATCCCCCAAACCAGGACCAAATAAGGGAGATAAGAGCTTGTGTTCCTCCTCCCCAACAGCCACACTGCTGAGCCCCTCTCTCCACATCAGCTTGGGGCCTCCGGGTTGCTTTCAGAAAGGGGGTGCTTCTCTCTACAGCTCAGCTTGGAAGGGGGAGAAGGGAGAGAGATGCTTGATATGGATTTTTGCGGTTGGAGGTGATTGGAATCCCAGCTGTGCTCCCCAACCCCCCCTCTCCTCCACCAGCACCCCTCCTCCTTCAGAGATGGGCAGGGAGGAAAGGGGGGGGAAGAGGGCTCTGCTGGCCCCTCGGTGCTCAGAGATACCCCAGGAGGGCAGCAGTCAGATTTTCTGAAATGACCAGGGCCCCCAGGCCTGGCAGTGGGACCCAATGTTTGAGGCATAGACTGTCCCAGGTGATTTGGGGTTATGGGCAGGTCCATCTTTGGAAACTTTTCCCGGAAAGGAGGCTCTAGCCTGGACATTCTCAGTGCTGGCTTCACATTAGAATCACCTGGGGAGATTCTAAAAATGCTGATGCCTGGATCTCAGCTCAGAGGTTCTGTTCTAATTGATCCAGGCTGGAGCCCAAGCGTGCCCATCTCTAATGGGCATGCCGGGCTGAAAACCCTTGCTTTTGAGCAGAATTTCTCAGCTTGGGCACTCTTGGCATGCTCAGCCAGGTAATTTTTGCTGTATGGGGCTGTCCTATGCATTTGTAGAATGTTTACCACTAGCAGATGCATCGCTCCAGCCTCTCACATGTAACAACTAGGGACGTCTCCGGCCATTGCTAAATATCCCCTGCGGGCAAAGTGGTCCCTCATTGAGGTCCAGCTGCTCTAGGGTCAGGGACAGTCTTAGGGTGGAAGTACATATCTTTGATGTGGGCATAGCCCCCTCAGGGCAGCCCCAGGGCCCTGCTCTCCTTCTCCCCTGAGCCCTCCCAGTGGCCCACAGCGACACAGCTTCTCTATCCTCTGGACCCGGCCCTGCTCTGGGGAAGGCTGGGAATACACAGGGAGTCTGACCTCATTCTTGTTCCCTGGGGATGCAGATAGAGAAATCAAAGGTCAGAGCCCACATGGGGCTGCAGGGACCCTGGGCAGGCCACAGATTTACCCTGTGATCATCTGCACTTCAAGCACTATTTGACAAATGTTTCTAGACACTACCTGCCAACCACTAGCCATTGTGTTGGGTGATGAGGATCCAGCAATGAACCAGGAGAATACCACCCTTGCCCTCGTGGGGCAGATGGTCCAGTGCAGGGGTCAGTAACCTTTCCTGTAAAGGGCCACATAGTAATTATTTGGGGCTTCGTGGTCTGTCACAACTACTCAATTCTGCCGTTGTAGTGTAAAAGTAGCCATGGACAATATGGCCGTGCTCCAATAAAACTTTATTTACAAAAACAGACAGTAGATCAGACTTTGCCTGAGGACCGTAGCTTGCCAGCCCCTGGTCTAGTGGGAGAAACGACCAGGCACCCAAGTATTTACAGTCCATGATGAACCGTGCTGTGCTAGGAGATCTAGGGGCAGCAGGGGAGAGTCACGGAAGGGGATCCAAGCTCACAGGAGGGGTGTCTAACCCAGACTGGAGGGGAAGAGGAGTCGGGCAAAACTTCCAGGAAAAGGTGGTGGCACCCGAGCTGAGTGCTAAAGGGCACGCACAGAGTGATGTACAACCTGAGACCCGAAGGCTGAGAGGGAGTTGGCCAGGTGAAGGTGAAAAGGGCAGCGGTTCGGCCAGAAGCAGCAGAGCCTGATATCTGAGCCCGCTCAGGAGCAGAAGGTGGACTAGCACATTCAGTATGTCGGGGGAGGAGGAAAGCAAGGTGGAGACCCTTCAGGCACTTGAATTTTATTCTCTGTCTCTGGGGTTTCTGAGCACGGCAGTAACAACATGGTCTGATTTGCATTTTGAAACCTTCCTTCTTTTTTTTTCTTCAAGATTTTATTTATTTGAGAGAGAGAATGGGAAAGAGAGAGGGCATGAGAGAGGGGAGGGTCAGAGGGAGAAGCAGACTCCCCGCTGAGCAGGGAGCCCGATGTGGGACTCGATCCCGGGACTCCAGGATCATGACCTGAGCCGAAGGCAATCGCTTAACCGACTGAGCCACCCAGGCGCCCCTGCATTTTGAAAGCTTCCTTCTGACCACCTTGGGGTGAATGGGCTGGCAGACCCAGGGGCAGAGTGGAAGCTGGAAGACAGGGAGAAGGAAACCACAGGCAACAGCTGATGAGGTCTAGACCAAGCTGGAAACCATGGAGCCAGAGAGAGAGAAGCAAGGGAATTCAGCATGTGGTGGAGGTAGAATGGGTGGGACTTGGTGCCTGGTTGGATGTGACAGGGGTAGGGGGACGAAGGTATTGGAGGATGCCTCCCGGTTTCTGGTGGGGATGTAGTGATGCCATCCACTGAGACAGGGGACACAGAAACAGGGGCAGGTTTGGAGAGGATGGCACCTGATGGATTTAGTTGTGACGTGTTGAATTTGAGGTGAGTAGGGGACATCCTAATGACAATGACCTGGAGGCAATTAGAAATATTGTCCTTAAGGCCTCATCATAGCTGAGTTCCCCTAAGGAGAGAGAGGAGGAGAGGAGAGGAGAGGGGAGGGGCAAGGGGGAATCTAAAGCCTTGAGACCTCCAACAGGAAAGAGACTGCAAACCAGTGGCCAAAGGGTTAGGGAGAAAAGCAGGAAGATATTGGAGCCCCTTCTGCTCTCTGGTTCTCTTAAGCTCCTTCACTGAGAGGGTTTGCCTCAATGATCTCCAAGATCTCTCTTGTTCCGTGGGCACAGCAGCTCACAACGTAAGACAAGAGTGAAGCAAAGCCTTCTGGGAACACCGGAAGTCCTTCAGCTCTCAGGAATCAGACGAGGTATTAGAGCTTTGAAGAAGGAGGATTTCCACAGGCCCAGGAGGGGAGATGAGTGGGGGGAAATGGAAGAAGTAGGGCAGGGCGCAGTGCACATTCCAGGCCAGAGGAGCCTTTGAGGAGAACTACAGAGGCAGGACAATACAGGGAGTATTGTGGAAGTCATGAGTCACCAGTCTGTCGCGGCTGGGGCCTAGGAGGCTGGGGATGGGATGCGGGAGATAGGGTGATGAGAAAGAAGATCAAAGGTACAGTGGGTCTGGTGGGTTTGAATCCTGTGTTGATCCCACAGCTGTGTGACCTTAGGCAAGTCACTACACAGAGCCTCAGTTTCCTCATCTGCACCAGTGCCTGCCTCCCACTCTGGGAAGGGGACGGAAGAACAGCCTTTTAGTCTGTGAAGTTGGTGTGTCACTAGTCCCTGGCTATGTTTCTAGAAAGATCCCAGAGGTGGGGAATGCTAAGAACACCCAAGCAGAAGCTAGAGCTGCTTACAGAGTCACTTACAGGGACTCTAGCTGCTGCCCCCATCACCCCTTCCTCTCTTCTATGACAGCTAGGTTTCCCAGCCAAAGGGAAGAAGCCAAGAGAAAAAGAAGACTTTGGACTGGGCTCAGGACATACCTGACAGAGACCCCCCCCCCCAACACAAAGGCAGTTCCTGTTTCTGCCTTTGCCACCATCTGCCTCACGTGGGTAGCCTTAGAGAGAGGAGATGGCAAGAGGGGCCTTCTGTCTCCTAGGCATGTACCCTGGGCCTGACCTGGCATTTTTACAACATCCCCACTTCTCAGCTGGAAAAAAAACAAAAATTGGCCAGGGAGCCAGGAAGCAGCAGAACCAGGACTAGAACCTAGGTCCGTCTGACTCCCAAAGCCGTGTTTGCCCTTGCCACTGTGGCAACTGCAGAAATTGGCTCTGGAAACGCCCCCATCTCTGGCTATGTGTCTGGAGGCATCTCTGCTGATTCCCGTTGCTCAAAATGGCTCATGGGTTTCTTCCTGACCCTCCCTCTCCTTCCATTCATCTGCCCTGTTCTTCCCTGGTACGCACTCCCTCCAGCCAGCCGTGAAGCCAGCGGTTGCCCACTCCACCGGGACCCTGACAGATGATGGCAGAATAATTGAAGTGTCCTTTCCATGACCTTGAGCTCTGGCAGGGCTGACTTCCCTTGTGGTGATCGGGGCTGATGACAGCTGAGTGGCAGGAGGACACACACACACACACACACACACACACACACACACACACACATTATACACAGAAGGGCCACATCAGGGTGGGCATGCCTGCCTGCCAGGGCAGCTGCCTCCCCCTCTTCATGCAGACAGCTGGGAATACCACTGTCAGGTGATAGCCACTGTTCTCCTCAGCCAGCCAGGAACACCCCAGCTGACTGATGGGGCATGTTTCCTACTGCCTCAGATGGGTCCCCAGGTCACCCCTGCCAACGGATGGGATACAGCTGCCCCCTTCTGCCTCTGTTAGATACCAGGGGGTGCCTCCAGCAGCCACACACAGTTGTACACAACATTGGCAAGTTACACACAGAGCTGGGAGAGGCAGGCAGGGCTCCCCAGAGCCCCGGAAGGCTGCAGATGCAGGCATCAGCCCCCCTGAGGCTTGGGCACTGATGAACACCGGCACCACCAGAACAACACGCTGGGCCCTCACTGTGGGCCAGTGTAGCTTGTGCAGGGGTGGGAGGACGCTGCCTGAATGTATATGGATAATCTGGGCCGTGGAAGGGCCCTCTTCCAATTTGGACTGCATCCCCACATGCACCTTGCTCTCAGGCACTTCACCACACAAGTTATGATGCCAACTCTGGGCAAGGCCCTGGGCTGGGCCCTTGTGTAACAGAAAGGAATCAGAAAAGCCCCCCACCCTCACAGAGCTCACAGGCTAGGGGACACCCCGTAGGTGTTAAATCCAATGGGAACTTGGGTTGTTTGTAAAAGGAGCTAGGGGATGTTCGGGTCCTGGGCAGCCTTGCCAGGACCCCACCCACCTGGGGGACTGTGTCCAGTTCTGGTCTCCACACTTGAAGGAGTCACAGGCCAGACTTTGTGAGAATAGGTGGAGATGAAGGGGCTATTTGGTCTGGAGAAGAGTAGACTCAGGGAACTTGAACTCTGAATTCAGATCTCTGAGCAGCTCTCACGGGGAAGATGAGGTACGTGGCTGCAAGAGACAAAGCTAGGACCTACTGATGGAAGTGACAGGGAGACCAATTTCAGATGAAACATCTAATGGGTGTCTATGCTGAGATCAAACAGGATGCCATTGGAGGAAGTGAGATTCCTATCACTGGAAGTATGCAAGCAGAGTTTGGACGATGGCTGTGCAGGATGCTCCAGAGGGCGTCAAGCTCTGGGTGTGGGTTGGGACTAGATAGCTGCTAAGGGTACTTTCAACATTGAGAGTCCATGACTGGGATTCTAATCTAACCCCTTTATGCTACAGGTGAGACTGAGGCAGGGTCATGTTCAAGGTCACACAAAGAGTGGGACTCTGAGGGCCAGACTTGGGATTCCTCATTCCCCATCTTGGAGTGCCCCACTTCCCAGACTACCTCAGTCAGAAGAAGCCTCCTTGGCAGATCCTCAGGCTCCCCTCCCCACCCCACATCCAGGGTGGCCTGATACCCCATGGTCTTCTTTCCCAGCTCCAGCCGGGACTCTGCTGATGGATGAGCTCCTTGTTAGGTTGCCTGCGGCTCCAGCTCTGGCTACACAGAGCGACACTCTCAGGCAGGAAAATCCACATCTGACCTGGAGCTAAACGTTGGAGCAAAGGGCACTGGGGAAATGGGAGATCCAGGGCCTGGAGGGAGACTGGAGCCTGAGGTCAGGCTGGGACCTACAGGCCTCACAAAGCCCTCAGTGCCAACAGACTGCTGCTGAGTGAGGCAGTGAGCTTCTGGATCAGGAGCTTCACAAAGTCCAGTGAGCAACACTAAGGGCCCCATAGACCCCAGGAGAAATCCCCAAAGACATGGGAAAACGTCCTCGTTCGTTTCAGACCTCCCCAGACCTCACCATGGACACCTACCAGGCCTTTCTTCCCTGGAGAGAACCACACAATCCAGCCTTTTCTCCCTCTGTCCTCAAAAACAGAGGACTTCTGTACTGCTCCCCATGTGGAACTCCATCCCAGGACCCCGGGATCGTGACCCAAGCTGAAGGCAGATGCTTAACCAACTGAACCACCCAGGTGCCCACATTCTTTTTTTTTTTTTAAGTAGGCTCCATGCCCAGCATGGAGCCCAATGTCGGGCTTGAACTCACGAATCTGAGATCAAGAACTGAGCTGAGATCAAGAGTGGGATGCTTAACCAACTGAGCCACCTGGGCGCCCCTTTTGGACTCTATTCTAATGATTCTAATTCTATAGCTGTTAAGTAGGCTCAAGAATCTGTATTTTTAACAAGCACCTCAGGAACATCTGCAGTATAACCTGGTTTGGAAGCAACTGCTTCAAGAGAGCCTTAGATTCTCAAGGCAGGGCGGGTCCTGGAAGGAAATCTTTGGAGGACACACGTTTGCGTGGTATTAAACCCCACTCCTGGTGCCAAATGAGAAAAAGGCTGTGTATGGATAGTGGGCAGCTAACAGCCACTTGCCACCATTTCCTCTTTTCTATCGGAACTAGCACGTGGAAGGTTGGGCTTCAGGGGCTGAATCTTGGTTGGTCTAAGCATGTTTGGCTCACTTGGAGAGCTTTTAAAAAATACTGGTAATCAGGCCCCACCTCCAGAGATTAAATTGGTCTGGGAGTACAGGCTGGGCACTGGTATTTTTTTAAAAGCACCCCAGGAAATTCTTGTGTATAGCCACGGTTGACAATACTTGTCCAAGCCAGTCATGATAGTTCCATGACGGTTCCAACCTCTTTGCCATGTGGTTGGGTTCAGCTTGGGCATGGGACCCAATTCTGGCCAATGAGCAGCATGGACAGAAAGCTGTTGTGGGACTCTGCCCTGTTTTTGAAAGGGGACATAAGGGACATAGGCAAGGTTGTTACTTCTTTCAGTCTTTGGATTTTATTGAATTAGAGTGTAATACTCAAAGCTCCTGCAGCCATGTTGCGACCATGAGGGGACAAGTCCTAGGACAGAAGCCAAGAGCTAAGAACGGTGGAGCAGAAAGATGGAAAGAACTGGAGTTCTCGATGCTGAATAAACCAACCATTGAAGCACTCTTTGTCAGGACTTCCTCTGTGGGATAACAGCTGTGCCTATGGCGAAGGCATTTTCAGTGTTTCTTCCGTTACTTGCAGCCCACTGCTATCCCCATTTAATGGAAGAGGACACTGAAGATCAGAGAGGTTAAGTTACAAACCAAGATCACAGAGCTGGTTAGTAGCAGAGTTGAGAGAAAGGCTATACCCTTTACCACCATCAAACACACACACATACTCGCACACACACACACACGCACGCACGCTGGCTCTCAAACCCTAGGTGGTGTAGTGTAGTGGAAAAAGCATTCCGCTATGAGAGCAGGCCTGGGGTGGAGAGATGGGGATAGAGGCCACTTAGTGATGATTATCAGGTCAAGCATCCTGTGGGTGTCCCCCGCCTCCCAGCAGGAGGGTGGCATCTGGTGCCTGCTCTGGCTCCATCAGCCATTAATTAAAATTTGACAAGAAGATTAATACACAGGGGACAGTTTTAATTAGAGATTCCTGGAATGTTAGCACTGGCACAGACCTAAGAGACCAGGTTTGCCAGTTTCCTCATTGTATAGGTGGGGAAACTGAGGCCCAGAGAGGGGGAGAGACTGGCCTAAGGTTCCTCAGGGAGTCTGTGGCTCAGGAATCCAGGTGCCCTGTGTGACTCCCTGGCCAAGCCTCTTTCCTTTGCCCTGGGATGCCTCACATATGGGACAGCTTTAATTAACTTATTATCCCATTCAATTTGTCACTGTTTCCCGGGGCCCCAGCAAAGGCCTACAACTGAAGCTCCCTTTTGTGCAAACTCTGCGTGGCCCCGGGGGACTGATGGGGTGAGAGCAACCATTGAGGAGCCCAGGGCAGCTGAGTTTGACCACTTGACCACTTGCTTCCCAGGGTTTGGCCCACCTAGGGCTCTGCGCCTGGGAATGATCAGCCCCGGGACATTTCGCCCTTTCCTTTTTCACGGAGGGGTAGGAATATCACTAATCAGTCATCCAACCCCTCAATTTGCAAAGTGCTGCCCATTATCTCAATGGATACTCACATCAACCCTGAACCTTCAGTTCGCATTCCCTTTACAAGTGCTTCTGTTAGTTTCTTAGACCAAACATGCTTCTTGTAAAAGGACATTCGTACAGTGTCTAAGTGTATATGGCAAAAAAAAAGGTGAAGTTCTCCACATCTCTTTTTTCTGTCCCCAGCAGAACCACTACTAAGAGTTTGCTGTCTCTAGCTAGACTTCCCCCTTCACACACATATACACACGCACACACACGTGCACACAAGCACACGTTGCATTTCCTCCTGTTGTCACAATGCCCCAACTTGAAGGGAGCTCCAGGGCACAGGAGGAAGCAAGAGAAGAAAGGGCTTGGTGGGGTCCTCAGCAGGCATCCAATCAGGGCCCTCAGATAGCCTGTGCGGTGTCCTGTGCCAAATTGGAAGAAGGTGCCCCTCTGGGCAGATAATTTAGAGATGAGTGCCCCTTCCTGAGGACAGACGCTCCTGCACACCATGGCACACAGTTTGGCAGGGGGAGCAGGAGCGGCACCCCCCGGCCCCGCTTGTCCTTTGGCTGAGCAGTGGCTCTGCCTTCAAGTCCCAGATATCCTCCATCTCTGTCCCTTTCCGTCCATGACCATTGTCACTGCCCTAAGTCAGGCTACCACCCTCCCTTCCCCGGGTTTCCAGCCTCCTCGTCCTTCTCACCAGTGTCCCTACCTCTCGTCTGCCCCTCCGAGTCCCCTCCTTATTGCTGCCAGACAGATTATTCTCATAGGCAAAGCAGATTATGTCCCCCCTGGGCTAAGCCCCTCAATTACTTCCTCTTGCCTCAGGATCAAGGCCACGCTCCTTAAGGCTGACACTTAAAAATTTCACAAATTGGCTCGGCAGAGGGGCCCTGCACCAGCTGGCCTGGGTGTGAATCCTAGCGCTGCCACTCACCAGCTGATGACCTTGAGTGATCCACTTACATCCCTGTGCCTCAGTTGCCTTATCTGGAAAATGGGAATGATGGTGATAATAACCACCTATCTCATGGGATTGCAGTAAGGAGTAAATGAGGTAATTCAGGTAACAGAGATTGGGACAGTACCTGTGAGCTGAGGTCCCAGCAACACAAAAGCACTTACGGATCAGGACACAAAGGAGCCCCCTCCTGAGTGGGCCTGAGCCTCAGCTCCATGAAAGTCAGAAAGGGAGAGAGGAAGGGTGTTGTGGGAGAGGCTGAACATGACCTCGTCTCCAGGAGCCGAGAGAAAGATCTAGCTCTGGCTGGGCAGTTCACGGAGGGTGTCCTGGAAAACGGACAGAACTACAGCCCCTGCAGGCCCTGCCCTGGGCCCTGGCAGGGAGGGAGGCTGGAATGCCCTGAGCCTCAGTTGTCTCATCTGCACAATGAGGGGTCAAATTACTTCATGGGGGAGCTGTGTGATTAAGGGAATGATGCCACCGGGGCGGCGGTGGGGGGGCGGCGGGGTGCCTGGGTGGCTCAGTCAGTTAAGCGTCTGTCTCTTGGTTTCAGTTCAGGTCAGGATTTCTGAGTCTGGGAAATTGTGCCCCACCTCAGTCTGTGCTCAGCAGGGAGTCTTCTGGAGAATCTCTCCCTCTCCCTCTGCCCCTGCCCCTACTCACACTCTCACGCTCTCTCTCTCCGAAATACATAAATAATGAATCTTTTTAAAAAAGGAATAATGAGGGGCGCCTAGGTGGCTCAGTTGTTAAGCATCTGCCTTTGGCTCAGGTCATGATCCCAGGGTCCTGGAATCGAGCCCTGCGTCAGGCTCCCTGCTCGGCGGGGAGCCTGCTTCTCCCTCTCCCTCTGCCTGCAGCTCCCCGCCCCCTTTGTGTTCCCTCTCTCACTGTCTCTCCCGCTCTGACAAATAAATAAAATCTTAAAAAAAAATCTATTTAAAAAGAAGGAAAAATGCACAGAACCCCCCAGCACAACCCCTGGGGCATGAGAGGCGCTTAATAAGTCTTTGGGGACGGAAGGAAAGGGAGGGGAGCAAAGTGCCAAATGCTGCGTGCCTGCCTATCCACTCACCGCATAGGGGGTGACAAGATGGGATGCTTCCCTGGTGACTGCAGGGGCATTGCTCCCAAGGACTTTGGCTGGCACTAGAAGCAATTTAGAATCTGGCTCTGGGGTTAGACCTGTCTAGGTCAAAGTCTGGGTCTCCTCTTCCTAGATATGTAGTGTCAGGCAAGTTGCTTACCTTTCTTTACTCTCAGTTTCCTCATCTACAAAACGAAAATAATAATAGTACCTGCTTTGCAGGATTTGGGATGAAATTCGATGATGTCATTTCAATATACTTCTCAGCCAGATTTCAATACATATTATTTTTTAAGATAATATTATTCCTGAAGGACAGAACCCAGGTCTGAAACTCCCAAATGTCTTGCCCCAACCCCATTTAGCCCCAGAGGCTGCATATAGCTGGCACTCAATAAATCCCTGTTAGCTAAAAAAAAATCCTTAACTCTCAGGGTGCCTGGGGTGGCTCAGGCAGTTAAGCCAATGACTCTTGTTTTCAGCTCAGGTCATGATCTCAGGGATGTGGGACTGAGCCTAACGTCAGGCTCCGTGCTTAGCACAAAGTCTGCTGGAGATTCTCTCCTTCTCCCTCCTGCTCTGCTCCTTCCCCTGTTCTCTCTCTCTCTCTCTCTCTCTCTCTCTCTCACACACACACACACACACACACACACAAATAAATAAAATCTTTTAAAAAATCCTTAACTCTCAGCAACTTTATGGCACTATGGACTATAAAATCTGGAGGTATAATCGAAGGTCATTTATTCCCACCATGTCATTATATAGATGGGAAAACTGAGGCTCAGTGAGTGGAAGGGACAGGCCTCGAACAAAGCACATGAGTGCTACAGCTAGACCTAGGACCAAGGCCTTTTTTTTTTTAGATTTTATTTATTTATTTGACAGAGAGAGACACAGCAAGAGAAGAAATACAAGCAGGGGGAGTGGGCGAGGAAGAAGCAGGCTCCCCGCTGAGCAGGGAGCCCGATGCAGGGCTCGATCCCAGGACCCTGGGATCATGACCTGAGCTGAAGGCAGACGCTTAACGACTGAGCCACCCAGGCGCCCTGGACCAAGGCCTTCTGACCAGAAGCCAGTACCCCGTGCCTACTAAGGTAGCCCCTTCTCTGGAGTTATTACTAAGCGGGAGAGATGTCCCCTAAAGGCAGGGGGACACCTGCTATGGCCTCCCCAGAATCCCACCAGCCTAGAACCTCTTCATGCTGCTTCTCCGGCCTCACCCCAGGCCACACCTTGCTGGCAGCCTATCCTTGCCCCAGCCTGCCTCCCTCCACCCTGAGCTCCTCAGCAGCCTAGGCCGGGTGGTCCGTAATTGCTTCCTGTCCTCATGGCTCTGTTTGTTTGCTCTGTGGCCGCTTCCTCACACCCCAGCACACCGGAGGCGCTGACCAGCAGTGCGGGACTCCTGGGGCCCGGCCTCCAGCCTGCTCTCAGATGTTGGGCCAGCCCTCCCCAGACCCACCACCTGGAGCCCAGGAACCCAGCAAGGCCCTGGAGACACCCCCCCTCGGCTCTTCCCCCAGTTTCCGCCTCCCGCCCCCGTCCCCCAGCAGCTGGTCCTGCCCCCAGCTGGGGGAGAAGCCAAAGAATCAACAGGTGGCAGTCCATAACGAAGCCCTGGTAGGCCTCGTGCTGAAGGGGATGAAGCCCCCCTTTCTCTAGCCCACCCCGACTCCCAGACCAAGTCCAGTGGGACTCTGGCAGTAGGTCCAAACGACACTGGCTCATGTCAAGACTTTGAAACTCTGTTGAGGTTGGAGTGCACGTAGGGGAGGAGGTGGGGGGGGAGGTTACTAAGTTTGTCCCTGAAGGTCTCTGACTCTAGGATAAAACAACTCAATGCGGGGGAACAACAGAACTTGGCCTCAAAGCTGCCGTTCGCTGTGTGCCATTAAAGCAAGTTATTTAAATTTTCTTAGCTTCCGTTTTCTCATCTGTAAAATGGGGCCAATGCAGTGTATCCTGCGGGGTTGTTGTGAGGTTGACAGGAGCCATCCTGCGCACGCTGCCCGGTAGGTGGGGTTGGCTAGGTAGGTAGGGTGACCCACCATCCTGATTTACCTAGGATTGAGGGGGTTCTCAGGACGTGGGACTTTCAGGGCTAAAAATCTAGACTCTTCTGAGCAAACTGGGATGAGTCAGTCATCCTAAGAGTAGGAGCTAGATGAGTGTTTGTTCCTAGAAGCTGCCTGCCTCTGAAGACCCTCTGGCTTCTCCACATGCCTCCAAACACTTAACCTTCCTCAGTCTGAAAGTCTCTTCTCCCAAATCCGCCCCCAGTTCTGCCTCAGGAAGCCTCCTGGCCTCACACCATGCAGCGCCTTCTCCTGTGCTTCCTTCCTCAGTGTTGGTATCCCCGGAGTCTTCCCTCCTTCAGCCCCTCTGCCACCAGAGCCCATGGGCTCTCCCTCCCCTGGACCACTGTGCCGGCCTCTCCTCTGGGCTCCCTGAGTTGTGTCTCACCCCGTGCCACTGCCACACCTCCAAATAAAGGGCCCTTCTCCATTTTCCCTAGGCACCCAGCCTCCCCCACACCCCAACACACAGGCACCATGCACCACACACATCACGGGCATACACCCGTACTCATCGGAGTCTCAGGATGAAGGATTTCTGTTTGATTCGGGAACCTTCGGACAGACAGTAGGGTAAGTCCTCAGACTAGGTTTAGAGGGGGAAGTCAATAAGCTTTTCCTCTGAGGGTAGGGATTTTAAATGTAGAACACTTACAAAGGGCAGGGTGTTGTCTGGGAGCAGAGGGGGGGCTGCAGTGACCTCTAATGGGTTCTTGCATCTACTACCTCACAGCAAAGACCCCTGGGGTTATTTTCCCTTCCCACCGCCCTTGCCCTTGAGGCTTAGGCAGGCCAGGCCAGGAGAAACACAGGACTGAATTCCATTTAGTTGGCTCCAGGCATAGATTACTGGAGGGAAGTATGTGCGTACTGTGTGGGGAGGGGGTTGTTGGTGAGTGGGCTAGGCTGGGTGAGCAGCCCCTTGGGGTCTGTTCCTTTTCTCCAGCTGGGGAGACTCGCTGGGCTGGGCTGAGCTGCTGGGAAGTCGGGGGTACCGGCATGGAAAGGACACTGCTGTCTCCTTGGGGCCCCTGGCCGCTGGCTCACACTTACCCCCCCTCCCAGCCCCTGAGGAAAGCGCCGTCAGCAGAATTCCTCACGTCCTGCTGCTGGGGCCATGTTTATCCAGTAGAGCAAACCTCCCCAGAAGCGTCTTGTGGCAGCGTCAGAAACAGAGACTCAGAGCAGGCCGGAGAGTTCGAGTAAGGGAGACATAGAGTGACTCAGAGGCTCGGGGTAAGGGAGGCCTAAGGGAGAGCAAGCACTGGAGCGACCAAGGAAGAGAGACAGAGTGAAGCTCAGGGACAGAGCATGGCAAACAGCAGCGAAGAGGGCCCCTCTCTGGGACAGCAAGATGGTGCCTGAGGGAAGTAGGGCAGGACTCCTGACTGAGATGGGAAACCAGATCATGAAGGAGAACCGGGGCTGCTTGAGACCTGAGGACATAAGCAAGACAGAAACAGAGCCAGGCTGAGAGACAAAAAAGAAAATGGAGTAGGAGAGAGAGAGAGAGACAGAGAGAGACAGAGAAAGAAAGAAAGAAAGAAAGAAAGAAAGAAAGAAAGAAAGAAAGAAAGAAAGGAAGGAAGGAAGGAAGGAAGGAAGGAAGGAAGGAAGGAAGGAAGGAAGGAAGGAAGGAAGGAAGGAAGGAAGGAAGGAAGGAAGGAAGGAAAGGAAGGAAGGAAGGAAGGAAGGAAGGAAGGAAGGAAGGAAGGAAGGAAGGAAAGGAAGGAAGGAAGGAAGGAAGGAAGGAAGGAAGGAAGGAAGGAAGGAAGGAAGGAAGGAAGGAAGGGGCTGGGGGCAGGAGGAACGGTGGAGAGACAAAAACCGCGATGAGGTGGTCGGAGGGGTGGGCGGGGAAGGAGGCACAAGGCAGCCTGAGAGGCCGCAGGGCGGGCTGGATACGGGCCACCGCAGTGCCCCCACGTGCACATACACACGGCCGGCCCAGGCCCAGCCAGCGCTGTTTGCAGAAGGAAGCCAGCTCTGTGGTCAGGGCGCCCCAGGCCCGGCGGCGGCCGCCCCCTGCACTTAATGAGATTCTTGTTCAGAGCTGCGGGAGATGGGGCCGGGCTTCGGAGGCCCCGCAGTGCCCCGGCTCTCACCCGAAGGGGGCCTGGGCTGGGGCTGGGGCCCAGCAACTAAAGGGGCCATGCAGGAAGGCGACCAGACAAAGCCCGGCCGCAGAGGCTACCCAGGCTTCAGGAACAGAAGAGATGGCAGTGGCAGGGGCCCTGAAGCCTCCACCGAGCTCTGGGGAGGAGGGTACAGGGGAAGGGCATGGGGCTGGCCCACAGGCAGGAGGCCTGGGTTCGGATCTTGGCTTGGTCCCCCACCCTGGCTGGGTGACCTTGGGCTAGGGCCCTCCTTTCTTTCTTTCTGAACCTCAGTTTCCCCATTTGCTCCCATGAAGGGCAAACTCAAGCAGGTAGGGACCGCAGAGAAGCAGACCATGTGCCCTGGTCACGGGCATAGCTGCCACTCGGCTCCAGCCGTTGCCTTGTGAGAATATGGGCCCGGTGTTACTAGATCTTTGGAATTTTTTAGAAGTTATAAATCTGGATTTTTATGTAAAAATCTGAATTTTAAATGACGGCAGCTAATTTCTTCTTAATGTAGGCATTGTTGTAAGCCCAAGAAAACACTTTTGAGGGTCTTAAGTGGCCTGGAAGCTGCCTTTTTATGGAAGTCTCGAAGGCCTGCATCAGCTCAATCACCGCATCTACGGCTCTACCACTATATCCTAAGTGGAGTCCAAACCTCATCCAAATGCCATTGCCCTTGGGGAATGAGCAGAATGTACCACCAAGAGGAGGCAGCCTTGCGTTGGCATGGTGGGGCGGGGGGAATGTGACCCAAGATGCTAGTCTTCCAGATGACCTGTTTACTGGCCAGTGGTATTGCTCCCAAAGCTCCCACCTCCCACTACCTCAGACCAGCCCTTCAGAACCTTCCTTTGGGAATACAATCTGCCTGGGCCTGAACCAAGGGCCAGGAAGATACTATGCAAAGCCATAGCTGGTATCCATCTGCCTCTTAGGCCCACACAGAAAAGAGGCAGCCCCCCAGATCCAGGTCTACCAGTAGCCCCGTCCTTACTCGGACACTCTGACTTCACGGCCCGGGTTTGGTAGGCACAACCTTGGCATGGGGGCTGAGGAAGATGGAGGGGGGAGGAGGGGAGGAGAGGAAGGGGTGGAGCATCCTGGTGTGTGCGTCACCACCCCTTCCCACTTTACAGCCCACGAAGCCCAGCCAAGCATGACAAGGGTTAATTGGATACCCCCAGCTGGAATCATAGAATCATAGGCCTGGAACAGACTTTGGAGGTCATCTGTCAGGGGAAGAGGAGAGATTTTAATTACTCAGTTCAGCTGGGTGGGAAGCACCCCCCACCCCCACCCCCAGCCCAGATGGTTTATCAAGAAAGTGAGTCTGGGAAGGGCTGCTAGGCTGGGAGACCCTGAAGGGTAGGGCCTGGCCACTTTGGTCACATTCCTGTCAGTGCCACTCCCACCCCCAGCAGCGCCTCACTCTGGGATGGGCATACAACCCTTGGCTGAATAATTGACTAACAGGCAGGACTAATGGTACCAGGAGAGACTGAATGACAAGACCGTGAAACCGGAAGGCAAATGACCAGGGCTCTAGGACTGGCTCCATTCAAGGTCACACAGCTAGGAAGAAGCAGCACTAAGTCCTTTCCCCTCACCCTGTGGTGCCTCTCTTCATGGGACTGGGGAGGAACCTCCAGAGCAGCCAAGGAGGGAGGGGCCGGCCATCTCAGCAACAACCGCTCCAGCAGATCCTGAGCCCCTTCAGGCTTCCTGGTTCCACCGATGTGTCCCAGTCTTCTAAGCTCTGCACACACTATGATCTTAAAAAAAATTTCTCCTCATGATTCTCTGGATGGAACTAGAAAAAAAAAAAAAAGATTTCATTACTGCAGGAAGGCTTCAGGTCAGACACCAGGAAGAACTTCCTGAAGGTGGAACCCCAAAGAAGCAATCCCGGTGGACTCTGGAGTCTCCCGCCCTGAACTGGAAGCCCAGTGGGTGGGTGGGGGGGGGGATGGGGAAGTAACATTCCGAGCTGGGCAAGGGCTGGCTGAGTGACTTTTCCACCTGTATCCCTAAGCCTAGAGCTCAGCATCGGGAAGTGGGGGGAAGTGGGGAGAGTCAATTCACCTCATTTCCTGTCTAGTAGTCTGAAGCTAACGCCACCTAGGAATGTCCCCAGTCCAGTGCTGAGGCTGCTTGCTGATTGGCAGTGCAAGCTCAAGGCCACCACAGCCTCTATCTCCCCAGAGGCTGCCCAGGGTGTAGAATGCCGCTGAGGCAGACAGACCCAGGCCCACCCTCTGTCTTCACTACAGAGAAGCCCAGAAATCAATGCTGGCCCTTTGGCTCAGAGCTGAAGACTGGGTTAGGCTGGAGGATAAAGAAGGGGACGGCAGCCATGACCGTCGCACAGTGCAGGCGGGGGTGGCCGGGGTGGGGGGGTGTGGATATGGGAACACCACATGTCTCCCTCCCAAGGCAGAGGGGAGTGAGAAAGACAAAGAGCTCCCTCGGGAACTCTCAGTATCGCTTTAAAGGGTGTTCATAGTTACCTTGTTCTCTGCTTTAAAAGTCCTGAGGGTTTAATAACACTTTTAAGTGGCATCTTCTGTGGGGAAGTTCCCATTGGCTATAGGCCCAGCCTGTGTCATTTCCATCCCAGCCCCTTTCCCACAGCCAAGCAGCGCCTTTGTCCCAGCCCAGGAATTAAAACTCAAGCATTCTGGAAGTTCCCCTTAGTATCTATCCTCCATCCTTCCTGCTGCAGTACCTACGTCACCCTCTTTCTTCCTGCCTTGCCCCAAAATGGAAACGAAGCCTTCTTTGGTCCCTGAATGAACAAAGCTCTCAGATTAGAAAATCTCTTCCTGTTCAGGAGGCCATCCTGGCACCCTGCCCCCGTCACTCCCCACCACTACCATCCCCAGCGCATTCACTCCTGGGAACTGGCCTAGGCTATGGGGATTATAGGAATGGCCTAAGACAAGTCAGGCCGAGGATCTAATTCTGATGACCGCGGGAAGAAGGGAAAGAAGAAGGGAGGGGCAGAACTGGGTGGCCTTTGGGCTAAGTCAGATAATAAACCTAAGCCACCTGCCATTTGAGCCCTGAGTATAAATCGCTAATCGGTTTGGGACTTGCACATCCACTAATGAGTTTCTATTCCCAGAAGGTCTCTCTGGAGCTACCCCACTGGCTGGGGTTAAGCAGGGAGTTCCTGGGGCTGGGGACAGTTCTTTGTAGTCCCCACCCTGCTTCTCCTGTTCCCCAGCCCCTTTAGGCCCCTCCCAGGGTCGGAGAATTCCAAGAAAGGGGACAGGGGGTTGCAAGGCAGTGCTCCAGGGGCCCTAGACGAGGGCACCCAACCTCAGTGCTCTGTCTGCCCTGCCCTACGCCAATGGCCAGCAGCTTTCTAAGTTTCTCTGAGAGACTCGTAGGAGCAATAAAAAGAGCACCCTAGGCTCTGTCCCGGCTTGGTCTCCTATTTGCCGCCTGGCTTTAGGGAAGTAATGCAACCTCTTTGAGCTTTGGTTAATTCAGCTGTGAAATGAGGACCCTCACTCCCACCTCATGGGATTGTTTGAGGAGTGAATAAAATCACGTAAGAGAAGCCCCTAGCCTAGTGCCTGGCGCGTAATATGTATCAACAGATTCATGAATGCTATCTGCCTCTTCTCTAATAGCATCCAGAGAGAGGGGCCGGCCACTCCTGGTCTCTAAGAACGAATTATCCAAAACTGGCGGCTGAATGAAGTTGGGTAAGAAAGGAACAGCTTCCTGAAGGGCCCCGTGACCCCAGCCTCAGCTTTGGCTTTTCATATCAGAAGTTCCTGTTTTGAAGACCTGTCTGGACTTCAGAAGGGGCCGTGGGCCCCAGACAGAAAGGCTAGATTAGGTCCTGTGGCCTAAGGACAATGGGCACAGTTCTGTGGGCAACTCCTGGGCACCTGGGGGCTGCGTATCAAAAGCTCCAGGCTGCTGCTACTGGGGGTAGAGCTCCTCCAGTGTCAGGGCCAGATGGTTCCAGCTGTCAGGGCCCGAACCAAGCCAGGTTGGTTCTGCCCGTGCCCCTCCGTGGCCAGTGCCCCTTGGCCTTCACGAACGGTGGCACGCACACGAGCCTGAGCCCGCGATGTGGCATATGGTGGCAAATACAGATGCTAAAGACACTGTAAGCTGGAGTCCCCAGGGAGCTGGCATTTTGGCAGGGGGCACGCCAGAGGAGACTAACTGAAGGGCGCTGTGGGTCCCGGGAGGGCCGCCAAAATGGGCAATCGCCGTTTCGCCACTGGGCCTTGGACCAGCTCCTCCCTCTTTGTGAGCTCAGCTCCAAGGTTCTTGGCAGGTGCGTCTGGGGGTGCCGCTGAGAGAGGGTGCAGGGACTGGGGTCCACGCTTAGGTCTCAAGCTATACAGTTTATGTGGCTAAAAATAGTTTCCAAACCTTTAGCTTCGAATGAAGCTCTCGGGGCGCCTGGACGGCTCAGTCGGTTAAGCGGTTGGACTGTTGATTTCAGCTCAGGTCATGATCTCGGGGTCATGAGATCAAGCCCCGTGTCAGGCTCCACACTCAGCAGGGAGTCTGCTTGGATAGTCTCTCCCTCCCTCTCCCTCTGCCCCTCCCCCCACTGTGTACTCTCTCTCTCTCTCTCGCAAATAAATAAATAAAATCTTTAAAAAAAAAAGAAAACAAAAGGAATGCCTTCTCATGGTTTCTTTCTACCCTGATACTGGAAGATTCAATGAGCTTAGGGTCTTGCCAGGAAGTTCATCCGCTTATCTAACCTATACCCCATGCATCCTCTGGTTCTGCTCATTCATAATCTCCAGAGAAGCTAAAACAGAACTGATCTTTGCCTCCTACACAGTAACATGGAAGAGATGGGCCATGTGGACTAATCCTTTCTCCCCCCACAGCCTCAGTGTCTCCATCTGTACAATGGGGAGAACAGGATTCAGTATCTTCTGAAGGCCCTGCCTTGGCTGAGTTCCTTCTATATGTAAGAAGAGAACCAAATCTCAAGGACTGGCAGGAACCCCATATTAGATTCTGTCTCTCTCTTTATAAAACCTAATTGAGTATCTGGTTCTGAGCCGGAACAAAGTGAGCCCAGTTCTGCCCGATCCTAGCCTCTGGGGCGGGGCGGGGGGGTGGGCAGGGGGGCTAGCTTCTGCCTCCCTGTGACTCTCCTAACAAGTGCCAAAATTAAATGCTCACGTTCTCCAGGGTGTTGACGGATGCGACCCAGGCCTACAGAAGAGCTGTCTGCAGCAGTGCAGCCCAGCCTTGCTCTACTCTGGCCGGAGGCCCCACCAAGCTGGGGCCACATGAAAGCCTGTCTGGACCTCAGACCAGGGGGAAAGAGTCTGCTGGAGAAAAAGGCAGAGGACCATAAAGACAAGGAGGTCAGAGGAGGAGTGCCCAGCTTCTCCACAGCTGACATTCACCTTCCTTCCCCCTCTATTCAAAGCGATCTCAAGACAGAGATGAAAGGCGGCATCTGGTAGAGTCCCCCATAGTACAGATGAAGAAACTGAGGCCATAGGGAGAGGAAGGAACGTGCTCGGGGCTTCCTGACCTTCCCACAATAACAACAGCTGGTTGTTGAGAGGAGACTTGCCGTAGCTTAAGTCCTGGCATGCTCAGTGAGGCCACACAAAAGGGGCTGTGAAATAGATTCTACCATTATCCCCATTTTGCAGATGGGGAAGCCAGGGCTCAGAAAGGAACTGACTGGCCCAAAGCCAGGCAGCCTGGAAGTGACAAAATCTGGATTTGAACTGAGGGTTTTCTGCCGCCAAATTTACACTCTTAACTATTATGGCTCCAGGGCCTCTCCTGGATGCATTCCCACCTCTATTTCTGCCAAGCCTCGGGCCTGCTGATGCACCAGGCACCAACAGAAGCCTGGTAGGACCTTGAGGCTCTCCAAGTTCAGGCCCCTGCCTTCAGGATGAAGTAAGGGGCAGTGCCAAGAATATTTAATGATGTGGAGAAATGCTTCTGGTTCCGTGATATATGAGAAAGTCGGGGTACAAAACACAGGGGCCACAGGAAGACACGCAGATGACCAGCACATACATGAAAAGCGTTTGGCATCACTCATCGTCCGGGAAATGCACACCAATACCACATGAGGTATCATTTCACACCTGTCAGGATGGCCATAATCACACCACCATCTGGAAAACAAAAACAAAAACTCACAGCCGTTGGTGAGAAGGTGGAGAAATTGGAACCCTCGTGCACTGTTGGTGGGGATGCAGACTGGTGCAGCCACTGTGCAAAACAGTATGGAGGGTCCTCGAAAACTTAAACATAGAACTACCTTAGGATTCAGCAATTACACTTCTGGGTATTTATCCAATGGGATTGAAATCCGGATCTTGAAGAGACATTTGCACCCCCGTGTTCATAGCAGCGCTATTCACAATGGCCAAGAGTAGAAACAACATAAATGTCTATCAACAGATACATGGATAAAGAAAACATAATACACACACACGCACACACACACACGCACGTGCGCGCGTGCACACACACAATGAAATATTATTCAACCTTTAAAAGAAGGAAATCCGGCCATATGCGGCAACATGGATGAACCTGAAGGACATTATGCTCAGTGAGAAAAGCCAGTCACAAAAAGACAAAAACTGCCTGATTCCACTTGTATGAGGAACCTAAAATAGTCAGTCTTAGAAACAGAATGTAGAATAGTGGTTGCCAGGGGCTGGAGGAGGGAGAAATGGGGGAGTTGCCGTGCGATGGCTTTAGAGTTTCAGTCATGTGAAGTAGAAAAGTTCTAGAGATCTGCTGTGTGACCTTGTGCCTGTAGTTAACTACACTTACACCTAAAAATTTGTTAGGAGGGTAGATCTCATGTTACGGGTTTATTTTTTTTAAACCACAATTTAAAAAAAAATCAGAATGACCGGTATGATCACTTGGGTAAAAAGGAGGAGTGTGTGTGTGTGTGTGTGTGTGTGTGTGTGTGTGTGTGTGTGCGCACAGAGGAAAGAAATGACTAGAAGGAAGGATACCAAAAAGTGACCAGTGCTTTTCCCTGGTTAGTGGGATTATAGGTAATATTTTCTTGGTAATACTCCTCTGTGGTTTTTACATTTTCTACAGTGAATATGTATTACGCTTATCATTCACCTCTCCCCCCTCAAAATGAAAAAGACCAAAAGAAACAAAGCAACCACAAAAAGTGGGCAGATGCTTTGGAGCCTGACACAAAGAGGGTCACGACCGTGCCCCCATTAGCTGTGTGACTGTGGACAAGTCAGCCGAGGCTTCTCTGAGCCTCCAAGACCTCACCTCTGGGATGAGTGTTGTGATACCACATTCCTCTGTCTTTGCTCTAGAGCCGACTTACCTTTTCTTTTGGTCCCTTCAGGGAGATCGAGAACAAAGGTGGAGAAGCTGGGCATCCTTAACGGCAGACAAAGCCGCCAAGATGCACGCAAGCACTGGGGGTGGCCCCAGGCTCAACCAGCTCAGTCTTTCTCCTGCCAAATTAAGAACCAGGGGAGGATGCGGCCTCCGTTTATCAATGTGGAAAATGAGAGTGCCATGAGCAAGCCCGACCCCGGTGCCATGGAGTGGGAGAGGGTGAAGCTCCTGGGCTGGGTAAAGCCTTCCTGCCACAGTAGTGCCCGCCCACGAGGCCACAGCAGCCCCCCTGAGGGCAAGGTCTGCACCTGTGGGCACGGGAGGGGAGGGCAGCCTTGCAAGATGCGGCGGGGAGGAAGGAGCACGGAGCGTGTTGGAAAGGGCCTGCCTGGGGCCAGCCTCACTTCTCCCCCATCCCACCAGCCAGGCAAAGCCTCGGTCATCTTTTTCGTCACACTCCAGGCTCCTGTCACTCGGGGCAGTGGCTGGGAAATGTCTGTGGGTCCCCACTCCCACAGCACAGCAGGACAACAGGACTCTGTCAGCCCCTCCCCAGCTGGCCCGCTCCTGGGAACGAACGCAACCCCCACTATCTCCCTGTACCCTGTTAACTGAGCTCTCAGCTGCTAAAGCGGGGGGCAAGACCGTGTCCCACAGTGGCCAGGCCCCCCGGGTTGTCTCAGGGCAGCACAGCTACTGGGGTGCCCAAACTCTACCCCGCCGACCCGCAGACCAGCAGGGGCCTCTGCAATGAATCGCACCGTTCCCCTACCTGAAGGCAAGTGAAGCTCTTCTCCACCTGAGGCAGCCTCCCTCTGCTCAGCACCAAGCAGTCCCTCCTCAGAGCCTCCTTACATTCCCAACTCTCAGACACCCAATTGTGTTTCCCTCCAGAGACTGAAAATCTAACTTCTTAGCCTTCTCTACAGAAAAAATAAATATCCATATGGAGCCTGGAAATTCTCCGCCTCCGGGTTTCTGTATTTTAAGGGATCTCATTTTCTCCTGCCTTTCCTTAGATGAATCCTAGAACATTAGAGCTGGAAGAGATTATTCAATTCAACTCTCCCCAGACACATCCATTATAAGAAAGGCCTACTGGGGCCCAAAACAGGGAAAGGTCCAGCCTCAGGTTCAAAGCTGAGTGGTGGCAGACCTGGAATCAGAATCCAGAGTTCCCAAGTGAGGGCCCTTTCTGAATCTCCCCAACTGCAGGGCCCCCTTCTAGCATGCTCTCAGGCTCTCTCTGAAGCAGCAGGGGGCTGGGACAATTCCTCAGGGGCTTCTCCTGGCCAAGGAAGTCAGGCAATTTGAGGTGCCCGCCACGCCATACCTACCTCCCTACCCCTAGGGGCTCCCCCTGCCCAGCTCAGGTCGGCTCCCCCCAGTCCCAGGCCCACACCTCGGTGGCGAGGCAGCAGAAGAAAAACTGGATTGTCTTCTGCCTCTGGTTGATGGTGGCACTCACGCTCACCCTCTCTCTCGTCCGTGTCTTGAGAGCTCTCTCCTTCTCCCTCTGTTTGTCTGCTGTCTCTCAGCCTGTCTCTCTCAAACACAATATTGCTCTCTCCTGAATCTTTCTCTGTCCCTCGTCTGTTGCTCAGTCTCCCTGTCTCTCTTTCTCTCTCTCACTGCTGCCAGTCTCTCTGTCATGGTATCCTATGCTTCTCCATATCTCTCACCCATATCTCTCACCCTGTATGTCTCTCTCTCTCTTCCATTTTCCCTGTCTGTCTCAGTCGCTGGGGGTTCCTCTCTCTTGGGGTCCAGATCCTGCAGCCCTGCACCCTCTCTGGGTTTCTCTCTCTCTCTCTCTTGCTCTGTGAGGGCTGAGGATGGCCACTGCCTGACCCCTCCCCGATGTGGCCAGGGGCCTCTGGTACAGGCATGGGCCAGGCTTTCAGGGCACCAGACTCCTGCCAGGGGCCAAGCCCAGTGGGGGCAGGGCAGGGAATGGCAGCACTAGGCCTGGCTCTGCTTGGAAAATGCCTCTCCCCTCTCCCATTCCAGGTCCAGGAAGGATCACCTGGATCACCTGAATCACCATCCCAATTAAACCTTGGGGCTGCTGGAGCTGAGAAATTGTCCTCGCACCCCGTCGGCCCTGTGGGCCTCGCAGTTGCTGCCATCATCTGTTCTCTGCCTTACAACGGGCACATCTGACAGTGTCTTAGCCGACTGTCACTAGAAACCTCTGGAAGGCAGAGCGGGAGATTCTGCTGCCTGCTTCATAGACAAGAGCCCTGAGTCCCGACAAGTCAAAGGACTTGGCCCAGGACGTACAGCCAGGCGGTGACAGATCTAGAGCAGGGGTAGAAACTACTGAGCAGAGGTCAACCAGTCTGCACTGTCCCATCCCAACTCTGTTCCCAGAACCAGGGGCAAAGGAGCGGGTAGGTGCTCTCTACCGAGAAGGCTTTGTCAACGAACACTGAGGTCCCGCTTTGAGCAAGAAGCCGGGGAAAAGCAGACAGATACGAATAAACTCGAACATCTGGCGAGAGTTTTACCTTTCCAGGGGACCCTCTCATACATTGTCACAACTGCCACTTTTTTAATAACCAAGGTAAATGGTGATTAACCTTATGTCCACTGTCTGCTAAGGAGTCGATGGCAGAGAGAGGATTAGAGCCCTACGCATACAACCCCAGATCCAGCAGCAGGCGACCCAAGTTGCCCAGGTCCTCTGCCACTGGGAAGGTTGGTATCAGCTATGGGGCCCACAGCAGGGCCAGTTCAGGCTGCACGCCCAGGACTGAACCTCAGGTCCACCCCAGCAGGCAGAAGCCGGGGACAGGATTGGAGGAAGCTTCTATTCCAGCGTCTAGACATAAGGGATTGGCCATTATGCCCTACCCTTAAATCCAGAACACAACCCAAACTAGTCCAGCTCTGGCAAAGGAGCCTTGGTGGGAGAACGGTTTAGGGCTCCTTTCTGAGAGCCATACCAGGGAGGAGAGGCCCTCGTGTGGCCCAGAGCCCCCCCCCCCCCCGCCCCAGTCTTACTTCCTACCCCCATCTCCCAACCTCTGGTTTATAGAAGAGGAGTTACCTGCTTATTGTCCTTCTCTGTCCCCACTGTAATGTTCACTCCTGGAGGACAGGGATTTGTGCATTGTGTTCACTGCTCCATCCCCCATGCCTGCAACAGTGGCTGGCACATGGAACGTTCTTGATAAGTAATTGTTGAATTGAATAAATGAATAAATGTTATACCAGGAGTCCCACGAGTGGGGAGGGTTTCATATCCTCAGATTTGCCCCCCTCTTTCTCTTGGACACATCGAGAAAGGGCATACCTCCTGCAGAGTTCAGACTCTGCCCATCCCAGAGCACCTGGCTCTTCTACTGGTAAGACCCGACCTTCTCCTAAGGGCTCTGCCAGACCTGAGAGGAGAGGAACAAGGGGCTTCCATGAGTTCCCATGGAGCAGAGCCGATAGCACATCCTGTCTTAACTCAGATTTGTAGGGTGTCTGGCAGAGCCCATTCCACAGTCAGAGAGACTGAGGCCTGGGGAGAAGAGTAAAGGAGCAGACCAAAGTCACTCTGGGTCAGTGTGCAGCTAGGCTTGGGAGTCAGAGCTCGAGACTCTCCTACCGGGTTCTGAGACAGAGCAGGGAAGGGAAGGGAAAGGTAGAAAGGATGCTCTCCCGATGACCCCTTCCTGGGCGCCCACACCCAGGCCTAGCACCTTCGGCATATTCACCACCGCCATCTGTTGCAGACCCATATTACCCCTCTCCCTTCTTTAGGGCCAAAGTGACTGTTAACAGGGACTTCCCATGTCTGCTCAGGCTCCAGCCTTGGCCCACTCTTGTCCCAACCCTAGCTACATATCCCCACCTTTCCACTTCCCTCCTCACATGGAAACTCTATCTCCACTCACACTTGCTCTCTTTATATCTCTCCCCTCAGTTTTATGGGGCGGCTGTGGCAAGAAAGAATGGGGGGGGGCTGTGGCTCAGAGACTGTCCTTTATTAGTTCTCTCTTCCCTGGGAAATAAGGGGCTGCAGCTGGCCGGGGATATGGGTGGGGTGAGGTGGCCTCTGGCTGCTAGGAAGGCCGCACATCTGGGGGCGGGGGTCTGAAAGGGAAGCTGAGATGAATTACCTGTGCGTGCTGGGAGAATCAGTTGGGTATGTGGGCATGCTGCCTGCCCCGCTGGAATTAGGGAGCAGGGCTGGGGGCTCCAGCTGGGGACCAGGCAAAGCCCCCACGGAGGGTAGAGGGGGGCAGGCAGTGGCAGAGTCTTGGAGAGAAAGCCCTCCCTGCAAAAGAAGAAAGAGCTATTTGCAAACTCGGGGAAATATCACGATAAAAGGAGCCTGCCCTTCTCCAGGGTACAACCCTCTAGCCACACCGCCGGACCCACATACTACCCCCTCCCCTCTCCACCCGTCCCGAAGCCACTTCCAGCCGGGCCCTCCCATCTCTGTTCCTCTGCTCAGCTGGCATGAGCGTTCCATGATGCCTCCTGGCCCCTGGCCCGACATGCATACACCCCTACACATGCGCACATGTGCATTTCCTCCTTCCTTCTTGAAAACGCTCCCGTTCCCTGCCCCCTCCAAGGCCATCACTGACGACTCTGCCACTTAGCCGCCGTGCGTGACCTCAGTTTTCCTCATCTGGAAAATGGAGGCAATCCTGCCCAAACAGAATGTTTTGAGTTTTTGAAATCATTAACACGGAACACCCGGCCTTCGGCTCTTGCCCATGGCAGGCGTGGGGTGAAATGGGAAAAGCCTGAGCAAAATTGAGTTCAAATACAGGTTCTATAACTTGCCAGCTCAATGAGCTTAGATAGGTCACTTCCCATCTCCCTGAGCATCAGTTTCCTCATCTGTAAATGGCAGTGATGATACCCACCTTGCGACATGGCCAAGGGAGTCTGTGATGATCACGTTTGGAAGAGCAGACCATTTTGCAGGGGTGAACTGTGCAGCCGGGAGGTAAAACCCTGTCCTGATCGTTCTTCCTCCCTGCCTTCCCGCTCTGGGCCCTTGGAGGCCCTCGGCAGGGATGTGCCCCCTCAGCTCCCGAGGCGCCTGGAGAGCTAGGAGGCGGCTGAGGGTCAGAAAAACAGGTGGGCTGACCGGGACCCGGGCCTTGAAGGTGGCAGCCTGCCTAGCTGCTGGGGACAGTGGGGCGAGCCCCCTCCTTCCCACGCCTTCCCCTGTTTCTGCAGCCGTTCGGGTCCCTTGCTCTCCAGGAGGCAGCCTCCTCTCTGACATCATCTGCAGTCAATTCCCCCGAGGGCCATCCCCAATTTTCATTTCCTCTCACTAATCCTCACACACAGTCCCTTTGCACAGCCCGGAACAGCCTCTGTCCCGGAGCTGGCTCCACTCACCAGATACTTGCTGCAGCTCACAAACCTAGGCTCCTCAGCTGGGAGGGCTTTGCAGAGTTCATCAGCTGCAGTCCCCTTCATCCAGGGCTCCGGAATGGGGGAGGGGACACGGGGGAGGGGAGCCAGGGCCCCTCCCATCCATCCAGTACCTTTGTGCTAATTAGAAAAGGGCACCCCCTGTTGGCAGACACAGCCTGCACCGGTTTGCCCAGGACTGGGAAAAAGAAGGCAGGCCGGATGTCAGTCCCCACTCACACCCTCAGCCAGACCCCCTTGTGCAGTTCACAACCTGTACAACCATACATGGTGACTCTGGGAGACAGTCTGAGCTCTCTCATGCAGGCTCAGAAAGCCTGCACTGGGCTCCTATAGAGACCTTGCTACAAGAAAAGCCAGGATGGTTATATTAAGTCCTGGAACAGCTCAAGAGATGGAAAAACACCAAAGGAAGGCAGTCTGCTCACTCCACAGACGGCCAGCTCTGAAGCAAACGTGCAGAAGGGAACGCCATCTCTGGGATCCTGGTAGCTAGAAGGGTGATTCAGGGCTGAGGGCAGGCTGGTGCGAGGAGGTCAGAAATAAAGTTCAAAATGAAAACCAGAGGTGTAAGGCCTGGGGTTCTGTTTGGAGAACAGGGGGCAAGGGCTGAGGTCTGGGTTCCATCAGTGTGGTTCGGGCTGAGATCTGATCAAGGACCAGAGAGATTAGTGCTGTAGGTCTGAGGAAGAGAACCCTTGGTCCTGTATTAGGTCAGATCACTGTGGGGCAGGGACTGTAGGTGGTGGCCCGCCAGGACTGCATGCAACTGGGGCCCATTTGCCCCCACCCCCCGCTTCCTTCTAGCCCCAGGCCCCCAAGGTTGTCAATGATCGTTAGAACATTAGAACGCATGTGTTTGGCACTCTCACACTCCAGCTCCCTTTTGCCCTGAAGGGAGCCAAACTCTAGCCCCTCCATCTTGACCCTGGCGGAGCCCTACTCGTCTCTCGAGCCTAATTCAAACGTCACGTCCTCTGCGAAGCCTTCCCTGACCCCCTGCTCTTGATATCCTCTCAGCTCCCACGGCCCCTTGGACTCCAACTGCCACCAGACTGATCACGCTGCACTGTATCTCTGGCTTTTGTGCGTCACTGCCACCAGACTAAGGGCACCTGAGACCAGGGTCTCTGTCCAATTTGCCTGAGTCCCCATGGCCCGGCTCTGAGCATATTGTCCGGATGAATGAGGCAAAATGGACACATGTCCACACACAGCACACTGGTTGCTGGGTCTAGGAAAGGCGGCGAACTTAAGCACTGGGCCAGGAAATAAAGATCCATGCCTGTTCTCACTGCAGGGCTCCAGGCCCTGTCCAGAGGAGGATGGAGGCATGGCGGCAGGGGCAGGGAGACGATGGGATGGGCCAGCGGCCTGTGGAAAGGAATTCCTGCTCATCCTGGGCCTAGCCTTCTGACTGTTCCTCCCGCAGTCTGGCTTCAAGCTCTGGACAAACTCCAGGAAGCCGAGGCTGAGGATATCCAAGTGACATCCGAACCTACCCTTCTGGTGGGCACTATGCCAGTGTCCTAGCTTGCTTCGGATGCCAGAACAGACCCAGCTTCCCCTTCTTCTCTGGTCATCGGGGGCGGGGGTGGGGGGGGCTCCGTCTCTCCCCAGTACTCAGGTTCCTAGCAGGGCCCTGCCTGGAGGCCCAAGCCCTGCTCTGTATTATCCCTCCCACGCCTCTCCCACCAAGCTGGGAAGGGGACGGCATGACCAAGCAAGGAGGACTTAAGGCAGGGGGCCTGGACTCTTGGACTCTTGATGCAGCATTGCCATAAGCCCCTCGGGCATCTGTGGTCGAGTGGCTGGCCCTTGCTGACCCAGGATAGTCCCTGCTGGGGTCTGTAGGCTTCCAGGAGGGAAAGCAGCTCCCGCAAAGGCCAGAAGAGGACTGACATGGGTGCAGAAGCACGGCCCTCACTACCCAGAGCATCTGGAGGGCTTTTAAGGAAGGGCTCAGGACTTGGCATGGTCCCACCGGCAGGACGTAGGCAAGCGGCGTCCGGCGCCCGCCGTCCACCTGCCACCCGCCTGCCGGCCGGAGCCTGCACCCGCCTGGCCACAGGCTGAGGAAGCATAATCATGCTGGGCTATTTCAGACCCATTATCTCAGCTCAGCTCCTGCTTCCTGAGCAGGCCCCGAATTAGCCTGGCGCTTTGTTCTCAAGTGCATTTGTCAGATCGCTTGGCCTGTACCTCGGGAAAGAGGGAGAGGAGGGGGGGGCGAGGGCAGGGGCGGGGAGGGGGCGGAGAGGGAGCCGGAGGAGGAACTCGACGCTAATTAAGTCTCATTAAAAAAAAGAAGACGACAATGAGGAATAAGGAGAAGAAGAAAGAGAAACGAAGTGGAGGGGGGAGGGAAAGGCTTGCTGAGGAAGCAGAACAGCCGCTGGGAGACACACACACACACAGAAACACCCAGGCACACACACGCCCACAGAAAGACATGCAAACACACACAGCTCTCCATCTTGGCGGCTGGCGCCCCTCTCCCCGGCGCGCGTGGCCTGACCCCTGGCCCAGCCTGGACAGGTCAGACATGGGCACAGAAACCAGGGCCGTCTGTCCAGGGCCCAGGGGGCCAGCAGGCTTAAGGACGAAGTACAGCCCGGCCCGCAATCCTGGCTCGGCAACTCAAGAGCTCTGTGACCTCAGACTGGTCTCCTCTCAGGACCTCGTTTTCCTTACTGGTCACAGGATGAGAATCCTCAGGCCCACTTCGCAAGGCCGGTGGGGAAAAACAGGGGCCCTCCGTTCAAAGAGCCCAGCAGAGTGCCTGGGCACAGAGAGGCTCCTCCGCTCAGTGGGGTATCTCCACCCACAGCGAGGCCTCTGCCTCTGGTCAGAACCCACCCCAGGTCGGACCTGGCTGAGCGACTCTCAGAGCCAGGGGTATGTAGCTCTACGCCGGCACCGGGCGCCCTCTGGGCTCCCTCCCCTTCTGCCACTGTTGGCCTGCACCCCCACTCCCCCAGCCCAGGCTGCCTTATGGAACATTGCTTGGGCAACAGACAAAGCAGCTCAGGGAAGGGAGGCCTCCGCAGCTCCACAAAGGTCCCAAATATTCCTAATGAACTAACTCTAGCTTGCTCTCTCTCTCTCAGAAGTCTTGGTTTCTTAGTAACTCACATCCCGCAAGGCAGGAGCCCAGCTTAGTGCCAAGGTTGACTTTCCCACCACTTCAGCCCAGCCCTGGATAGAGGAGAAGACCAAGGTTTGGAATGTCTACTACTCCATCCCTCACGGGCTGACCGCAGCCTTCCCGAGGTCCTGCGAGAAGTAACCTACACTACCCCTCCACCTCTGGCCCCCCTGCCTGTCCCAGGGCAGGGGTCGCCGCCTCGAGGCAGGATGGTCCTTCACTCCATCCAGAAAGAGCCAGCCTTCTTCACCAGATCCTGACAGCTCTTCCGAAGCTGTAAGTTCAGCCCGTGCCTTTGGGGCTGCTATTTACACCCCTGTTTGAGTGCAGAGCATGGATTGGATGATGTTTCAATAGTACTCTTAGCCCAAAGCACTCATAAAAGCAGCTTAGTGGCAAGAACGTTCATCTGGGAATCAGTCCCGGGTTCAAATCTCTGCCCTGCCAATCAATGGCCGTGAGACCTTGAGCAAGTTGCCTCTCTCTTCTAAGCCCTAGTTTCTTCCTCTACAAATGAGGTGAATGGACACAGCTACCCCCTAGGGTGCTTATGAGGATGACGTGAGATCTTGTGTGTGCAAAGTGCTTAGCACTGCATCTGGCACATACTAGATGATCGATATGTTGGCCTGCTATTTATTTTACTTGATATATAATTGACACATAACATTGTATTCGTTTTAGGTGTTCAGCAATAATGATTTATATACATATCTATTGTGAAATGATGACCACACTTAGTTGACGTCCACCCCCTCACATAGTTATATATATATATACATATATATATATATGATGATAAGAACACATTGGGCTATTATATCATTATCATTATCCCTCCTGCCTCCATCCCCCCCACACCTCCCCCACCCCATCTGGCCCAGCCCAAACCTGAATCCCCTCAGAACAGCCCAGGTGCTCCGGTGCCTGGCAGGGCAGAGGGTAGGGAGAAAGTCCCTGCTCGGAGGGAGCGGGGCCGGGATTTCAGAAATTCATGTCCCCACAGGGCTCTTCCCTGTGCTCTCTGGCAGGCCTGGGGTGTTGGGATCACAGGCGCTCTGGATGGCCTGGGCACTGAGGTCAGGGGACTGGGTCTTCGGTGCAGAGTAGTCAGCTCTAGGAGCGGGAAGGGCATGGCTGGAGTCCGGAGGCCTGGATGCCAGTCCCAAATTTGCCAGGGACCCTGTGGGCCCTTGGTCAAGTCCCTGTCCTTATATGGGTGTCAGCTGGTCCCCTCTCCCCCAGCGGTGGAGCTGCAGGGGTTCCAGGCCGCAAAAGCAGGGGTCACTGCTGAGGCCCTGCCTGGCCCGGTGAGGTCAGCGGGCATGCCTCATTCCCGCTGCCCTCCCCCGAACTTCTTCACTCCCCTCTCCGGCAGAGCAGCGTTTTCTCGCAGCCTCTTCTGCAGTGTGCCCTTTGAGCCTTTCCGCCCCGCATTCCTGTGCAAGCCTTCAAGCAGTCCCAGACTGAGCCCAGGCTCGGATGAGATGCACTGTGAGCTGAGTTCCCATTGTCCGCAAATCGGGACCAGCTGTGAGCAGCCTGAGAGCCCCGGGCTCGTGGCCACCCCCACTCCCACTGCACTTACAGACGAAGGGAGCAGGCTGAGCCCACTGCCTGCCCGCCCGTCTGCCTGGGGCTCCCCCCACCCCAACGCACACAGCATGATCAGCTCCCTAGCCAGGAACAATCAAGCATTATGAATAAAGATGTGCAGCTGGACAGAGAATTTCTCCACACCCACCTGGCCCACCCAGCAGCTCACAGCCTTCCTCCCCCAACCAGGCCCTCTCCACCTCAGGGGTACCCCGCCCCGGCACGTAGGCATGCAGAGGCCAGTTTCTCGGGGCACAGGACTTCCCTAGCCCGGCACTGTCCTCAAAGAGAACACCCTGGCCCTCTGGAAAGAGGCTGCTTGACCTTGTCATGTGTAACTTGGGTGGGCTTTTGTAAAGGCGTGCTGTGACCTCAGCCATCGGGATTGGTGGGGGGAAAAGGAAGGCAGAGCCTGAGGAAGCTGAGGCCAGGAACCTGATTCCGGTGCAGGAAGCTTGGTCCAGTGGATTGTGGACCCTGACCTTGGTCAGGCTCAGTGTTGGGGCAGGTCCAGTGACAAGAGGCCAGGGGGTGGGTGACTGACTTTTGGCATCAGACTGGCAGAATTCTAGGTACTCTGCACTGATGACAGCGTTCTAGCCAGGGCCTGAGCGTCCGTGAACTAGCATCCAAGGCTTTGGGTATGGAGGGGGCCTTGGACAGAGCATCAACCCTGTGAGGAAGAAATACTCTTTTTGGCCAACAAGTCACACAGTTTGGCCCCATGTATGGCTGCAGGGGGCAAGGAAGTCACAATGGACACAAATCTGGCCCAGGATTCTCTCCCAGCCCCCGGTGCTACAGCCTATATGATAAGAGAACTTCCAGGTACCTTTCCCATTACACCACCCCTACCCCCCTCCTGCCCTTACGTTTTGCCTCTATCCCAAGCTCCACTCTCACCCCTCATATGAACACTTGGTGGAGCCGAGGTCATCCAGGTCAAGATCAGCTTCAGGCCTGAGGGCTGGGCCTCTAGGTCAGTGGTCTGGATCCTGGCTGCACAATGGAATGACCTAGGGAGGTCCGAAATATCCCCAAGGGACCAGGCCACACCACAGACCAATTGTGTTGGGATGTCCGGCGTTCGGATTCGGCCATCGATAATGTTTTAAAGGCCCCCAAGTGAGTCTACTGTGCCGCCAAAGTGGAGAGCACCGTTAGAGGTTAGCACACAGCAGAGCCGTTAAGGACAGGAGCTCTGCAAGTAGGCAGGCCTGCATTAGAAGTCAAGCTCTGCCACTTAACTGTATCTCACGGGGCAGATTACCTAACCTTGTCAAACCTCGGTTTCCTTATCCGTAGAATATGACCTCCACGATGGTGGGGAGGATGAAATGAAAAAAATACACGCCAAGATCTTAGCATGGTACACAGTAAGTGCTCCACAAAGGCTGGCTATCACCGTTGTTAGCTAGAAAGGCTGATTCGGGCAGAGGCCGGCACATAGGTCAAAAGCCATCCCTCTCCATCCAGAGGCTTGTAAACTTAGGTTAAAAGGTTGGCAGTGGCATTGGCTTCCCCGAAGACTCCGGTAAATTCATCAATGGTGGAGGCATAAAATTAAAAAATTAAATAAATAAATAAAATGCAATAGAATAAAGTAAAATAAAACAAAACAAAATAAAAAATTTTTAAAAAGTATCAGGACTGAGGTATTAGAAACCATCAGATCCCATCCAGTCATATTACAAAGACAGAAACGGAGGTGCAGGAGGGGAGACTAGAATCTTGCTCTTTGGACTCTCAGGGCCATGCGTGTGCTCCGGTTAACATGCATTGATCTCCTGTGTGGATGAACACACAGTAGGGCACCTACTGTGTGCCAGGCATTGTGTTGTCATGGAAGGGGCGCAGAGGTGAATATGGCAGAACCTCTGCTCTCTGAGGGCTCAGGGCCCGGCATGTCGATCTATTACTTACAAAGGATGGGGAGCGTTCAGTTCCATCTGGATAGAAAAGTTATATCCACCCAAAGAGCTCCAGAGAAGGCTTCGACAGACAGAGGTGGGCCATTGGAGAAGGCATTCCAGGTAAAGGAGAAGAGGTGCGTAAAGACATTGAAGGTTTTGGAGCAGAGGTTAACCTTTCAAATCTTTAGAAAGAGTAATCTAGCTTCCGTGTGGAGGATGGAGGAAAAAGTAAAGGCAGGGAGGCCTGCTGTGGATTATTGCAATGGCTCAGGGGACAATTGATGGAGTTATGACTCCGTTCTTCCCCAACCCCCATGCCTCACGGCTGATAACCTCACCTGATTATGCATTGAGAAAACAAGTGCCATTAGACAGGAACTTCCTTCTATCCCCACAAATTCTGTATCCCCATTGTTCCTCCTTTCCCCCCTATCGCAATGGAGGACGAGGCCTTTCTCCCATCTCAGAGCAGCCCTTCAAACTGTCCTCCAGAGACCACCCTTCTCACCTTCCCAAGGCTTTTTTGGGTAGCTTCCTCTACTTTCTGACTCATTCCCTTGAACAAAGATGCAAGTTCAGTGTCTTTCTTCTTAACAAAAAAGAAAAAGGGGAGAAGTGAGGGGAAGAGGGAGGGAAGGGAAGGGAAGGAAAGGGAAAAAGAAAAAAAATTTAAAGACAAGACTTTCCTTTGATCCACAACTCCCTCCAGCTATGACACTATTTCTATGCTTTCTTTCACAGGGAAATTTCTCGAAAGAGCCATCTATATATACTCAGTCTCTGCTTCCTCACCTTCCCTTCATCTGTCAACCCCCGCATTCTAGCTTCTACCCTCACTCCTCCACTAAAATCACCCTTATCAAGATCACCAACAACTGCCAGATTGCCAAATCCAGCAGACACTTCTAGGAGCTGATACTATGAGAGGCCAGTGTAGTGGTTAAGACAGGGCTTCTGGAGCCAGCCTGCCAAAGTTTGAACCCCAGATCGACCACTAACCAACTGTGTGTCTGTGACCTTGAGAAAGACACTTAACCCCGCTGGGACTCAATTTCCTAATCTGTAAAGTGGAGGTGATAATAACAGCACCTACATCCTAGGGTTGATGTGACGATTCAACGAGGTAATACCTGTTGAGTACATTCACACAGTGCTTGGCACACACCAGGTGCTCCTTACGGGCCGGCTCCGTCAGTGGCTTCTATCTGACCTGACTTCTCAGCAGACTTCACCAGTGTGGATCGACTTCCTCCTTCCGTAAAATGTCTCTTCTCTCGACCCTGTGACCACACACTCTCCCGGTTCTTTCCACCAGCCACCTCACTGGTCCCTCTGTTCACTCCCACCCTATCCAACCTCTAAGTACTGAAATCCCGGAGACCCATTCCGGGCTCTCTCCTCTCCTCTCCTCATTCTCTCCCATAAGTGACTGTACCCATTCCCATCTCTATGCTTGTAAAAATTCCCAAATATCTGTGTCCATCCCAAACCTCTTTGACCTCCAGCCTCATGTAAGCAGCTACCTACTCGGTATCTTCACTTGAATGCTTAAAGAAAAACCCCAATTCAATATGTCCCAGGAAAAAGGCGGAAGCTGCCCTGAGACCTGCTCCTCCCCCAGGCTTTCCATCTCAGTAAATGGCACCCTTGACTAGTTGCTCTGGCCCAAACCCCAGGAGTTATCCTTGATTCTTTCCTTTCCCTCGCTCCCCATGTTCGACCTACCAATAGGTTCTGTTCTACCTCGAGCTTATCTTGTCCATCCGTGTCTCTCCACCTGTCCCACCGCCACCATCTTCCCTCAGACTCGTCTCACGATGACCAGAGTAATTGCTTTACAAAATGCCTATCAGACCACATCTCTGCCTACATGAAAACCTTGCAGTGGTTTGGGACTGTGCTTGGAATAAGAATGCAAGCTTCTTATTTTGGCTTATGGTGCCCCTCGAGATATGGCCCCTGCCTCCCTCTCTGACCACACCTTGTCCTGCTGGCCCCCTTGTTCTCTCCACTTCGGCCACACTTGGCATCCTCTCTGCTTTGTAGCAGACTTGAGTTCTTTATTTTTTTTAAGATGTTATTTATTTATTTGACAGAGAGAGACACAGCGAGAGAGGGAACACAAGCAGGGGGAGTGGGAGAGGAGGAAGCAGGCTTCCCGCGGAGCAAGAAGCCCAATGTGGGGCTCGATCCCAGGACCCCGGGATCATGACCTGAGCCAAAGCCCAACGACTGAGCCACGCAGGCGCCCTGCATACTTGAGTTCTTTCTGGCCTCAGGACCCTTGCATTTGCTGTTCTCCCTGCCTGTAAACTTTACTCATTGGCTCTTCACATTGCCGGCTCTTTGTCAGCCTTCAGGCCTTAGCTTAAATAGGGTCTCCTTTAAAAGGCCTTCTCTGAACACCGTATCTAAAATAGGGCCCCCTAGGGGCGCCTGGGTGGCTCAGTCGGTTAGGCGGCTGCCTTCAGCTCAGGTCATGATCCCAGAGTCCTGGGATCAAGCCCCGCATCAGGCTCCCTGCTCAGTGGAGAGCCTGCTTCTCCCTCTCCCTCTGTCTGCCTCCCGGCCTGCCTCTCTGCCCGCTTGTGCACTCTCTCTTTCTCTGTCAAATAAATAAATAAAACCTTTAAAAAAAATAAAATAGGGCCCCCTGTTGTTCTCTACCACGGCCGTCTATTTACTCCATTTGTTTCTCTCTATGTATTTGTTTGTTTCTTCCCTATCTGTTTTCCTCACCGGAATGTAAGTATCCTGAGGGCAGACGCCTTGGCTGTCTTGTTCACCAGGTGTCCCCCAGAGTCTGACACAGTGACAGTCACGAAGAATTCAGTAACTGCTGAATGAATGGATAGATGAGGCAAAATGGAACGTTGGGCTGGGGGAAAAAAGGGGGGACAAACTGGAGAGATACTGAGGAAGCAGACATGATAAGACTTGGTGATGGGTTGGATGTGAGGAGAAGAAGAAGTGAGGCAAGGGTGACTCCCAGGCTTCTGGTTTTACTAACTGAGTGGATAGTTGTGCCACTTACGAAACTGAACAACATAGGAAGGGGCCAGCTTGGGGGGGAAATGATGACTTCAGCTTGATGCATTGAGTTCAAGGTCCCTGTCTGACATAAAATGAACATGCCCAGCAAGTACATTGGGATGTGAGTTTGGGACTGAATGAATGATCAGGGCTAGCGATAAATAATGCGACAGGATCAGAATGGCTAAAAGCAGGAGAGTAGACATGACTGCTCTGGAGAGTGCATCGAGAGAGAAGACCAGAGATAAAAGCTAGAACAAAAATCAACCCATGCATGGCACGAGCGGAGAGTAAAGGAGCTGCAAGAGGCAAGAGACAAGGCCAAGGGAAGAGAAAATGCCAAGTAGGAAGGGACATGTGGCAGGGTCACATGTGAGGGTGGAAAAAGGCCACTCGCTTTGGCGATAAGGAAATCACTGGTGACCTTTAAAAGAGCAATTTCAGGGGAGAGGGAGAGAGGTCACGATGCAGGAGACTGAAGAGAGAGTGGGAGGTGAGGAAGCAGCAACAGTGAGAGTAGACAATGCTTCCAAGAAGTTTGGCTGAGAAACGAAGGCAAGAGAGAACATGATAGCTTAAGAGGGAGGAAGGGTCAAGGGAGGGTTTCTTTGAAGGATGGGGGAGAGCTGAAAATCCTTGAAGGCTGAGGAGGAAACAGCACTCAAAAGAGGGGGAGAGGTGGAGATAGAGGAGAAAGGGAATAATTGATGGAGTTAGAGGTTAGGTATGGAGAGGAGGATAGACATGTCTTCCTAGGAGACAAAAGGGAGAGGGAGGGAGAGAGGGGAGGGAAGGAGGGAGGTTAAGGAAGAAGAGAGACTGGGAGGGACAGAGGGAACACAGGGAAATTTTTAGATGGACAGCCTTTATCTTAGCAAAATTGGAAGCCAAGTATTAGGAGGGGTGTAGTCGTAAGGCTGGAATGTAAGAAAAGTGGAAGATGGGAACAGCAGTCCCCATGGGATGAGTCGAAGAACTGTGGGACAGCAGCATCAGCAAGGGCCTCCTGTTGAGGCTGGCAAACTTATAAGTGCTACGATCTAACTGGCCAGGGCAAGGGACAGGAGAAGGCAGAAATAGCAAAGCTTGAATGGCTTCAAGTCATGAAGGTCATGGCTGGCACCAGGGTCCAGAGGAGACAAAGCAGGGAGGTGAGGGGGGCTCGAAGAGGTCTGGGGGCTGGAAGAATGGGCTAGGGGATGGGGGTGAGAGACTAAAGTGCTCAGGAGTGGAGGGACCAATTCATTTTTCTCGTTCATCCAGCAAATGGTTACTTCGCTCAGTATCAAGCACTGGAACCAAACCAGGTTCAGGAAGAATAAAGCAGCCAGTCACCTGAGGGATGGGGTAGAGGAGCCGAAGATAGGAAATTCTGGAGCTGGAGCCCAACCCAAGTAATGACAAGGCTTCAGATGTGGCCATGCCCATGAGACACTTCAATAGAGAGGACATGTAGATGATGCCATGGAGGCAGGATGGCTGGGGGTCAGGCTGAGGAGATGTCCATGAGGGCACTAAAGCCAGTAGGGAAGACAGCAGGGGCCAGGCTAGAGAGAAAGGCTTGGGACCTGGTGCTGTGGGAACTAAAACCCAGCCAATATTCTGGTGGGCAGCGGGGCTGAGCAAGGGGAGAGGGGCTTCTGGTCAATAACGTGGCTCCTTGTGGAAGAGGGGGAATTGGAATTAGGCACAGGAGCCTTGGGCCATAAACAGCAATTGCACACTTGGACCACGCCAGTCTCCCGACTGCTCTTAGAAACCAAGCTGGGCAAAGGGAAAAGCAGGGCATCCGTTGGAGAGAGTTGCTAAAGGCAGATACCTGGTTTCAGTTCTGATCTGAGGGTAAAGGGAGACTGTGTTTGGAGAAAATCTGGAGGCCGGTGGCTTGGTTTCCAATGCAACAGGCTTTCACGGACAACACTCAGGGCGGTGGTAGGGTGAAGTCAGACTTGGGTAAGAAGGATGAGGGCCTGGGGAGGCACCTGAGAGAGCCATTTGTCCTTGGAACAGTCCTCCGGGAGCATGACCACAGCAGCTTATCCAACCTCTTCCCGGCAGGTCCAAATGCAAGAGACAACTGCCTGGGTCCCTGGAGCTGACTAGCGCAAAGCATGTCAGGTCCCCCAACTTTTCATGGAGATTCCTCAGCTGGTCCAGTCACTCCATCTCATTTGCCAAGAGGTTGGCCCTAATAGCTCCCAAACAGAATTGAGGCTAGGTCCTCGGTGACATCAACGGAGCACCATAGCGCCATACCGGCTCAGGACAGGGTAAGCAGGCCCGTGCGAGTTCTGTCCCGTTGCTTTGTTCTCTGAACCTCTTCAGTTTCCTCACGCGAAAAACCCGCAGAAGTAAGGAGGCTTTTCCTCACAAGGTGGTTGTGATGATTCACCGAGAGAACGCTCTGAGGAGGTTTTGTAAACCCTCAGCCACTACACACATGTCAGCCGGGAGAATCGCATTACCCCTGGGAGGAGGGCCATGGCCTCAAGACCCTCTGACCCATCAGCTTGTCTGCCTGTCCAGTGGCCCACCTTCCCATCTGTCAGGATAGGAAGCTGGTGTCCTAGAATTTGTGCCAAGCCGGGGCCCTGCTGCTCCTGGCGGGTAGGAGTCTAATAGGAAAAGCGGGTGGTGGAGGACCAGAATACTGAGGAGAGGGAAGCATGGGGAGGGTCCGTGAGGACGCATTCATCTGACTGTCATCTAGTCCTGCCCCCTGGGGACCCCAGAACCTATATGATTCCTATTTTCTTGACTTTTGGGTGGTTGGGGGCCTCAGGCTGGCCAACTGGATGCTGGGCAGGAAGCCCCCCAAACCAGCCTGAGCTGAGGGTGATTGCTACAGGGGACCCTAAGGGGCCTGGAGAATGAGGTGGGAGAAGCACTAGACAGAGCAGGGGAGTGGCCTGCAGGCCCGGGCTGATTTTGCCTGGGAGGGAGGGGATGTGAGCGAAACAACTGAGCTGGAAATTGGGGAAATCAAACATAAACCACCTCAATAAACCTGTCAAGGCCAACAAACTCCCTCTTTTGTTCCCATTGCCTGACCTGTACTTGGCTTCTAAAGGGACAACAAATTCATTCTGGTTTTCAGGCAAGGCCTCTGGCGCCACTCAGCCCCAGTTGGAATCTCAGCTCTAGCCCTTATTAGCTATGAGACCTTGGACGGGTAAGTTAGCCTCCCCAGGCCTCAGTCTCCTCATCTGTAAAATGGGGATGTTATGGGATTAAATGGCTTAATATTGGTAATGTAGTTAGAATGGTGTCCAGGGTACGGTCAGCACTCGGTGTTTCTAGAGCAATAAAGTCTGGGCAACAGAAGTTCTACGGACAAGGCATGAAACTTGTGTTCGGACAGATCTGGGCTTAAACACTTCATACCCCACTTGACCTCTCTGAGCCTCAGATTCCTCATCTTTAAAGGGGGTGGTGGACTAACTCTTAGCCCACAGGATGGTCTATAGATTAGGTGAAGAAATGTCTGTGACTGCGTCTGGCTAGCCCCAGCACATAGTCAGTGCTGTGGACATGACAGCCTTCTGAAATCTCCCAAACACCAAGCGTCATTTCCCAGAGACTACCCCAGATGCCTGAATAATCATCAGGACAGGGCAGGACCCCCTTCAGAGGCTGAGGCCGGCCTGGTACTCATCTTCGTCAGGGTTCGGGAAATCCAAGGGCCTGACACTTTTCCGTGAGAGCTTCCTGCTTTATGTATGTAGTGCAACAGTGCTTCTTAAACTCTACAGTCTACCAGAATCACCTGGAGAGCTTGTTCAAACACAGATTGCCAGGCCCCGCCCCCTAGAGTTTCTGATTCAGTAGGACGAGGGTGGGGCCTGAGAATCGGGATTTTTAACAAGTTCCCGGGGCCGGGGCGGGGGGGGGGGGGGCAGGGTGTTGCTGATGCTCCTGGTCTGGGGAGCACCTTTTGAGAGCTACTGCAACTATAACGTGCACGTGGAATTCCTGGGGAAGGTGTGTGACTGTGGATTCTGACTGAGCAGGTCCGGGGGCGGGGTTGGGGGGGGGTTGGATTTCTAAGAAGCTCCCAGGTGTGGTGGCTGCTCCACCCACCACACCTGGGGTAGCAAGGGCAAGCCTTAGAGGGGTGGTTGACAGTTAATCGCCAGCCCCTCCCCACCAACAGGTTGGCAATTTAGCCCAGGTAAATGCACCAGGGGAGGGGAGCGCAGGGCTCAGGAACCAAAAGCTCAGCAAAAAGGCAGCGTCCAAGAGGAGGTGAGAATGTAGGCTTTTGCTGGTGGGGTGAGGACCACAGAGAGGGCAAGAGTACTGGATTCCAGGAATGGCAGGCAGCCTGCGTGCACTTCAGGCATGAGCAGCAGTGTGCACGCGTCCATGCATGCACATGAGAGGGAAAGCAAAAAATTTTGAAAGAATTTGATATATTTTTTCAAGCATCAAAGTAGTACCTTGGGAAAAATTGAAACTTTGTTGGACTTCCTTACACGTATTTTATGGTTTAGTATTGTTTTTAATTTTAATTATATATGGTCAGCGGGGGGCAGGAGCTGTGCAGGCTGTTTAGAGCTTAAGGCCTCTAAAGGTCTTAAAACCCAACCCTGGTGGCCCCTGGAGTCTTTGTCCCTGAGCTTTGGGGCCTGAGGTTGTGGCCAAGTGTGGGTTCTGCAGGCTCTCCCCTGCTCCCCGCAGGATCCGCAGATGAGATTCAATTTTCTTAGATGGGATACGAGATGCCATACAATAACAGAGAGGGTCCGAGGACCTGGAGGGGCATCGGTGCCAGGGGATGGAGGAACAAAGGAAGCGGACGTGTTTTCCATGTGCTCCAATCAGCACGCATACATACTAGCAATACTCCCTCCCCTGCACTGTGACAAGTACCTCTGGCCCCACCAAAGGCAAAGAGGCCCAGGATTCAAAGTCGCACAGATCTGCCCCTGAAGCCCAGCTCCACCTCTTCTTAGCTATGTGACCCAGGACAAGGGACTTTTCCCTCGGTTTCCTCATCTGCAACATGGAAGTCAGAACTACATGGGTGACTATAGATGAGGTGCTGAGAATAATGCCCGGCCCTAGTGTACCCTCAAAACTAGTGGTTGCTGTAGTGGTCTAATTAGTAGTCGTCAGGAGAAACAGAGATGAGTTTGGACAACGGGAAACATCTGTGCCAGGAGACAAAGGGGCGCGTGTGAGAGGTGTGTTGTGTTCAAGATGTGTCTGGAGGAGCCTGCCAAGATTCCTCAGGGCCAGCATCCCACTGCCCAGTCCTGACACGTCATGCACAGGCCAATGAGACTATCAAAGCCCAGAGTTAGTCCTAAGTGGCCTGGAGACCCTGGTGATGGAACTGAAAACCTTGGGGACCTGGGGTCTCTTTTTACTTTTTTTTTTTTTTTTAGGTTGGAAGCCATCCCTTGTTAGAGCAACAGTGGGGGTGTGTGGCTTGGCGTTCCCTCTCCAGACCACTGCCAGCGTCAGGTCCCCGCTGCTAGAAGCAAAATGGCTGCCCTATCCTTGGTGGCCCTTGGTGAGCATCAGCCTCTCAGCTGGCAGAGGGGAGGTTGAGGCCAGGGGCTTCTCTGGACCTATATCGGACCCACAAGAAGGACCTTGGGGGAGGAGAAGGAGCTGGGTCCTGTGGGAGGAGGTGAGCCAGTAAAGCAGGGCTGGCTCCCACCGTGACAGGCATGGGCCCCAGGGCACCAGGAACACAGAGCTCGGAGAAGCCAGAGAAAAGATTGGGGGACAGTGCCACGGGGAGGAGAGAGGCGATTCCAAGACTCTAAGAAGAACGAGAGGTTTGTGTGTGGCCTGAAAGAGAGGGGAAAACAAAAATGGAAGCAGGCAAGAAGAGGCTCATAAACCAGTGTGAAAACAGGGAACAACAGAGGCCTATAAGAACAGTATCGGACCCACTCGTCAACACCAAAACGCTGGTATAGGTCCAAAATGCCCGAGGCCTTCCTTTTCCAAAAGAGCACATCTGTATTTAAATGTCCTCGGGAGCCCTGAATCAGCTGAACCTTTTCCCATTGCCCACGAGGGCAGCTACGTTGGCTGCGAGGGTGATTTCCGAGGGTGACACGAGGTGGCCCCTCGTCTCTGCCTCCTCCCCACCTGTGCTGGCCTACCCAGGCCGGTGGGCCCCCTCAACATCACCAGGAACCTCTTTTACCACCTTCTTCGGGCTTTGAGAGATTTGTTCTCCCGCACACAGACCTCGTGGAGCAACGATTCATTTGTCTTCCCGGTTTTATTGTATCGACATCCTGGGCTGCCAGTCGAAGCTTCAGGCCGGCATGAAATTGGCCAAGACCAATGGGTCATTGGCACGACAGCCCGAACCCAGGACAGGCTTTCCGAAGCAGTGTGGCTGACTTTCAGAGGGCTCTCCAGCCAGTCTCTTCATGGACACTGGCTTGGGATGGGAACCACAGGCCTTGCCCCAACCCTTCGTGTCCCGGAAAGGGCCAGTGATGGATGCGAGGGTGCACACGGATTGCCAGAAAGAAAAGCCGGGTCTCGGGCCTTCCGGCTCTGTCCCCTGGCCATGTCACTGGATTGCCTCAAACTTTCCCAAACCTTCCTTCAAGTGTGCACGCAGTGCCTATTAAATCAGTCTTCTTGGCCTGGCCAAAGCCCTTCCCCCAAGCCCCTACATCCTGCATCATAGACCCCCTCCCCTCCAGCTTCGGGGCCTAATCCCAAGTGTCCTTTTCATATCCGCACCCCCCCACCCCCTCCCCTAGCCTGTTCTCCAAAGGAATGGGCCTCCCCCAACCTTCCCATCTCCTGCTTCCCACCCTCCTCACCCCCAGCCCTATAGAGTGTCATAAATTCTAACGAAACCCCATCAGGGGAAGAAAAGAAGCAAAAAGTGCCTAATTGGCAGGGGCCTCGAAGCTCTTGGTCCCTGTGGTGGGATTGATAAGGTTCCTGGGAAGCGGTAGGGGTTTGGAGAGAGAAGGGGGAGGCTGGGGGCCTGCCTGCCAAATGTAGCCAATTAATGTCAGTGCTGCCTTTCATGCCAGCCAATTAAGTCCCACATACTTGTCACCAGCCCTGGGAAGGGGGGCAGGGAGGGCGGGGCAGAGGGTTTCAAGGGAACAACTAATTTCCCTGCAGCCAGGATAATGCAGCCTTCAAACCGGGGAGAGGGTTCAGGGGGAGCTGGAAGGTGGCCGGGGGTCGCCAGGGGCAGGCAGCAGGGGAGGGAGGGGGACAAGGTGCAGAACAGTGGGGCTCTGTGGGGACTTTGTTCAGAGCCCTGGGAGAGATGGAAGGTGGGATTGGCTTCGGAGGCCAATAGCTGCTGCGAACTGGGACGAGAACTCACTTTCTCACTCCGCGCCCTGCACTGGCAGGGCCAAGCTCTTGCCAAACTTGTGTCAGTCAGGCTTCACAGTAACTCCTGGCCAGGTCAGAGAGGTTAGGGAACCTGCTCAAGATCGCACAGCTCTAGCTGGCCAGACTAAGGAGCCAGTAACCGGGCAAGGTCCCATGGCAAATGTACCTTTAGACCTTTGCGAAGCAGGGCCAGCAGCTTAAGCATCCAGGAGCCCGGGCCGCGTCCGTCCGTCCCTCCCCACCTCCGTCAACCATGCAGAGCATCCTAATGGAGGACAGCACGGCCCAGGCTTTTAGACAGCAGGCGAGAGTGGGAGACAGTGAAAGACCTTTCAAGGCAGGGAGAAGCAGATTGGGAGGGGGACAGGGGACCTTGGCGGCCCTCCCCTTGGAAGGCTGAATGCTTAGGGAAGTCGCCTTGTCATGCTGGCTTGGGGGAGAATTCCAAGAACTCCTGAAGGAGGGTCCTGGAAGAGGCTGGGGTGGCCAAGGAGCTGGCAGAGGGCTTCAGGGCCCGGAAAAGAGCCCCCGTCCCCCCGCCAGAGGCCCCTGGGGGCAAACAAGGCTGCTCAGGCAGCCTCTGGCTCAGCATCAAGCGCTGGCCCTCAGGAGCCCGTCTGTTCCCAGGCTTACCATGGGGACAAAGTGAATGAGTGACACGGATCTGGGTACCAAACCTGGCCCCACCACCTGAGAGCTAAGTGATCTTAGGGGAGCCCTGGCCCCTCTCTAAGCCTCGGTTACCTTATCAGTGAAATGGGGATAAGTGGAGTACCTACGTCCAGGGTGGTGGTGAGGCTCCCGGATGAGCCGGGGTGGGAAAGGGTTTGTTGGGAGGGCTTCCGGGCAGGCTAGGGGCACATGTGCCCAGGAGCCCGGCTCCACAGTGGCACCAGCTGCCCCCTCTACCCTGGGTACAGGCAGAGGCACCACAATGTGTGCATTGTCATGCAGATGTTTTGCCCACCCGCCCGCCCCCAGTGGGCCCACTAATGACCCTGAGAGCTGGTTGGAGGCTGGGGCAGGCTAATTACATGGCCCCAAGCCCGCCAAGACCCAATAATTACACAGCAACTTGTACAGAGAGGGTGGCTAATTGTGTGACAAGCTGTGAGGGGAGGGCCAGGGCACCCCCCAAGCTAATGAGCTTTTCCCCAGAGTCCATGGGGCAGGGCCAGGGCAGGGGATGTGGCAGGCAGGCCTTCTCATTCCCAGCCCCCCATGGCGCCCAGCTCCTGGGAGGGTGGCAGGGTGTGCAGGAGGGAGGGGAGCAGTGATTAAGAGCCAAAACTCGCCTCAGACCTGTCTCCTCTTGCCAAGTCTTGCTCAAAGCTGCACCTGGCCGGGTACTATGAGCCTGACTGTCTCATGAAAAATCTCCCCCCACACCTCCCTTGTCCCCAGGGTGGCTCAAGCTCGTCTACGTTTGCCTTCCTGTCCCCCAGCCCTGACTGGCTAGCAGACGGGCCATCACAAGGAGTCAAAGACAGATCTGGGAAATGCTTGACCATCAGAGCTGGCAGAATTGCCCAGCAGACTCCATTCTAGCTCCCGCTGCTTCTCACAGGGGCGGGAAACCAGGTCAGGGCCAGAGGCCTGGCAAACCAGTGAGCTACTCTCTCGCCGGCCTGACAGAGCTTCGTGTTTCTTTGTAATCCAAAGCAGTCCTAAATACCCTGAAGGCCTTGGAGTCAGCCAGATCTGTGCTCAAATTCAGCCCTACCACTTTCGTTTGGGCTGTGTGACTTCGGGCAAGTCGTTTTACTTCTCTGAGCCTCAGTGCCTCCACCTGTAAAATGACAAGGTTACGAAGATAAAATGAGTTGATTCCGGAGAAACCTAGAACCCAGTGCCTTGCACAATGGGACCCTATCTAGTTTTCTACTCACGCAGGTTCCTAACATCCACCTGAGGCCAAGCACCGCAGAGCAGCCTGAGGCCCTCTAGCCATCCCCACCTTCTTTCCAGGCTCAGTCCCCACCCCAATCCACCAGAGGCCACCCTGCCTGCCTGCCCCACCCCAGCCTCCTGTTCCTCTCTGGAGACCCCTCTTTCCCTGAGACGGGAGCACAACTGGAGGGGGCGGGGGTGTGAGGGCGATAGATTAATTATCCCATCTCTCTTCCCTTCAGACATGGCATCCTGTGGAGGTAAGGCCTCAAGATAGAGAGAGGCCTGGGTGCCCCCTTCCTCAAAAGGCCTGTTTCTCACATGACCTTCTCCTTTCTAGCCTGCCCCTCAGCTCTTGACATTTTTGGACCCCCCCAAAAAAGCAAGCAGGAGGCAGAGACATTGAAGTGGCTGTTGACAAGTTGGAATAGCTTAACAAATTACTCCTAATAAACTACTGGGGGCTAGAAGAAGGGAGGCCGGAAGCCAGTCTGTTCCCAAAGCAGTCCGTCCGTCCCCTCGTGGGCCTGGCCTCTCCCAGGACAGTCAGAGGGCTTTCCAGACCTACAGAGAGTGTATCTCCAGCCCCACCCCCACCGCCACCACTCCAGTCCTGGCCCTGGGATCTGAGATTCCCCAGGCCTCAGCACCATGGGGCCTCCCCCAGGCCAGAGGCTCTCATCTTCACTGAACCCTGGGGGCTCTGCCCAGCTTTGCCTGGCATGGAAGGAGAGGTGGCAAGGCCAAGGGCTCCCACCCCCAGGCTATCTGGTCCAGGAGCTTGAGCTGGAGGCTCCCAGCTTACTTGGTACCCGGCGGTCCTATCAGCATCTGTGTGAGCAGAGTTCTCTCTGTTAGGCCCAGCTCAGGCAACTGACTGAGACAAATCTTCTCTCCTCTTGGCCTTGCTTGCTTTCCTATATTTTCGTGGAGGCTGCTCCAGCCTCATCTAGACTGAACCAGTGGGAGGAGAGGGTTGACCAGCTCTACCAGCGGTAAAGAACACTTGCAACGTGCTTCCTCTTGCATCGCGTTCAAATCTCATATCAGTGCCTCCAGGGAGACGTTACTGTCCCGTTTTACAAGTGAGAAAACTGAGGCTCGGAGAGGTTATATGGCTTTCTCAAGATCACACAGCTAAGAAGTGGTGGGGCTGCGCTTTGAACCCATTTTTGTCTCAACTGCAAATATAGGCCCTTCAAATCGGCTCATCTGGTGGGCCCGGACCTGGCTAGACTGGGTAGATAGGGGGTCTCCACGGTGGGTGCTCAGGATGCCAAGCTTCAGAGTGGGTTCTGACCACAGGGTGTGGGCTCCATCCTGCAGAGCCCTGGGATGGGGATGCTCTTGAGGGTGAGCTGGGCACTGCCGGGACAGACCAAGTGCCGAAGCCTGTAATCTGATTAAGCCATTGGAGTCACTACCCCAAGTACGCCCTGCCAGGCCGCCAAGTCCTTCAATTAATCCCCAGCTTAATCCGTTCCTCCTCCGTGTCCCCTCCCCTGCACCTCCTCCTCCCCCAGCCCCAAGAAGTTCCTTCAGGCCTGCAGGTGGAGGGAGACCAGGCCCTGGGGCTTGTGGAGCTGCAGCAGGGGCACCAGACAACCCCCCCCAACCCAGTTGCCATCACTGCTGCCCCTCAGAGCAAGATGTGTAGTGTGCTCTGGCCACCTCACCGCGGGTCTGTCTTCCTCCTTAACCCACCACAGACCTCAACCCCTTCAAGACCTGCATTCATTCTTTCAACAAGTGATGAGCACTTAGTGTGTGGCAGGCCCCGACCTTGGGGGTCCAGGGGTGAAGACAGACAAGGCCCCGGGGGGTTCCCAGTACAGGACAGAAGAAACATAAATGCACAGGTACTGACACTTCTGTGTGCTCCATGTGGCGGGGGGGGGGGGGGGGGGGGAGGGCGGGGAGGGGGAGCACCAGTTGTTGGTGGAAGGAGGTCAGAGAGAAAGAAGACAATCACTCCAGGCAGAGGCAATGTGTGAAAGCACAATGATACAGCGTGAAAACGCACAGCCTGTTTGAGGAAGGTGGCTTGGTTGGGGTGCGAATGGAGAGAGTCAGGGGCTGGTGGAAGATGAGGCTGGGAGGGCGTTGTGGCCCGTGGTGAAGACTTTGCATGCGTATATGAACGTGTGAGCCATGCATTAGTGTCCGTGGGTGCAGATCCCTATAGGCATGAGTTGAGCGCCCATCCCCCTTGTGTGCGTATGCAGTGGTGGCCGCTTTTGTGATGGGCATCTGCATCCGAATGTGTGCTTCTGTGTGTGCATATTTGTGGGTAGGAGGGCCCAAGGCCACCTCCTCCAGAAAGTCTCCCGATGTTCTCCTGAGCCATCCCCAAAAGCCCTTTTTCTCCCTGCCCTCTCTGCTCCCAGCAGACATCGGGGCTGGGGCCAGGCTCTTCCTCAGCTGGCGTGTCCGTGTATAGGTTTGGTCTCCTCAACCACACTGCCAACACCCCGAGGACAGGGACTGCGGATGCCATTTCTCCTGTAAATTACTTGCCCACCATGTGCCAAGGACCAAGCTTCCAACACAGCATCCCTAGACATGGCTCTCCATCAGATGTGCCCGATTCCTGATGAGTGAGAACTCCTGGACCTGGATTCATATTCTCTTCTTAGACAGGGCTCCTCACTCTGCCCTGACTCACCCTAGCCAGGCATGCAAGCACAGGAGGCTGGCGGTGATGGGGTCTTCGACCCACCTGTCCACCGCCATCTTGGCTGAGCCGCCTTTCCGTCTCACCAAGCTGACCACAGAGGCTCCTTTCTGCTTGCTGCCTTCTCCATTGACCCTGCCAAAGCTCCACAAACCGGTCGGGTGGGGGTCTGTTAAAACGAGGTCAGGTCCAGCCACTCCTCTGCTGCAAGCCCTGCGACAGCTCCTACCTCACTCAGAGGGAAAAGCCATCGTGCTTTCCAGGGCCCTTGTCGTGTGCCTCCCCGGCTCGCCATTACTTCTCTGACTTCCTCTTCGATCTTCCCCGCTTGCTCGCTGCTGGTCCGGCCTCACAGGCCTTTTTGCTGTTTCTCCAGCAAGCACACACTCTCCTGCCTCAGGGCCTTTGTATCTGCTTCTCTTTCTGCCTGGAGGGCTCTTCCCGCAGATAGACACAAGGCTCCCTCCCTCTCCTTCGTTATTTACTCAGATGCCGCCTATCACCCTCTCAATGGGGCCCACCACGACCACTCCATTCAAAATTGCGGATCACTGCCCACCCCACCCTGGAACTCCCTGTTTTCCATAATCCGGTCCTCATTAATCACGTTCTGGCACACTGTATGATGCCCTCATTTATTATGTTTGTTATTTGTCTCCCCTCCCTAGAAAGTAAGCTCCGTGAGATCTTGGTCAGATCTAATCACTGATGTATCCCAGCTCCGAAAACATTTTCTGGCATCTCGTAGGCACACAATGAATATGCATACTGGAAGGGAAGAATGCATCCTGAGGAGGAAACCCCAAAGGCCAAGTTCTTCCTAGAGCTTGTTTTGCGATCTAGGAGTTCCAGTCCTCATTTCCAATGCCACCCAACCACCTCTCCTCCTACCACGATGCCTTTAGTTTCCCCGCAGCCCCAAATAGGATTAGAGTGACTGTGCACACAAGGGTACGTGTGTGTGTGCACGTGCACACACACAGAGACACACACACACTGCCCAAATGTGGGCACTGGGGTCAGGTTCTTTGGTTCCACCTCTGGCCCACCAAACTCCAGACAACCCCCAGGCCTTGCCCTTCCCCTCCTAAGTTTCTCTCACCTGCTGCTCCTGTTCCAACAGCTCCCTTTTCCCGTCCAGGCCCCCTTGCCTCTGTCTCTCTGCCCTCGAGGTCTTCCCTGTCCCTCCTCTGACCCTCTTCCCTGTGTCCCCAGACCTTGTTCCTCTCTCCTCCCTGGTCCCCCCTGACAGTTCCTGCTTCCCTCCCCTTGGTGTCCCCAGATCTTGATCCTTCCCCTCACCGGCTGGCCAGCTGCCATCCCTTGGCTCTCAAGGTCTGTCCTGCCCCTCTCCCTCTCAGTGACCCCCATTTGCCCCTGCCCCTCTCTTCTTGGTGCCCTCAGGTCCTGCCCCTCTCCCTGCAATGCAATCCTTTCTCCAACTGTTGGCAAATGCCCAGGCTTTGGCTCTCACAGCCTCTATGTGTTTCTGCCTGGCCTTTGTGCCACCTGCGGGCCCAGCGTCCCCAAGGGCTCTCCACACAGCCACTCACTAATTAGGTCAATTATGAGGTCAATTATCTAATCCTCTCCATTCCCTCTCTGCATTGCTCCACACACTCGCGTCCTCAGGCACTTTCAGAGGCCCCAGGCAGCAGATGCTCTGGCCCTTGCTACCTCCCATGCAGATGCCCCAAGCCTGGCCTCCTGGCTGAAAAACTTCTGCTCATCACAGAAAACTTCGGAACAGGTGGAAGGCCCTGGACAGCGGCTAGGACAGGGATTCCCAAAAGCGTTATGTGGGGAGCACATCCCTAAGCAACACTGATGTCACCCTCCCGGTGATGTGACATCACTGGAGTAAATCCCCAGCGTCTGGACTTGTGTATGTCTGTGTTGGGTACCAGAGGGTAGATCTTTGAAGACAAGGGGAGGGACAAGAAGACCTCCAAGGACAGGACTTCCTAATCTTTTTCTGAAGTCATGCACCTCTTGAGCATCTTGATGAAAAGCCTGGACTGTGGGAACACACGCCAACACCTGTTTGCAATTCATTTCCAAGAATCGGTCTCCAGATCCTTGGAAGTTGCCCAGAGATCCTGGTCACGAACTGGGATCCAGAAACTCTGATCCAACGGCTCTTCCCTGCATGGTGCCTCCCCTCTTGGGAAAGAGTACCCCTTTAGGATAAACTCAAGAAATCCTCAACCTTCCCTACCCTTTCCCAGAGCCTCAGTTTTCACTTCAGGAGTGTCTCGCCTGCCCACCCAGTCACCTGACAACCAGTGCCAGGAAAGCCTAGTGTCACTGTAACCGCTGGGGTAGCAAGAACTGCCCCAGGGGCCCTGACATCCATGGCAGGTCTCTGCCAGGCAGGGCTGGTGTGGAACAGAGGAGTTGGGCCAGCAGGCCAGCTCAAAAGTGGGCAATGGCTCACTGGCAGTTTGACCCAGTAGGAGAGCCCAGGAGAAGTGGACCAAAGAACAGGTGGGGAGAAGCAAGGAAGTGAAAAGAGGAAATAGGGAGCCCAGAGAGGGAAGGAGATGGGGTGAGGGGTGGGGGGGGCAAAGAAAGCTACTAAAGAGAATGAAAGCAAAGAAAGTACTCAGAGAGGACATTTCTTACATTGCCTAGGAAAACCCAAGAACTTGACCAAGTCTAATCTCCTCCACTGCACAGATGGGAAGATTGAGGCCCCCGAGAGAGAGAGAGACTTGCCTGAGACCCTACAGCCTGTCCTTGGCAGGGTTCTAAATATCCAAGCCCAGAAAGACCACCTCAGCTAATGGGCCCTGGGAAGGGAGGGAGCCAAGAGGGATAGAGTTGACAGCCTCCAAATCTCCGTCTCACTGACTACAGCGATATTCATGACAACAATCATTATAATGGAGACACTTTAAAAACAACATAAAGGTCCAACAAAAGTTGGGGACTGAGTATATGCATTCTAGTTTACCCATAGTGTTGAATGCTTAGTAACAAAAAGAACTTGTAGATTAAATTTAGTGGCAGAAAATGTTTACAATCTACCTTAAAGGTCACTTTATGAAAACCAAGACCTGTAAATACATACAGGGGATAAAAGACCAGACGGAGGAAATACACCAAAATGTTAACATTTGTTAACTCTGGCCGGGATGTTGCAAATTATTGCTGTCTTATTTTGGCTTGTCTACATTTGCCATGTATCTTTAAATAAACATGTATTGCTTTTGTAATAAGAAAAAGCAATAAGAAAATTACATGTAAAATATTTTTTAAAAAGCTTCATCTCTAAACCAGACTTCTCTCCTGACCTCCAGGCTACAAAACCCACTGTTGGTTTCCATGGGGCCATAGGCTTCTCCCCCTCTTATAGGCCGCGGCAACTTTAATTCCACATGCCCTTCCTAGCTTCCCCACAGCCACACAGCCATGCCCAACTCAAGCTACTGCAGCCTCTGGCCTGTTCCCCTCCACCCTGCCTTCCTCACGCAGCAATCTGGACAACTTTTGTTAAAAGATTCATCTGATCATGTGTCCCCCACCTGTAAGACAAGTCAGTGGATCCCAAGTGCCCATAGGAAAAGAGCTATGGGCTGTCAACCTCTTTGAAAACTTCATTTCCCAGAGTCCCCTCCCACAAGGAGGAGGAACACACACACACACACACACACACGCACGCACGCACGCACGCACGCGAGTGCGCACACGCACATTTTCCACCTTTGCTCCTATCATCCCACCCTTACTTGGCAGAAGCCCTACCAAAGCTTCACACCCATACCACCCTCCCTACACACATTCCCTTTAGTCACTTCTAATCCATTCCTCTTGTCTGCCTTTATTTGGGTGCCGGGGTCTTCTTCCCCACTGGCCAACCAGAGGCTGATTCTCGTTGTTCCGTAGTAGCCTCTGGTAGAGCCCAGTCTCCCGATGGAGGCAATTCCAAAGGGCAGCAGGGTGGGTTGCAAAGTAGGGGCTGGGGGCGGGGCAGAGAGATCACAGGACTGTCTCATGTGACTGGTGAGCTCAGGATGCAGTTGGACACGCCGCCCTGCGGAGTCACTATATGCCTCCCTAGCAGCCAACCTCAGCCCATGGAGCCCTCGCACCACACAGACCTACAGCTCACACAATGCACACAGTCTCTCTATCCAAAGAGACCTCTCCCGAGCCCTATACTCTAGGAGTTAAAAACTCGGGGTGCGCACTGGCAAACAAGAACACCACCCTCACATCCTAGGATGTACCCACACTACAGTGAATGCGTCCTACTGTGCACCCGGGTGAGAAGTGTTTGGGACAGTAGTGAAGACCCTGAATGCAGTCTGTCTACATGGTCTGCCTCCAGCTAGCTGTGTGGCCTGGTGGCAAGTTATGGCCCCTCTCTGAGCCTCCAGTTCTTCAACTGTAAAATCAGGATAATGGTAGTATGTACCTCCTAAGGCTGCTGTGCTGAAGAGATAAGTTACCATGTGTAAAGTGCTTAGAACAGTGCCTATCATGGTGCTGCGTGTTTGTTATTATTACATGTCATACCAATGTACATCTATATACATGCAGTTCAGAACCTTTCTGCAAGAGTGATAGAGATGTGTGTGTGTGTGTGTGTGTGTGTGCACGTGTGACCTTATGAATAAGCGATTACCTAAGTGGTATGATTTAGAGGGGACTACCCACACCTCCACCATAATCAACACCATTGCCTGAAATTCCACCAATATAGCATATATCATTTGAGTCTTGAAGGCCAGTCCTTTTCAACAATCCCCTATTAAAATGCACATACCCCTTGGGGGGTGTTAAGCCTTATCAACTAACACCTTAGTTGTCAACTAACACCTTAGTTATCAGGTAACACCTTAGATATCAGTTAACACCTTAGTTGACAGCTAACACCTTAGTTGACAGCTAACACCTTAGTTGACAGCCAGCTGAGAGCAAGACCCTACAGTACTGGCTTTTGGAAGAGGTAGGACAGAAATAGGAGAAATAGAGGGGCTTTGATAGGGTCGAGAGCAAGGCTACCAGGGCCAAACCCCACCAATTTCCCAGTGCTACCAATCTCCCCCTGCCCCGCCGTGTGTGGAAGGAACAGAGTCCTTCCTTCCAGCTGACGTCACCAGGTGCAGGTGGGGGTGAGGCAGAAGGAAAGGGAGATAATATGCCAGACATTCCTCCCAGCAGCTGGGGAGTGTTGGCATAGCCGGCCTGAGCCTTCCTGAGAAGGTGGGTGGAGGTTCAGGGTTGGAATCTCTGCATCCTACTGCCTCCCCTGTAGTTCCCACCCCTACTCTACCTACCAACCCCCAGCCGGGGGCTAAGCTAAGGGAGTTGGAGGGAGGGAGTCCAGGTAGATGGCCTCAGTGACTTCCCCACCCCCAATTCCCACCACCCGTGACTGCCACTCTGGAAGCCTCGGGCTGGTCTCTGGGCCCTAAGGGGCCACTTTCCTCCCATTGACCTTAGAGGTCAGCTCTGTCAGCTCCTGCCCAGAACCATCCGTGTCTCTGGCATTTATCATTCCATCCAAAGCCATTCCTGTTTCCTGCCTAGACCACTCCTTTGTGTAATGAAAGCCATAAGCTCATTAAGCTGGGGTGAGGAAGGACTTCCTTTGATTTGTCCTCAATTTACCTCCCTCAAGCTTCAAAGAGGCCCCCCACATCCACAGAGCTGAAGCTTCTGTGGCCAAAGTAGAGGCCCCTGTGTTCACAATGCTCACGGTTGGAATGTTGTAAGCTCAATTCATCTCTACAGAAGTTGGAGACCCAGGATTCTTGGGATGTCAGTGCTAGAAGGATGGTCAGAGATCACCTAGTCCCCTCTACACTCTCCTCAACTCCCACCCATATTCAGATAAAGAGACTGAAGCCCGAAGAGGTTATTAACCCCATGTATACATATACACATCTCTAGAGCAGACAAAGCTCTTTAGCACATGTTTCCACATGGAGTACTTGTGATAATCCTGAAGTAAGGGATACTTACTCTGCCCAGCTGAGAGAAGAGGAGATTGAGGGTCAGAACTGCTTAAGAACTTGTCCAAGATCTCAGAGCAAAGATGTGGCTGAGGAGGACTCTAACCCAAGCCTTCTCTCAAAAACACTTTCAGGCTTTGGAGCCAGAGGCCTGGGATTGAATCCCAGTTACACCACCTCCTAGTGGGCAACCTAGAACTTTCCGTGAGCTCCCTAAGGCTCAGCTTCCTGCTCTGAAAGCTGGGGGTGACAACAACCACTCTCACGGTGTTGCTATCGGGATGAAGGCAGCTGACGCATTATAAAGTGCTTATTGATTCGGTCCACAAATACCCGGTGAGCATCTACTACGTGCCAGGCACTGTTCTAGGCCACAGGAATCTGGCAGTAAATAAACACAGATGACAACACTTGCCTTCATGGAACTTGCAATATGGCGTAGTGGAGAAGCATGTAAATAAGTAAGTGAACAAGACGACTTCAGCAAGTGATGAGTGCAGGGAAGGAAATGAAATAGGGTGTGAGATCGAGCATGCCTGGGGTGAGAGGCAATGTTTGAGCTGAGACCTAAATGAGGACAGTGTTAGACAGAGGGAAGAGCAAGTTCAAAGGCCCCAGGTAAAAACTCTGATCACTTCCACATTTATACCTCTTGCCCTGACCATTCCCCTGAGCTCCAGACAATTGCCCACTTAACACCCCACTTGGATGTTGAATAGGATCTTGAAGTTAACATAGCCAAGGCAGAGTTCTTGAGTTTCCCCTAAACCTTCCTTCTCCCCATGTTCCCTGGCTCCATAGATGGTATCACCATCTAGCCAGTTGCTCCAGCCCCAGACACTTGAATCTTTTTCTTTTTCTTACCTCCTACATCCACTCCATCAGCCAGTCTAGCCGCCCTACCTCCAGAATATATCCTAATCCATCCACTCTTCAGCACCTCCCCTTGCACCAGCCTGACTCAAGCCACCACCCCAGAGAGAGCAGTGGACTCACCCCAGTGGACTTCCTCTCACCTCCCATGTATTCTCAACACAGAGACCAGAGTAGGTCTTTTAAAAATGCAAATTAGATCAAGTCACTCTCATGCTCACAACCCCCCAATGGCCTTCTCATTTGCCTTGGAACAAAGCCCCAAGTCCTCCCCATGGCCTACAGGGCCCTGCGTGCTGTGGCCCCGCCTGGCTCTCCCACTCAGTCCTCACCATTCTTCCCCTTGCTCACTCACCTCCGATGTCACCAACCTCCTCCTTGCTGAGCCCTCCAACGTGACAAAGCCCTTAGAACTTAGTGAGCACTCAGAAGATGTTAGGTGGTGGGTAAAAAAGAAGGAGAAGAAAGGTGGACGGGGCAGGGAGGAAAGAGAGGGGGAGGAGGATCACTGGAAACTCAGATACAGCAGTTCACTGACATCACAGACTCCGGCCTGGAGGAGCTCGGAGTCGGTTTCCTCTTCAGCACTCATCTCTCCTTCCTGAGGCGACAGGACTCCCCTTCCTGGTCCAACCTCACATGCCCACTCTTCCTCTGTCAGGGGAGACAGTTGAGGCCAAAGGAAGAGATGAGTCTCCCAAGGTAAGATATTAGAGGAAGAGAAGTCCTCCCGAGGGGGACTAGGAGAGAGAAAGGAGGATTCAGAGAGCACAGTCCCAAAGAAAGCTGGGAAAAGACAACAGCAAGGAGAGCCTGGACAAGGGTGTCAAAACCGAACGGGTGTTGTCAAGGCCAAGTTGGGAGGAGATGACCCCGAGTCCTACAGACATCAATGGCTTTTGCGGTGAGAGTAGAGTGGAAGGCCGTCCAGGCCAGGAAACAGTGCAGGTAGATGCTTGGCTACGACCAGGGAGTTCGAGGGGGTATACAGCATGGAGGAGAGCATATTTTCAGATGGGAAAAACTGGAATGTATTTGCAGGCTGGGGGGGGGGCAGGGAAGCAGCAGAAGGGAGAAAATGACTGGAGCATGGTCCCCTAAGGGATGGGCTAGTCGGACTTCAGAGGAGAAGGGCCACTCCTTCCTTTGAGGAGGGTAGGGGTGAGGAACGGAGGAGGGCCACTGAGAAGAGGGAAGAGGGGAAAGAGGAATCAAGCCTGTGACCATTGGCCTCCTGCTCTGTTTCCCTGTTCTGCTATGCCTTACCCACAATGAGGGACATGTGCTCTTTAGCACAGAGGACAATGTCAGCAGCTCTTCTTCAGCTCTGGCCTTCAGAGCTGAAGGGATGACTTGGGGGTGGGGGCGGGAAGAGCAATGAAATGGAGTTTTGCAACCACCCCTTTGATCTGCCCTGGGGCCTATGGGAGCCTCCCAACATTGGGCTCAGGTGAACGGGACAAGTGGAGCTCATACCTGGTATGGCCTCTCTCCCTGGCTCCCTTGCCAGATTTCCTCAAGACCCAGACCAGCTCCCTCAATGTCCAATTCCCATGCTCACCACCTGAACTCACACTCCAGCCTCAATGTGCAGGGGGAGCTAAGCACGGCGGGACTGGGAACACTGTCAGCAATGCTACCTTGAGGCCTGGCCCAATGGCTTCATGCTGCTCTCAGCCCACAGGCTCTGGGTCAGGACTTCGGTACACATGAGCACCCACGGTTCATGCCTCCAAAGATCTTCTGAGGAAGGTAGTTTTATTATGCCCTCTTTACAGTTGAGGAGATGAAGCTTAAAGAGATGCCGAGATGCCATCAAATTGCCTAAGGCTGCCCAGAGCCATGGGCCAAGGGAAAAGTTCCCCAGGAATTGTCAGCGCTGGGATCTTACAGCATCTGTCCAAAGGCAAGAACAGTCACTGAAGCAGGAAAGACCCTCTGAGCCCATCACAGGGCATCCAGTCCCAGTATAAATGGGAAAACAAAGGATCTGGCAGGGACAGTGGCAAGGTCACATGGGGAATGTCAGGTTCTGTATCTTCTGGCTTCCTGGCTTGTCAAGCTACCAAAGTGAACTGCCGATACAAGGGTTGGCCACCTGCCTCACAGAGCCATGAAGTAGGCAACCTATGTGAAGTCATGGAGAAGTATGGCTAAGAATGCACTAGATTCCATGGTCTTGGGCGGCAAGGACCTATCTGCCTGATCAACGTCCTGACAAAATCCCTGGCACAGGAGGCAAGGCTCAGTGAATAAGTGTTGAGTGGATGGATGGAAGAATGGCTAGATGGACACATGTTTGGAGCAAACCCAGAAGGCGGCCCAAGCAGGATACCCAACACTGGTCCTAAATTCTCTCCCAGATCCAAGACCTCACTCCTTACCCCAGCCACCTGGAGGCTGGGCCCTGGGGATCTGACTCTTGCTGGGGCAGAGAAGAATGGAGAAGAAACTCTGCCAAAGTTGGCCTGGGTCTCTTATTGAAAGCTGGAGCCCCAAACCCATAGAAGCACCATCGATCAGCCTCTCATTCTCTTCCCTAATCCTCACTCCAGGAATGTCCCCTGAAGCCCCCCTTGACCATGCTGACGAAGCCCCTGCTCATTGTACAAACACACACGCACACAATCTCTTGCCCTCCTGAGTTGGAGACACTAAGGGAGCAAACTCCTTCTCGGTTTCCAGGGCCTGCAGGGAACAGCTTTGCGGCTGGGGCTGGCTTCCAGGGCTCAGAGCCTGCTCAGTTCCCTGGGGTCTGCTCTCCTTTCCATGCTTCCCATTTCCCATCTTCTCTGTTGCGCTTGCCCTGTGGCACGCGCTCAGGAAGGGCTTGTTTTTGTTCAGAAGCAGGGAGCAGTAGGAACAAGGACTGTCACCCATGGGCACCATCCCACATCCTGGCTCACACACACACACACCCTGGTTATGGACACTCACGCACATGGCACTATTACACACTGGTACATGTAGACATGCACACACAGAGACGTGTGCCAGAGATAGACCCGATTACACGGAGGCACATATCTCTCCTGCCAGGGCGAGTCTCTGAGGTCTCTTTGCTGGGCAGACCTGTCTTTGTTGAGGTGGGACTGATAAGAAAACGTGGAGGGACGCCTGGGTGGCTCAATCGTTAGGCATCTGCCTTCGGCTCAGGTCATGATCCCAGGGTCCTGGGATCGAGCCCCACATCGGGCTCCCTGCTCCACAGGAAGCCTTCTTCTCCCTCTCCCACTCCCCCTGCTTGTGTTCCCTCTCTCTCTGTTGAAAAATAAATAAAATCTTTAAAAAAAAAAAAAAAGAAAAAGAAAAGGTGGAGGCTAAGCCGGCCAGTGAATGCAATTGTGTCTCTTTTATGCAGAAAAGGTTCTAGGGTCCAAAGAACACGAGCCAGGGTTTGGACCTCATTCCCCCAGGCCCCCCAGGCCCCAACCTCCCTGTTGTACTTCTTCCCAAAATTCAGCCCTCTGCCCAGTGACCAGCCTGGTGGTCCGGCCTGGCCAGTCCTCTGGGTGCCAAATACGTGGCCAGGGCTCAAGTAACAGGCCTCGTCTTGCCCAACCTGGGAAGCTGCTGAGTGGTGGAAGAGGGCCCCCCGGGGCCAGAGGTTATCTACTGCTCCCACTCCTCTGAGGGAATGCAGCCCAGGTCCTCTGAGGCCTTCTCCAAAGAGAAGGCAGGAGGCTTCCTCAGAGGGGAAGCCATCTTTCTCAGTATTGACAGGCCTGGCACAGATCCTGCTAAGAGGAAGTGGGAAAAGAAGAGAGCACTGGGGCCATCAGAGCTTTGGGTAAGGGGGAGGCGGCCCTTCCTGACTCCTGCTCTGCTGAGCCCCCATGAGGGATTTCCCCAAGCCCCTCACTGCCCACTGTCCCCACCCCCTCTTGTCTCCCCCATGCTGCCTCTCCTCTCTGCACCATCCTTCTCCTGGTCCCCTCATGAAAAATGGATAGAGCTTTTATTAAACTGTTTTCTCTTCAAAGGAGCTTTCAATTTTTAATGCTTCGCTGGGGTTGGGGAGACAGACCGGCCCAGACAGACTGTCAGGGAGGGGGCAAAAGAGGTCTTCCCTGGACTGGGGGAGGGGGCAGGGAGAAGAGGGGCTCTAGACCTGCCTGAGGGTCAAGGGAGCTGAAGGCGAGAGAAGAGATACCTGCCTAGACAGGTCGTTAGTCTTTGGGGTGGAAGTACTTTCCTGTCTTAAATGGTGTGGTCCTATCCCAACTGCGTCTCAATTTACTATGTGTCCCCTTATATTAATCAATTCACTCCCCTGGTGACAGAGATCTGAGTACCCTACCTCCTTCCTTGGCTCTCTTGGCAGACGAAGCTACCGTGGAGGTTTGAGAGGAGCCTAGTTACTAGCTGAGAGAGTAAGCCTCCAGTAGGACCAGACGGCACGGGACAGGGACCCACAGTCCCAATCCCAAAGTACCCATCACTGTGTTTGGTACGTGGTTTGGCTCTGCATTTTGAATATGTGCATTCAGCTTCTTATTGTGGGATTTATGTTTGTTCATTACAAAAGTAATACATGGTCATTGTAGGAAATTTAGAAAACACAGAGAAACCCATTAAAGAAAGGAAGAAATCTACTTTGAATCCGTACTAGCTATAGGGTTGATTTAACCTCGATTTGTCCACATGCTCTCTTCTCTGAATTCCGAGGCCAAAGGATCTACTTCAAGACAGATAATGCAGTGCAAGAGTGTAGAAAAAGGAGGCATGAGGCCCAGCTGAATGCAATTCAAGCATGGGCCCAGTGGTGCTCTAGGCAACTCCAGGGAGAACGAGATGAGGACCTTTGTTCCAACCCGTCTGGTCTGACTCCAAGTGAAATGATGAAAAAAAAATTGGTTCTAAACGATAAACTAGAGAAAAAAAATCATACTCCTTTAGTGATTGTTTTTCCAGTTATTGGTCATTTTGACATACTATGCAATGCTTCAGCAAATTTTCTGACAATTTTAAGCATTTTCAGGGCATTGTTCACTTCGAAGGGAGGGGCTCATTCTTTACTTGTGGGGCATTGTTTCTAATTCACTGAAACTCCCATTCTTCCTGGTCAGATGCACTGAAGGGTATTTGTTTCATTTCGGTGGAAGGATCAACACGTGCAAGGCCAGTGGGGCAACCACTCTGAGCCTAGACTCCGCTCTGCTGCTACCCAGGAGAGGGGCCCAGCTCAGTTTTTGAGGGAGAGCCAGGGCTGAGAGCACCGAGGCACAGACAATGTGGACCAACACTGAGGCAGCGGTACGTGGGCCGCCATGAACCCCACGCCCCGATCCTTTTCACTGCCTTCCGATGCTTCTCTCACCTCACACCCTGCCTGGTGTGCTGTGTGTGTGGACAATATGCCTGCTGGCATTTTCCTTGCCAATACTTTCAAGCACCATTACACCAACAAAGCTCAGCCCAAGTCTGTCCCTGTCCCGGAAACCATACAGCACTTCAATCCTGACAACAAGCGGCATTCCCAGTGGGAACACATGATTACCATGGCACAGTTGAAAAGATGCTAAGCAAAAGCCGCTTAGGTTGAAAAGGGGTGTATGTTGAAACCAGTGAGAGTGTAGGTTAAAGATAAAGAACGTGAGCATCACTGGTAAAAAAAAAAAAAAATTCAATTTGCAAAACTTAAAGGCAAATCACTTGAAAAGCAGATTGTGTTGCACTGAAAGGTTGTATATTCATCCTAGCTTACACAAACTTATGGAAGCTGGGAGTAGCAGATGGAAACTTTTCAGTTTCAACTTACTTGCTTTTGGGGCGATTTCTTTAGAATCTGAGGTATGATTTCAAAGTTTGTGCAAATCTTGTTGAACGACCAGAGCAGGAAGAATGAGTTGAAAATGAATCCCCGAATTATTCTCCCCTGAAAAATAAAAACTGAAAAATCCAGAAAGTAGGCAAACACACTCCAAGTGCAAAAAAACAAAAACCAACCAACCAAACAAACAAAACGTCCCCATAGTGCCTGGAAATTATTATTACATGGAAAACCTGTGACTAGACAGATTTATTTTCAACCAATTTATAATCTTAATGAATTTGCGGTCGCCACCGATTTTTTACTGGTTTGTTTCTGACATGCCACCAGATCTGCAAAGATCTCACCGTCTCAGGTCTCCGATGGGACAGCCTAAGGCTAGTGAGCAGATACTACATCAGGAAGCAGACCAAATAGTTCCTAGCTTCATACCCTGGGATCCAACCGTTCCCCCTCTCTGAGCCACAGATTCCTCTTCTGTGAAATGGGGAGAAATGACCCATCCAGGCCCATTTCCAGGGCTGTTACCACAAGGATCAACGAGACAGGGAAAGGTTAAGAAAATGTGGCCAGGAATCGGCCCGCCTGGCTCAGCCACCTAGAAGCAGTTTGCTTAACCTTTCGGGATCTCATTTTCCCCATCTACAAAAGGGGGCCACACCTTCTTCAGTGACATCTCGACATCTTATAGGTAAAGAAGTACCTGGCATATCGTAAATGTTCAGTAAGTGTCCACAAGCCAGATGGATGGGAGAGTCCGCTTTGAAGAGTTGAGAGGCATTGCCATGATCTTTGCACCTGCCTCCCCAGACAGTGCTGGAGCAGGGAGTAAGCAGGGGCTACATTTGGCCCATCCGTGTGTGTCTCACAGAATGGAGACACCATAGTCACCGTGGCATGAAAATTTGAGTCCTGCTTCTTCCCCATTTGTCCCCTGGCTGGCCGCATCTCTTAAAGAGATCCAAATGACCATGCAGTTCCCACGAACAGAAGGAGGACCAGATGAATCTTAATGGAACTATCTGAGGCACACACTTCTGCCACCCTGCCTGCCCCTGCCATGGCCTGAGCCACGACCCTACAAGTGTGACAGGAAGAGTTCTAGGCCAGGTTGTGGTCTCAGCCCCGCTCCTGACTTCCTGGAAGACTTCAAGCAAGTGCTCAGCCCTCTATAGGCCTCAGTGTCCTCAACTGAAACATGAAGGGGCTGAACCAAATCAGTGCTTCTCAACCGTGGAGTGGAATCCACAGCTCTTCCCTTTACTGGATGAACATTCCAGCAGAACCAGCCCCTGAAATGATATCTTTGAATAGCTACAACTCCCACCCCCAGATCTGCATGTCCCTCATTTGAGAAATGTCTTCAGAATTGAACAGAGGCTATGAAAATGTCTTCCAGTGTGAATTATAGCTGCTGTTGTAAGTGTAAGAAAAATCATGTTTAGATTACCATCAAAATAAGAACATAAAAGTTCAATTCTCAAAGAACTCGTGACCCCTGAGAATAGACCACCACCTCCCCCCTCCTCCCAGAAATCACACAAATCCCAGGCTGAGAATCACTGGGCCAGATGTTTGCCAACATGCTCTGGACCTATGCCTACTTTTCTGGTCTCTTGGCTGTGTATATACCTTAATTCCATGGACCCAGACATGCCCCCTCTCTCTGTCTCTTCTTGTTACCCCCAGCCCCTCTGGCAGACTAGATAGTCTTCTCACTTTCCTGCCAGGGCCCCCAGAGCAGCCATGTGGTCAGAATGGGAGACGGGCCTGGGCAGAAATCAGCTCGAGGCCCCACCTTTCACCCTCCACTGGGGCTGGGCCAGCTCCAGTGGAGCTCCCATATCCAGAGGAAGAAATGGAGAGCAGACTCTGAGCCCGAACTTTTCTGCTGCCCCCAGATCCACTTTTAGGCACCCCCTAGAAAATAGCCACTGGGTCCCTGGAGCCCCTTTTACTTCTGTGGACTCTGTTCTCCTTCCTTGTCAGGTCAAGTCACCTGGGGAAGAGGGAACTTGTTCTACAGGTGCTGCTGACAAGAGGAAGAGGGGGTGGGGCGGGGTGGGCAGAAAGCCAAGGTCGGCCATCTCTCTGCTCTCTTTCCTCTGGGAGGTTGCTGTGGGCAGGAAAAGCCATGGACCAGCATGGGGGGCAAGGGTAGGAGGATCCAAGACCGGCCCTGGGCGAAAGGAGAAGACTGCCATGCTTGGCATCCATCAAGGACTTGCTGCTGCATGACCTCACCTCCCTGGAAGTCAGTTTACTCATCTGGGAAGTGGGCGGGATCCCTGTTGTTAAGAGGATCGGAGGAGGTTATAGGTGAGAAGGCCCTTGGTAAACTGTAAAGTGCTGGGCCCTGGGCACGTGTGTACCTGTACATGGAAGCATGCATCCCAGCAGGCTTTGCGCCCCTCCCGCCTGTATCTAATGCTTACACTTAGGCTGCATCAGAATCACCTGGAGGGCTTGTTAAAACACAGATTGCTGGGCCCCACCCCGAGTCTCTGATTCAGTAGGACTGGGGTAGAGCCCGGGAATTTGCATTTCTTTTTTTTTTAGGATTTTATTTATTTATTTTTTTTTTTAAAGATTTTATTTCTTTATTTGTCCAGGAGAAAGAGAGAGAGAGAGAGAGGGGACACAAGCAGGGGGAGCGGCAGGCAGAGGGAGAAGCAGGCTCCCCATTGAGTAGGGCGCCCAATGTGGGACTCGATCCCAGGATCCTGGGATCATGACCTGAGCCGAAGGCAGACACTTAACCAACTGAGCCACCCAGGCGATCCAGATTTTATTTATTTATTTGAGAGAGAGAGAGAGCAGGAGGGAGAGGGAGAGAGAGAACCCGAAGCAGACTACATGCTGAGAGCAGAGTCCAATGCAGAGCTCGATCCCACCATGGCAAGATCATGACCTGAGCTGAAACCGAGAGTCAGATGCTTAACCGACCGAGGCACCCAGGCGCCCCAGGAATTAACATTTCTGACAAGTTTCCAGGTGATGCTGATGCTGCTGGTCTGGGGACCACAGTTTGGAGAACCACATGCAAGTGGTTTCACATCCACCGTGGTGTCTGTGCATGTTCTTGCTAATGTGTGCTGCTCTTATAACAGAGGGATAGGGGACACGGACGTCAGGTCACGGTTATTTTGAACCACAGGCCCCCAACCCCCAGGCTTAGTTCGCCCTGTGCCGCAGACAGCCCCTGTGCAGAGCATGACAGAGCAATTGGGAGTTAGCCAAGAACTCCTCCCAACTCACAACCAACCACACACAACCATTATGTGCGCACACACGCACACACATACACACACACACACACACGCACAAAATCATCATGCCCACACACTCATCTCACACCTGTATAACCTAGTGGCCGAGTACAAAGACTCGTAAACACAACCACCAAAATTGTTCAGCTCCCCCATTTCTTTTTTTTTAAGATTTTATTTATTTATTTGAGAGAGAGAACAAGCGGGGTGAGGGGCAGAGGGAGAAGCCGACTCCGAAGGCAGACACTTAACTGACTGAGCCACCCAGCTCCCCAACCTCTAACTTGTAACCTTGGACAAGTCACTCAACTGCTCTGAGCTTTGGCTTCCTCACCAATAAAAATAGGGTTAATACTACTTCATAGGGTTATTGGCTCAGTGAGATCATGAATGGAAATCTCTTGGAAGAATGCTAAATATTAGCTAGCCTTCTAATTTTTAGCAGTGGGCTCCAGGTCCCCAAAGGAAGCCTCAGTAGAAGGAAAAAAAAAAAAAAAGCAGGGGCAGGCTCTCACTATTAACAAATCCACTCAGGTCACAGGAGCCTCCCAGCTCAGCCATGACCCACTTGGGAGGCAGGAGACCTAGAGCCCAGCTCCAGGTTTCTGACTTACTCACCGTGTGTCCGTGGGTCAGTCCCTTGCCGTCCCTGGGCTCAGCAGCCCATCTATCCCGTAGGGGCTGAGCTGGATTGTTTGCCACATGGCGGGTTCATGCCCAGTGGTGCATGGCAGACGCAACAGCCACAATGCCACAGGCCCAGCCCGTGGCCCAGTTTCATCCTCCCTGGAGCTGAGAGAAGCTGCTCCCCCTCCCCTGAGCAAGAGGCTGTCAGCAAGTCTCCCACGGCCTTCTCTCTCACTGGCTCCTCAGGCGCAAAGAGCCTTGGGGCTGCCAGAGGCCTGGAAAGGGATGCCAGAGAAGATTCGTAATAACCCCTTTACCCTGGGCCCTGCCTGTCAGATTAGAAGGCACCGTTGTGTTCAGGCTGTTACCGCAGCCTCAGGAGGCAGGATGCACAGGAGAAATAGAGGCTCGGAGGGGCGGTTTCCTGTCCAAGGTGCTAGGACTTGAACCCAGGCCTGTCAGATCCCAAGTCCACTGGCCTGGGCTGCGAACGCCTGTAGGAACTAGACATGGAGAGTCCTTCATATGGCCTCTGCTTTCTTCACATTTTTGGCTTAAATGTCACCTTCTCGAAAAGGTCTCAGGCCAGCCCTGACCTCACAATTCCAATTCTCCATATTGTGCTCTATTTTGTCTTTTTCTGTAGCTCTTCCTCACCTTCTCACGTCATGTAGAAATTACTTGTTTATTATGTCTATTGTTTATTGTGTGTCCCCGAGGTCAAGGAGCTTTGTCCATGTTGTTTCTTGCCGTGTCTCCAATGCCGACCACCGTGCCTGGTGCTTAATAGGTGCTCAATAGATACTTGTTGAAGCAGGGACACATACGGTAGCAGGCTCAGAACTGGGTGGCGGAAACTGCCTCTTACCTGGTCTCCTTGCCTCCACACTCCATGCTGCTCTGACTACGTGGCTCACTTCTCAAACCCAGGTCCCTGCCCTGCCTTCGACATTTCCAGGACTCCCCATCTGCTGTATGATGAACTCCAAATGCCTTGGCCCTTCAGGAATTGGCCTCCTTACCCGTCCGGCTTCATCTCTTAGGCGACCCAACACATCCCCTGCCTTTCAACCAGAACAGATTATTTGCAGCTTCTCCGCCGTGCCCTGGTCTCCGCCGCCGTTGTGCTTTTGCCCATGTGATTCTGCCTGTCCTCCGCCGGCAGCCTAGCAAACCCGTAATCGCCCTCTACTCTTCGCTCAACTCCCCCTCTTGGAAGCATTTCCCAATGAGATGATGACTTAAAGTGTTTCCTGATCCTTGCTGACCTGCTCCCCACCCCTGGCTGCCTCTGTGTTTCCCAAACACCCTGAAGAGGCCCGGGTTCCAGCATCTGCGCTGTGATCTCTAGTCTTCATGCATGTCTCACTCAGTGAGTCAGGAGCCCCTTGAGGGTGGGGACACATCATGTCTTGGTTATCTCTCTGTCCCCGGTGCCCAGCCACATAGTAATTGCATGATGGATGAATGCATGAATGAATAGGGGTCCACAAAGGCATTAATGAACATCCACAAGGATCTCAATTTTCAAAAGCCCTAAGGGAGAATGAACATTTCTTTATGGTAGAATTGTTCAAGCTAAGGCATCAAGTTCTTTCGCCTTGGGCTAGAATTCTATCACCCCGACGAGGCAACTCTTGCTTATCTTATGGAAAAACCAATCATATCTTTCATCTCACTGTCCGTCTGCCATCCACGCCTATCTTACCTGCCTATATCTATTTATCTAATCTGCCATCTATATACATGTATCCCCTAGATGCCCACCTGTGTACCTACCTTCCATTTATCAGAGGCACACTGCAGAGTGAGGGTACGGCTCTCAAGTCGGATGGCACAGGTCCCTACCCAGATCTACCAAGCCATATGACCTGGCGTGAGTAACTCAGACTTTCGGAACCTCAATTGTCCCGTCTGTAAAAGTTGAATAATAATAACAGCCCCTGGGGCGCCTGGGTGGCTCAGTCAGTTAAGTGGTTAAGCGTCTGCCTTCGGTTCAGGTCATGATCCCAGGGTCCTGAGATAGAGTCCCACATGGGGCTCCCTGCTCAGCAGGGTGTCTGCTTCTCCCTCTGCTCCTCACCCCACTCATGCTCTCTCTCTTGATCTCTCTCTCAAATAAAGAAAACTATTAAAAAAATAATAACAACCCCTTTCTCATATGGTTGTTGTGCGATTAAATAGGCTAATTCATGGTGGTTCTTACAGCAGTCATTTACATCACAAGTTAGTCATTAAAGGATTTGGGACAACTGAACAAATGCTATAAAATATAAAATGATAAAATATGTACTTGAGCGAAATCAAGATAAAGAAAAACAAGGTCAGGAAAATAATAAAGCCAGAAGTAAGATTCACACACACACACACACACACACACACACTTACAAGGCCTTCTCTAAAGTTCTATACGGATATTGGAGCCTGCTCCTCTGATAGCCTCATAAAAGAGGGAAACATCATCAGTTTTAAGCTTCATAGCATCCGCAACATAAAGATAAAGCAAGTATTCCAGAGAAGCATGGCTTTCTCTAGTCAGAAAAGAAAGCACATCTTTTCCTTGGCCCTTCACAAAGAGGACCCCGGGAGAAACGACCACACAATGTCTTTGACATCCCTGCAGCCAGTGAATTCTAGGCTGACTTTCTCACAATGTTCCCTCTAGCCACCTACCACAAGGACCCAAAGCAATTTTCCCCAGGATAACAATAAATAATGACCACCACCATATACTACATGCCAGGGATTGAATCCCCCCAAATAAACTCAGGAGGTGAGCAATGTTATTATGCCCATTTTACAGATGAGGAAACTGAGAGTCAGGTGAAATCATTTGTTCAAGGGCACACAGGCAGGACGGTGGGAGGGCTAGACACAAACCCAGACCCGTCTGTCGCCAGAACCCAGATTCGTGATCGCTCTACTCTCCTGCCTTCAGAAGGGCCACAGTGCTGTGCTCCAAATACCCAGCCTTCTGATGAGCTGCCTTAAGTTAAGGATAATATGAGACTCCAGGAGATAGGCTGGACACTCTGCTCTGCAGACCATCCACCATAAATATTGGTTCTCCCAACTGAGCTGTTGATAAGGCTGGGGCATCAGGGGCTTCAAGGCTGAGTTATCTGGAGGAAGATCCTGGAGTGTCACAATTGTGAGTCGCTGATGCAGGGCAGAGCCCCACGCTTGGCTGGAGAGCTAGGCAGAGGGGAGGGCTTACATGGATCAAAAGGGCCTAGGAGTGCTTCTCACAGAGAGGCCTGGAGGGGTACCCATGTGCAAGAGCAATGTTCTCCTGAAAACAGCTCTGAATCCCCTCCAACGTGCAAAGTTCTCTGCCATCGAGCCAGGCCTGTAGCCATTTCTGTCTGGAATGCTTTCAAAGCAGGCGTTACCAATTGCCACTGTGGCCATTTTAAAACTCAATAAAACACCCCTAGAACATCTAATTTAGGCAATATAGCTTCCTGGTGAACCCTCCAAGATGAATTAGTTGCAAATTGCACCCCCAGGTAACTAAATGATTTGACCTGCTGTATTAAATTGTTGGAGAGAAACCAGCTGAATGCTGGGGGCTGTCTGCCAATGCTGATGATCTGGGTTTTCTGCTAGTTGATCCTAAGGTCTGCTTTCTGATAATAATTGGGCTGTCGGATCAATTGTCTGTTGCAGTCAGTCCTACAGCATGACAATAAAGCCATATCAACAGCAGAGCGAAAAATACTGATCTTTCTATTCTCATTTGCAGGGGGCCCAGCCCCGGCCTCGGCTTTGCCCAGAACTCTCATGGACTCATTCAAACTCAAGTTCAGAAGAGGCGGGGTGTGTGGAGAAGGCAAAATCCATACACCTCTCAAAGGTAGTATCTGATTTCCCGAGAGACCTGCCTTCCCCAACCCTGCTTTATATTTTTTAAATGCAGAGGGTTTGGTAGACAAGATCTTTCAAAGCTGTGGTATTGAGGGCAGGGAGAAGAGAGGCATGGGGAAGAAGAATTCCAAAGGACAGCCCTAGGTGGTGAAATGGTTAAGGACCACAGGCACTGAGCACCCTATATAGCTTCGGGAGGGTGGTCACAGCTGAAGTGTCCCTCTAAGTCTCCCCTCCCCCACCCAAAATACTTCCCCAAACCCTGCCTCTCCAGGTGCTTGCTTTGAACCATTAGCTTTGGAGATGGGCTCAGAATAAATACCTGGAAAGACAGGGTTTGTGTTCGTATATGCACGGATTTTTTTTTTTTTTTTTTTTTTTTTTTTTTTGGTAGAGGGTGGGGAGAGGGTCATTCCAAGCTGAAGAAACTGACTAAGCCAGGGCTGGCAAGCAGGTAAGTGCCCTTGATGTTCTGGAAGCAGTCACTTTGAACCACTCAGCTACTTTCTCTCCCCAGAAACAGTGTATGACTCCCCAGTACCTACAGGATACAGTCTCAATTCTTTAAGCTGCCACTCAATGCTCTCTTACCCCTCCTTCTCCTCACACCACAAATCACCTATAGGTACTGGGGAGTCATAGACTGTTTCTAGGGAGGGAAGACAGCTGAGTGGTTAAGAGGCCAAACTCTGGAGTCAAACTATGTGGATTCCAATGCTTGATCAGCAGGTTAGTGGCAGTGTGAGGTTTGGCAAGTTGCACAGTATTGCTGTGCCTCAGTATACCCATCTGTGAAATGAGAACAATAGCAGGGATTCCATGTAAAACTGTCGTGGAGATTAAAGAAACCATCGCACAGGGAAGCACTTAGAACAGTGCCTGGCACACAGTAACCACTCAGTTGGTGTTAGGCTTCATCATTAATAGCAGAAGAGATAACAATACGGGGTGCTCCCTCTTCCTCTGGCCATGGAGCTAAGTGCTTTACATCATGCTCTCAGTTCATCCCCACGGCCCCATGAGCTAGGTCTGCTTTTTATCCCCACTTCACAGAGGAGGAAGCTGAGGCCTAGTGAAGGAGAGCACGTAACCTGGACCTGGAGTTTAAGAAGGTCAGCCTGGCTTCAGTGTGCAGAAGGTGAATTAGAGGGGCCATGGGAAGGCAAAGTGGGACCAGGAAGGAGGTGGGGGCAGGGGCTCAAGTGAGAGGCTGTGGGGCCAGGGTAACATGAGCAGGAGCAGGAAGACAACCTAGGGATGAGGGAGACCTAGGCCTCTGCTCCCCAGGCAGGGATCGCGATCCCACAAGACCTGTGCGGACCTCCATCTTGAGGTAGTTGGGTGCCAGAAGCCTCATGGCTTCCTACAAAGCCCGGTGGGTCTCAGACCTCATCAAAGGGCAGAACACAAGGACTGAGCAGCCCCAGGTTTTAGCCCTTTGGCCAGGACATCCCAGCCATGAAAGGGCAGGCGTGGGAAGAGCCATTGGAGCCTGGGCCACTGACGGAGTCAAGCCTTAGTCAAGTCTCTTCATCTGGGGCCCTCAGCTGACCCAACTGTGAAGTAGGGAGGTGGTTCCTGGGTGTTTCCGATAGCGTTGGGCAAAGGAGCACACAAAGGGGGAACGAGCAGGGTGAGAGGCCGAGGAAAGTGCCAGGTGAGAGTGTAAGGGATGGGAGGCACACTCCACGGCCCTGCCCTTCCTTAGCACAATCAAACTGCTGTCTGGCCGTCAGGCACTCACAGAACCTGTGTGCACCCCGCCACTGAGGGGGGAGGGAGAACAGGGGAGAACTGTGCCCCTGACACGCGAGGGCCTGCCCCTTCTTCTGGCTACTAAGAATCCTGGTGGGAAAGGAGGGGGCAGCCGCCAGAGGGGCACACAGCCTAGGGGAGAGCAGGTGGAAAGCAACTCCTTTCTGCCCTTCAGTGGCGACCGCAGCCCCTTCTCCTTGCGCCCACTGCACTCCAAGCAGAGACTGCTTTCGGCCCAGGCTCCTCGGTGAAGACTGAACAAACACAAGCAGCTATGCCCTTGTCTGGGAGTGTGGGGGTCAGGTCAGAGGATCCTGGCATCTGGGAAACCTCTCTCTCAGAGTCCCCCACAGGACGGCAAATGGAAGGGGCTTTCATCCACATGTTAGAAGACCTGGGGCCAAGTCCCATATTTACCACCCCTCCCCGCATGAATGAAGGCGAGTCTTTTCTCCTGTCTGGCCTGTGGAATTCGCAAGGTCTCAGCTCATTGTTTCCTGACAATCCAACTCGAATCCAATGGAAGCCGGGGATCTGGTGTCCCGGGAACTGACTCTGTGTCATGTCAGTGGGTCCCACCTTAATCCAAGCATCCAGAGACTGCAACCAACCTCAGCAGATCAGAAGAGGAGCCTTGGAAGCAGAAAGCTCTGAGTTTGAAGTCGCAGCTCTGTCACGTACAGCCTGTGTGATGTGGGCAAGTCCAGAGGCTTCTCAGAGGCACTGTGCCCCTAGCAATAAGCAGGGATAATGTGACCGCCTTGTAGGAGATGGTAATGAGGGTTTGATGACATGAGACATTCAGAGCACCCACGATCACTCAGAAACTGCCCTCCCTGCTCAGCCTGCCACACCCCAGCATAAGATGCTCCCTGGCCAAAGAGCCAGCCTAGCAAAGCAGGGGTCGATAATGACCAGGGGGCCTGCCCAAGGCTGGGAAGGTGACTTCTGCCTCCACAGAGGGCAGAGGGCAAAGCGGGGAACTTGGATGGGGTTGGAGAGGGGCAGGAAAGGACTGGGGAAGGGGAGGTAGAAGAAAAGGGGAGCCTCTGAATGGGAAGGAAGGGAAAGGGGGGCAGGATAAAGGAAGTTTATTATTCTTCCTGCAGACCAATCATGGGGCTCCTGGAGTGTCGAATTCCAACTCCTGCAGCCAGATGTGACCTGTTCCTGTTATCATGGAATATTAATCAGAGGGGCCCTTGGGTAATTGGGGAGTTTTGATTAGAGAAATAGCCCTTACAATAATAAGCAGGCAGGAGCCTAGGGAAACCCACCCCCACTCCTGGTTGCCCACCTCTTAAGCTCCATACTTCTGAGGCTCAGAAAGCTGGGCTGAGGGGTTGGGGAGCGTGGAGAGGGGGATGGGACCAAAGCTGGCATGGGGACCAGGGTCAAATCTGGGTGGGGGGTGGTACAGGGATAGATGGCTACGAATGGGACTAGAGACTGGGAGTTCCAAGGGCCTGGTGCTGGCCTGGCTTCACTCACCTCCCCATCAATCATCACATTAGCTGTTCCAGGGCCTTCCCCCTTGCTGGCGCCCCCCCCCCAGCCAGCCCTCTGCCTGCACCACTGCCTCAGGCTCTGGCCCTGCTGGGACCCCAGCTCTGTTGCAGGCTGCACATGGCCCCTGGGCTCTGTATATTTAGACGGTTAATGAATCTTCCTGTTTGGCTGGGCCAGGCTAGAGCCTGAGATAGAGAGAATGAGGGCAGGAATGGGGAGGAGAGTCAACACAACGGCTCCCAGACCCAAAGCATCGAAAGAGCCCGGACAGTTCAGCTCAAGGAATCCAGAAGTTTGCTCCCAACCCCCACCCTCACCCCCAAATCCCCAGGGCACCACAATCTATGGACAGAAGACTCAAGTTCTAGGCCTAACCCTTGACTCGCCCCCTCCTTGGGCCTCAGCTGCCTCTTCTCCACGTTGAGGGCATTGGACGAAATTTCTTCTTTCATCAAACTCCCTCAGCGCCTACTATGTGCCAAGCTCCACACAGGCCCTGTAGATTCAGAGAGTAAAAAAATATATAGTATAGTCTTCACCCTCGAAGACATCATGGTGTAACTGACAGGGGGTCATGCAACTCTCTCGCAGTGAGATAGTAATCGTCATAATAAAGTGAATTGAGTGATGATGGCCTGCCAGGCCCTGTGTTGAGAGCTTGACATGGCATCTCTTTAACAACCCAACACTGTTAGTGGTATCAGCAGTCCCATTTTACAGATGAGAAAACAGAATTACTGAGGGGTAAGGAACTCAGTAATTGTGATCCAATGTGTTAGAACCCAGGGACACTCACAGAGCTCAGAAGAAGAACCTGGAAGTTTTCTTAATGGAGAAGACAGCTATAATATATGCTACCTCAAACCATTTGCATCATTACCAGAGGCGGGTGTGTGTGTGTGTGTAGATGATGAAAACTTACCAGAGAAGGTGGCTTTTGAAGTTTCTCCAATTTTTTGATTTTAGAAAAACCCTAAAACTATGTACAATTGCAATGAAAATCTTTTACACAGGCCCTTAATCCACAGTGGAATTGCTAGGTCAGAGGGTCTGCACCTTTTGGGGGCTTTTGATATGTATAGTATTATCTGAGTGACCTCCAGAAAGGCTGCACTGGCTTACACTTCACCAGCTGAGTAAGTGTAGAAAGAAGCCATCTATGGGCACCTGGGTGGCTCAGTTGGTTAAGCGACTGCCTTCGGCTCAGATCATGATCCTGGCGTCCCGGGATCGAGTCCCGCATCGGGCTCCCTGCTCAGCAGGAAGTCTGCTTCTCCCTCTGACCCTCCCCCCATTATGTGCTCTTTCTCTCTCTCAAATAAATAAATAAAATCTTAAAAAAAAAAAAAGAAACCATCGAGTGTAGCGTCTTTCTTTTCAAGGGTACCCGGAAGCTCCAGTGACCCTGCTGAGGAAGAGAACAAGAAAGTCTCTGGATCTCAGGTTTTGGTCAGTGCGCTTCTCCTGAACAGGGCAGCACATGCTTCTTGATTTCCCAGAAGCACTGCAGACCACTACCGGAGCACTCCTGCTTTGGAGCTGGACCTCTGGCTGCTGGAGCCTGGTGAAGGGTGGCAGTAGATTCTAGGCGGGGGTGGGGGGTGCACGGAGAGACACTCGCTTATTTATTCATTCATCAGCCCTTTGCTGACTGCCAGGTTCACTGGCCCAAAGGAACCCACGTTCTTTTTTTTTTTAAGATTTTATTTATTTATTTGAGAGAGAGAGCACAAGTTGGGGAGTGGGAGAAGCAGGCTCCCCGCCGAGCAGGGAGCCCGATGCAGGACTCGATCCCAGGACCCTGAAATCATGACCTGACCCGAAGGCAGCTGCCCAACCAACTGAGCCACCCAGGCGCCCCAGGAACCCACACTCTGATGAGAAGTGGTGGCTCCTTATATCGAAGTTCAGTGGGTGCTTTTTACCAAGCAGTTTTGCTTACATCATTCCTTTCCCAACAGATGATGAAGAAACCCAGGCCCCAAGAGATAAATTATTCAAGTATTAGTGGCAGAGTCAGGCCTCAAACGCAGGCCTCCCAACGCTGAGTCTCAGCTCGGCGGGGGGGGGGGGGGGGGCTGCACAACAGACTGGATGTTCCTTCATCTGGGCCTGAAGTAGCCGGCAGCCTACCACCACTGGACTCCCACCGGAACTGTAGTGACCCAGGCTGAGGCTGAGGCCAGAGATTCTCTGGCTGCTGAGCCCCTGATTCCAGTGGCCACACAGAGACCAGCCTGGAGCAGACTTGGCGGCCTACAGCGGGGTGAGAAGCACCGAAGGCCGCTCCGGGACTCCGAGGCTAGTAAACGGCACGCACCGAGCGGTTACCAGGGCACTGTTCCCGGGGCTTGTTAGGCAGGCCTTCATGTAATCCTCGCTGCAATCTCATGAGGATGCCGCTACTCTCAGCCCCATCTTCTGGAGCAAAAACCAAAGGCACAGAGGGGTTTCAGGAACTTGCTAGAGAATTCAGAGCCAGAAAGCGGTAGAGCTGGGGTGCCCACCCTGGCAGCCTGACTCCAGAGTCTGGGCTCTTAACTACCACCGGCAGCCAGCCTCTGAGGCCACGTGGCTGAACATCAACAGCGCAGGCTGCAGGGCCCGGCTTCTCCCTCTCCTCTGGCCAGCACTACCCTCTCACCTCAGCACTGTGGCAAAGTACCTAAGCATTTGGACTCTGGAGTCAGGCCTCTTGAGTTCAAATCCTTTTGCTCTGCCACTTCCTAGCTACGTGCTCACGGACAAGGTACTTTCCCTTTCTGAGCCTCCGCTTCTGTACCTGGGGCACAGCGTTAATCATAGCCCTACCTCAGATAAGGCCCCCTCTGGAACCTCACTGAGCCATGAGGTGTCAAAGGAGTAACGCCTGTCAAATGTTGAGCACAGTGCCTGGCCCATAGGAAGGATTCAATCAATGTTCCCTGTTATTGTAGGGTAATATAATAACATGTCGACGCTCCAGACTGGCTGGACAGTAATGTAAGTAGGTAGAGGGGCAGGGACAGGGCCCTGGGATGACTGTCCCAGCCCATCCAAGCCCCTTCACTTCGACAAACATTTCAAAAGGGTATTGATACTGCCTCTGTACTAAACTCTATTCTGGGCCTCAATCTAGGTGAGATACAGAGATGAACTAGACAGGGTTTCCGGCCTCCAGAAGCTCGGAGTCTAGTGGGGGAAACGGACACAGGCCACGTAGCGTGAGCAGAAGCACTGTGAGAGCTGAGAAGAGAACCGTATCCTGGCCTGGATTTGCGGATGAGAACGTTCATGAAGGAGTAATAGGAGTTTGCCAGGCCAAGGGCAGGTGGGTGGGCATTTCTGGCCAATGGAAGGGCATCCAGAAAGGCTCAGAGGCTTAAGGGTGCCTGTCCCGGTCAGGGACCAGAGAGTAGGTTTGTGTCGTTAAGGTGAGTATGGCGTGGAAGGATGAAAGGTTCAAAGCTTAAAATACGGGCAGGGATCAGATCGGCCAGGGCCCCGATACCCATGCTGAGGAGTTGATGGATGATTGACACATTTGAAAGGTAAACAGAGATTGGCCATATCAGGATTGAGTTTGGGCAAGAACATTTTGGCTGCTGTTTTGCAAGAGAGGCGGACGGGATGGAAGCACGGAGACCAGGTGGGAGGCTATTGCCATCGTCCCGGCAGGAGATGAAAGGCAGCTTGAACCAGAGCAGTGGTGTTAGGGGTGGTCAGCAATGGGCAGAGTCAAGAGCTGTTTCGGAGGCAGAGACTACAGGATTAATCCTGAAGTTTCTAGCTTAGGCCCATCTGTGGCAAGACTCTGGCTGAGGTGGGAGCAGACACCTGTGCTCTGTAAACTGGTCTCTTTTTCCCCTTTGGTGTTTATTTTTGTTTCCTTGTAAAGTTCATTGCAGAAAATTCTGCTCTTGTTTCAGCTGAACTGAAAGAAAGGGAGATTTTTCCATCCCGCAGCTGGGACCTGGGTTCCCGCACCTCCTAGGGCCCGGGTTTTACTGGTGGCAACTCCAGCGGAGTGATTATACACAAAGCTAGAAAGATCTGGTGAGGCTAGGGCCCAGGAGAAGGTTTGGTGTGGTTTGGCAGGCCTGCTGAGGCGGATGGGGGGGTAGCCGGGGGGGGTAGGGGGGAGGGTAGTGAGAGCCGTTTGGCCTGGATCAGGGGATGGGGGTGGGTGCGGTGCTGTGTAGAGCGAGAAATTCGAAAATCCTGCCTATTGGCTTTTTCAAAGGAGAATGGCTCCCTTCCCTGGGCAATGTCCGTAGGTCATAGATACCTCTGGCCTTTTCTTCTCTGGATTAGACCCTCCCAGGCCCCACTGGGAGGTGCCTCAGTTGAGCATCTGTGCTAGAGGAAGGGATCCCAGAGTACACAGTAAACAACCCATGGCGGTGGCGGGGGGGGGGGGGTATTGGGAAGCTGTGTGGTGGTTTGAAGAGGCGATGGGCTGGAAGTCAGAAGACCTGGGTGAAGGCCAGTCATGCTGAACTTTCTGTGTGACTCCGGGCAGTTCCTTCTTCCCCTCCCTGGGCCTCAGTTTTCCCATCCATCCAACAAGGGGGCTGGACTAGAAGGTCTCTAAACGCCCTAACAACTTGAAAGATTCCATTCTCTTCTCTGAATCTGCCCAGGGGGAGGCCTTGGGGGCTGGGGCACCGGCAAGGTCTGAGAATTCCATAGCAATTTGCATGTGAAAGCATGTTACTGCCATGGCTATTAGTGTGGGCAGGGGGGCTGAAGACAGGGCAAGGACAGCTAACTGTCAGGCTGGCCTGAGAGGCCCAGGCTGGCTGCCTGGGTGGGGGAGGGAGGGAGGGAGGGAGATCCCGGAGGTGTGCACAGGAGGCTGGACCACCTCACTTGTCTCCCTTTAAGGCCCCGCCCAACGGAGATGCCCAGTTCTGGGTCTGCGCCATGAACCAGCGGGTCTGGCCTCCACAGTCGCCCCCAATCTATTGTACCTAGTGACTTCAGAGCTGTGTGAGGTGCCACAGGAGAGGGGGGCACCCAGGGAACGGGGCAAACTATCAGTGCATTTTCCAGGTCGGCTGTGACCAGGCCTAAACCTCCCAGGGCCATGTTTCCCTCAGGGTTATATATAATGTGTCGTTTTGGCAATTGCCTTGTGTAAACTTACATAGTTTGTCAATATAAATACTGTGTATATATGGATTTGTTTGGTTCACTCACAGGCACAGACTTCTGGGGATTCTGAGAGATCAAAGCAACAATGCGTAAGAAAGAGCAGGCGACTGTGGCCTGTGAGGCAAAGGAGCTGGTTCTGAGGCCTGGCTCAGCCGGTCCTCCCTGTGTGTCCTTGGGTGATAAGTCCCTTCTTGTGCCTGGGCCTCAGTTTCCCCCTGAGGGGCTTGGTCTGGAAAGGAGCTCTTGGGAAAGTCCTAGCTCTACCATTTCCTGGCCTCTGGCCTCTCAGATTCTACTGAACAGGCCTGAGGGCAGCCAGGGAAATCTGGCTCATCCCCTGAGAGCGAGGGCTCTGCCCAGTAGAATCCAGCCGGCATGAAATCCCCATGATGCAGGGTGGATTCCAGGATCTCCTTGGCTTCTCCTGGTCATCTGGAAGCTAAGGAGCCACCTGGAGCCTCTCCCTACGGCCCTGGCCAGAGAAAAGGGGCAGCTCCTCTCTCAGAAGCCAGTTCTTCAAGTGCTGCCTCTAGGGAGGCTGGGAGAGACGAACCCATGGAGCCACGGGGATAGCAAGGGCTATGGACACACATCTCTTCTACTCTGGCTTTGGAAGAGTTTATTATGGGTATATTGTGCCCAGCCCCCAGCCCAGGAACCTGGGACTAGGGCTAAGGGAGGCAGCCTGGAGACTGGAGCCTCAGGGTAACTTCTGATGGGGATGTTCAGGAGCTTTACAAAAGGCCAGCTTTGATCAGTGATGATGGGAACAGCCAGGGGCTTGGGGTCCCCAAGAAGCCCAGCCGAACTGCCCATTCCCTGCCTCACGAGAAAAGCAACAGGTACCATTTATTGGTGCTTACTACGTGCCCGGCATTCAACAACTCATGGGAAAAAAAAATGGATGCGTGAATGCATGAAAGGCTAACTTTAGAACCCAAGTTTCTAATCTGTGTACCTTCTATTCTGCCTCTCACATTCCCACGACCCATCACCATGCAAACCCTTAAGAGCTAACCAGGCACTCAAGGGCCTTTCTAGAATGTGACGTCCCTGGTAGCAGGGACCTTGTCTATTCTGTGCATCACTGTACCCCAATGCCCAGACCACTAGCTGGTATATGGGAGGTGCTTAGTAAATAGTTTCTGAATAGATGAAGAAATCTTGTTCTACTCCTCATTAGCCAGACAGGGAAACTGAGGCCCAAAGCAACAGGGGCCTGCCTGCCTCTGGTCAAAAAGAGTCAGGCTGGAGCTGGGCTGGGCCCTCAGTCTCGAGCCTCTCTCGGGCCGGGGCTCTTTCCCCGTTTATCAAAGGGCCCTCCGGCAAACTCCTCCCACCCTCCCATATCCCTTCACACATTCCTTATTCCCCCCACCCCCCAGCTTTTCCTCTTTTCTCTTTGCCAGCTGGGTAATTAACCATTGGAAACAGAACCTATAATTACTGTCTCCCCCATGCCCTTAAATTGCTTTCAGTTTGGGATCCGTGACCCCTGTCCTGGGTGGAGGTTGGTCTCGCCCTCAGCAGCCAACCTAACAAGCACCAGCTGGGGCTCCAGGCCCCCCACCCCAGGTCTAATGGCCAGCTGTACAGGAGACCAGCAGCAGATGGGCAAGGAGGGTCCCCAGGCCGGCTGGGGCTGACTCAGCTGGGGTGTCAGTGGGCCTGTGACGTGCCTGGGCAGGACAGGAGGTGAGGCAGGCAAGGCTGGATTTCTGAGAGCGACTGGTGCCAGGTGGCCAAAGGGCCACTGGCTCAGCAGGGGCAAAGCTAGGATGGTCCCAGTGGGGCCCGTGTCTCTCCTTGGGTTCTTTGGCCCACCCTCAGGACCCTGCCTAGAGTGCGCCAGGCCATCCCCATCCTCGGGGAGGCCTCCTGTGAGCGTAAAATGGACCAGAGCAATAAATCACAAGAGCCCCGGTTTTCCAGCTCCGCGAGGCCCGCCCCTTCAAGGGAAACTGACGCCTGGTTAGCACCTGCCCAGCTTGCCTCATTGGTGATCTGGGCTCAGCCTGCAGAGGAAGCCAGGCAGCCCCACCCTCACCTGGAAAGCATCCTCTATCCCTGACTCACCACGAGCTTGGGCCCAGCTGGGACAGGAAGGAGAGCTGAGGGTGGGGCTGGTCTGGGCCCTACCACAGGAGGCTCACACCTCCTGCCTCCGCCTAGCTCAGCTTGGTCTCTCTCTGACCCACACAGCTGGGAAGGCAGGGTGGGGGAGGGCTCCTGTCCTTCAAGGTCCCTAAGGAAGCACGCTTGCTCGGTCTCACCCGAGACAGGGCAAGGGGCAAGGGGGTGGGGAGAAGGAGAATCACCTTCAAGGAACTTCCACTTGCTCACAGCGTAGAAAAAGGCCTGGGCTCCAATCCCAGTGCTCTGGATCCCTTGATATGTGTTCCTGGGGCAAGTCACTGCCCCTGATAGAGTCTCAGCTTCCTCATCTCAAATATGAGGCAAATAATTGCCCACCGTCCACCCTCACAGGAAGGTTTATGAGACTCGGTGACAACGATGTGCATAAGGTAAGTGAAACAAGTGGCAGGCACTGTCCAGGTGAAGGACACTCTGCCACAAGGAGCTACTGAGCACTACTGTGTGGCCAGCCCAGCTCGGGCACTGAGCCCAAGCCCGCACCAGCCGTGGCACCCAGGCCAGGGCAAGTGGGAACGGCCAGTCACAGATCTGGGCTGTTGGAGAGACGGCCCCACACTTTCCCCTGCTGTCTCCCGCAGATTTTACTTCACACCCCCATAGCTACTACCCCCAAGGGGCCCCCAGGAACTCGACCCCCCCCCCACCGGTAGGGTGAGGGCAGCTGATGTCATGGGCTGGGCAGGGGACCACCCAAGCACACTGAGTTGCAGAAGTGCATGAAGGGCTCACCCAACCCGGGTCAGGCTCCACCTCGGTTAGAGATGTCAACCCGGCCTGAACCAGCCCTGGTTAAAGACCCCCCGACCCAGGCTGGGGGCCCCACGCTGGGCAGGCAGTCAAGTAGCAGAGGCCCCATCTGATCCAGGCACTTCCTTTGGTTAATGAGAAACCAAATAAACAGCCTCTGCCCCAGCTGGCTCCAGGAGCACCCCAGCCGGGCCCAGCCCTGCTCCAGCCCTGCTCCAGCCCTGCTCCAGCCCAGCCTCCCTTCCCTTCACCCTACAGGGCCCATGGCTCTCCTCCCCCTTCCTTCTCCCAGCACTTCCCACTTCCCTCACAGCCCTGCCTGCGCCTTGGCTGGTGGTTCTCTGAAGCTTCCTGCTCTGGATCACTAGCTAGCCCTCCCCTTCCTTCCTCCTTCTTCTTTCCTCTAGTGCCTTCTTACCCATTTCTAGCTACTGGGATCTCATTCGCCTCCTCTCCTGACATCTGCCTTGGCCATCTCTACAGGGAGCTCCCCACCCCCAGACGGGAGCAGGAAGGCCCCGGGCCCTTGCCAGTCTGCCTCTCTCCTGTGGGATTGAGGCCAGACCCTCTTCAGGGCCCCCGCCACCCTCCTGGACCATCGGCCTGCGGGAGGGAGACTGGGTGCTCACGGCTGCTCACGGCCGCCTAGCTCCAGGGCTTCGCCTGCCAGCCAGAAGCCCCTAAGTATATGCCCTGGTGAGGACTCTGGTGTGGCCCACCTCTGAGGACGAGAGAGGCTAAGAAGTGAACTAGGCGGCCTGAAGCAACCCCAGCACCTAGTGGGCCACAGCTGAGGCCCAGCTCTTGGAAAGTTATTTCTATCCACCTTCAGGTGTCTTGAGGCAGGGCAGGGCCGGGCCTGCCAGCAGGTCCCAGACGTAGGTAGCTCCAGCCAGGTGGTGGCAGTGCTGGCGGACACACCCAGGGCCCCATGGGAACACCCCTTCCCCCATCAAGTCTCTCTAGCAGAGCCTAATGACAGACTGGGCAGATGCTCATGGCCTGTGCCACCAAGGTGACAGGATGGACAGGGAGAAATGGTCGCAGGCTCCAGCAGAACAAGAGGGCAGAGGAACTTGGGGGCGGGGGGCAGAGAAGAAGACAGGCATAGGACACCTAGAAACATCTTGCTCCACTAGGAAAGCCACCCTCTTCCCATACCTGCCCAGATCTTCAGTGATTTGGGCACAGGAAATCTCTCTCTCTCTCTCTCTCTCTCTCTCTCTCTCTCTCTCACACACACACACACACACACACACACGCACACACTCACATACTCACACCTCATTCCCCAACATCATGACACCATTTTACACCCATTTCTCCATGTGGTTAATTTTTTTTTTAGTTCTCATTTTTTTTCTAAGAAAAAAGCAACAAGAAAATAATTCAGAGTTTATACAAAACATCTTTACATTATTTCTTCCAAAAAAGACTAGTATTTACACAAATGGCAACAGAAACAAAAACAAAAAACCCTTCCGACTGCCACCTGGAAGGGGCTGGCTGTTTGGCTCCCTCTCCCACCTGGCACTGGGGTGGGCAGCGGGCCAGGAGCCAGTGTGGAGGTGGGGGGCATAAAGGCCCAGCTCCTTCCATGGCCACTCTGGGAGCACCTGCAAAGCGCACTCAAGTGGCCGTCTGTACGCAGCCGTGCTGGCAAGGAGCCGGGGTCAAAGTGCACGGCGTGCTGGCCCAGCCCTGGGCAGCCTCTTCCTCTTTCCAGGCCCCGGCCCAAGACTGGAGGGGCCAGCGGAAGCTGGGTTGAGGGGGCACCCACCTGTGCTAGAGCCCAGAAAAGGAGCAGGCCTCCTGGCCTTATACCCGCTTAGGTCTCTGCCCTGGGCCTCCATTTCCCCACCAGGCCAAAGGATGCCAAAGGTGAGGAGAGAACAGGGCGGGGAGGGGGAGGGGAAACTCCCAGCTCTGCAGGGCAAATAGCCACCTGGGCACCTCACCTCCCTCCACCCCCATGAGGTCATCTGCCTGCAGCAGCTCTCCTGTTCCCCAGGCAACAGCCAATTAAGACGTTAATTACCGTGAGAGTGAGGGAGGCAGGAGATGCCCAAGAATCCCACAAGGAAGAGATTTTTTTTTTTTTTTTTTTTTTTTTTGGTGGAAGGGTGGCAGCCACTACCCCATTGCCAAGATCAGCTTTGTAGAAGGAGGGTCAGGAGGGCAGGGCGAGACACTTTGCCCAATAGCCCTCTCGTCTTCCCTCCTGGGCAAGAACAGCTCTGGCCTGCCACCCCTCCCCCAAATACCAAGGCGTTTATAAAAGAAATGCCATCCTATGCTTCCTGGCTGGCCACATCGTGCCCCAGTTCCCTTAAACTGGGCTAGGCCAGGCTCAGAAAGCCGAAGGAGGGGCTGCCTTTTACATTTTTCCATTTTTCTTTAAAAAACAGATGAAAATGAGTTGACAGCTAAAAAATGAACACAAAAACATTAAAAACAGTGATGACAGTGGACAAACAGTCCTGGGAAGGGGGGGAGGGGGGAGGGGAGGCAGGGCCAGGGGAGCATCTTCCTGCCTGCTGTCCATCAGCGTCCAACCCTGCCCTCCAAGAAGGGGCGCCCCTGCAGAGCCCAGAGGCCTGGCCAGAGGGGGAAGGCACAAGAGCATGGGGGCTGGGGGCACAAGCACCCCCTCCGAAGCCCAGGGGGCAGGGCAAAAGGGGGATTATAAAAGCCAAGAAACTACAAAACTAAATACAAAGGTGGGCACAGCTGGTTGGGGAGGGGAGCGTGGGGGAGAAAGGAGAGGTGCAGTCCTGGCCGACTGTCCCTCGGGGGCCCGAGGCCGCGCTGGGCCCTCAGACCTTGTAGTAGATGTTCGCTGGGCTCTGGGGCGGCATCTCCTGGACGATGTAGACGGGGTGCCCGTAGTCCCCACTCACCTTCTCGTAGTGGGGGCAGTAGTTGTTCTCTGTAGTCCGTAAGGGGATGATGATGTCGCTGGGCTCGGTGCCCGCCGTGCCACTGCCCCCCTTGGGACTGGCCAGGGTACTGAGTGAGAGGGCGGGCGCCCGCTGCTGGGTGTGCTTCCGGTGCCGCTTGCGCAGCTTGAGTAGCAGAACTGTCAGGAAGATGATGATGAGCAGGAAGATGACACAGCCGGCGCCGACGGCCGCGAACAATGCCACCTTGGAGTTGAAGAAGCTGTCGGGGTCCCCACTGCCACCTCCGCTTGCCCCTGGGCCACTTTTCTCTTCCTGGTTCACAGTCTCTGAGGAAGGAGGAGGGAGGGGAGACGTGGTCGGCCACAGGTCCCAGGGACGCGCTGCCCACTTCAGGCTGGGCCCCGTGCCGCCGCCCTTCAGAGATAAGGGCCTGAAAAGGCAGCTAAGCAATGGCTTCTGCCCTTCGGGAGACACCTATACCACTCACCATGCTTGCCATCAGAGTCACCCAGGGAGCCCCGGCCACTGGGGGCCTGTGTGGCCATCTTGATGGTGTTGTCTGCCTCCTTGCTGGGCCGGCTGGTGGTCAGCTGCTCAGGCGTCACAGCATTGGGGTCTGGGGCCGGGGAGAGGACAGGTGAGTGGGGGACCCCACGAGCATAGGTGCCTCACTCATCTAGCACGAGCAAACAGTGACCTGTAAGTCAGATCCCAGATACTCTGACCCTATTGCCCCTCCCCTACTCCCAAACGCAGCCATACCCAGCCAGGGACATCTGTTGCAAAGGCTCAACTAGGGAGCCCTCACGCCGGGCACTCACCTTGCCCAACCTTCATGACAATCTTCATGGTGCGTGTGCGGCACACGCCTCCCTCCCGGTTTTCCAGGCCCTCCAGGCTCCCATTGGATGTAGCTGTAGCAAGAGGCCAAAGAAATCAGGGTGGGGGGGGGGAGAAAGTCTGCCCACACTACCTAGAAATCCTAGTGCTGTCTTAGCCCGTAGGAACAGAACTGGGAGCTGGGGCGAGGGGGCGACAAGCAGCTCCCGCCTACCTGCGAAACTTTCCGCTCTCGGCTCCCTCGCGCTGGGAAGAGAGTAGCCGGCCCGGCCCAGCCCACGTCGGAAACTAGCGCTTCCCCCAAGGGGGCTGCTCCCTTATCAGGACCAGGCCTTAGCCCTTCTTTCTCAGTGGACACTGAGGTATCTTCTCTCTGGGCGATGTTGCTCAGAGGCCAAACAATTAGAAGCGGAATCATGGGGGAGGCTCCTATACAGCCTGGAAGGAAGCCAGTCAGGTAAACTGGGCTGCAGTCCCAATGCTATTCCCGGCTCCCCAAGTGACATGGGGCTAGAAGCTCCTTCACCTCTTGGGGCCAGTTTCCCACGAAGAGAAAGGCCCAACAGCCAGCTGAGGCCAAAGGGTTCTGCCAACTCTGCCATTCCCGAGATTAGACCTGAGGTAGGCCAAGAAAATGAGAGAGGGCACCGCGAATTGGAGTCTCCTCCCACCCAACTCCTAGAGCCAAGGTGAGCGGGCAGCCACCCCCTTGGTGAATGTTAGGGCCAGAAATCCAAGGCCAGTCTTCAGAGGGGACTGGCCCAGGACAGGCCGTGTGCTGTCTCACCGTACTACTTAGAAGCTCCTGCTGCTACAAGATAAGAGAGAGCCCTACGATGGGAAGGGACTCACAGGTAATGTAGTAATCATGGTGCTTCTTAAACTCCAGGCCCATGTAGTTGGGGCTGAACTCCTGGAACTTAATGGTGAAGCGAATCTCCTGCTCTGGCCGATTGCAGGTGACCAGCACGTTGGGGTCAAGCACAGTGCTGCAAGCAGCCGCCTGCTCAGGCCGCACCAGGTACAGCTTGTAGTACTCGTAGGGCCGCCCTGCTTCCGCTCGGGGGCAGATGATGTCCAGCTTGTCGCCAATCTTTGGGTAGATCACCAGGCCCTTCCCACTCAGGAACCTGCCCAGGAGGGATGACATGGTCAGCCTCAGGGTTGAGGGTCCCGGGCCATCCCCCCGGATCGGGGGCACACACGATGAGGGCCACAGGCTGAGCCTACTGGGGGGCGGGGGAGATGGCAAGGATAGGCATTCTGTCCTTCCTCCATCCTCAGGCTGGGGCTGAGGAGAGACAATCACACTGCCAGCAGGGTGTGGAAGGGGTGGCCCATGGGCAACGCTGCCAGGCTTTGACTGCTCGGCAGGGTGGGGCACTGCCGAGCCGGGGGAGCCCGTTGTCCTAATGTGGCATTTCCGCAGGGGGGCTGACGTGGCCAATGGTGTCAGGCTCCGGCTGCCTGGAGGTGGCAGCCCTGTTCTCCCACTGCCATCACACATTCCTTCAGAGCCACTGCTACCATCTCCCCAGCACACATGCGTGTGTGTGTGTGTGCACACATGCACCCAAATACACACACACACACACGCCCCATGCCCACACATGCCTTAGCCACCACCCCTGCGGCTCCCAGGCTACAACTGGGGGAGCTCAACCTGTCTGGGACCCAAGCCTTCTCTCCCCTCCTTGCTAATCTTGGGCAGGATGGGGAGATAGGAATAGGCATCGCCTGGAACCAAGGGGTAATGGGCACAGTCTCTGGCCAGGTGTGACTCCACACGGCTCTCCCCACTCCCCACAGCCCAGTGTCTCAGAGGGGGGACCCATCCAACCCCCATAATGTGAGAACCTGAGTCCCTAAACTTGACCAGTCTCAGTCCTAAAAAGAACAGAGGGAGGGGAGAAGGTGCCCAAACACAGACAACAGATCATGTGAGACAGGGCCCCAGGAACCTCACACATCTGTGTTCTAATCCTCCCACCTCCACATCTGCCTCTGTTCCAGATCCTGAGGGAGACGGGCAAATGCCTTCTGAGCCAGGTTCATCTTCTAATCTTGAAGGCCAGACACAGGGACTAGCAGAGGGAGGGTAGCTGCCCAAGCCCATCTATTCATATCACTCTGTCCTTACCTAAGCACACAGTAAAACAGTGCTGCTATCTTGGCCATTTCTGAGCCTGGGCAGGCTGGAGCTGGGAGCAAGGCAATAGCATGGAGGAAGGAGAAAGCAGACAGACTTTGGAACCAGACAAACACGGCCCTTCCTAGCTCCGCGACCTTGCATGAGCTGCCTGATCTCCCTGAGTTTCAGTTTCCTCACTTATAAGCAGGCCATGATAAGAGCCCTACCTCCCTGGGATTGTGGAGGAGGTGCAATGGCGCATGCAGAGTGCCTAGCGCATAGTAGGCACTCAACATGTCTGACTCTCGCTTAGAAACAGTCTAGTCTGCCAAGAGGCAAGACACTAACAGCAAGTACCTACAAGGCCAGTCTTGGGGGTTTTTGGCAGGGGTGGGGGGTGGGCTGGCTAGGAAGAGAAGCTGTGGCCCCATCCTCAAGGATTTTATCGTCTGCTGTGGGTCAGAAAAGTAAAAATGGTCCATGCTTTAGCAACAGACAGTACCAGGCTATCTGTAGGTTATGTGGGAGGACGGTGGTTCCAGCCGCAAGGGCTGGAGGCCGTGAGAGGAAGGAGATAATTCACCTGACAGGAGATGGTTCCTCAGAAGGAGCAGAAGGAAAGTGAGTCCTGGGGGGCGACGGATAAGAAGTTAACACAGAGCAAGAGTGGACAGGAGTGGCTGGAACACAAACCCCAGGCCAGTGACTGGCCCCACAACTGGTAGAGAGAAGCAGAAGAGGTGGAAAAGCTCAGCTGGGGCCAGACTGAAAGGCCTCAGGTGTCACAACAAGCAGGGTGGCTTTCATCCCACTGGGGACAGACCTTCTAGCAAGGACAATGAAGGGTTGAAAGCAGTGCTTCAGGAGAACAGAGCTGACAGCAGAAGAGCATGGCTCCACTTCCTGGGGGCCCGTTGCGCACTGGAGACCACAAGGTACGAGGGCCTACCGGGAGCTCAGGGCCCTCACTCGAGGGAGGCAAATGATACCCCAGGAGGTGAGTCTAGACCAAGTAGATGAAGAAAGGCAGCCCTCCCTCCATGTTAAATGAGGCTTCAACAAGCTGAGACCTGCCATCTTGCTGTACAGGAGGGTAAAAACCACAAGAGGGTCTTTCCCTTAGTATCTAGCTTTACTGCACTCCAGAGGGCCATGGGATGAAGGCCCCTACAAACATTTGCGAGCGAACACCCTCACCCCATGCCCCCATAATTCCCAAGGCAGTTTTCAATTCCCCAGCCTCACACTAGGTCCACCCAGACAGCAGGATTAAAGGACTTGTAACTTCTTAGAGCCAGAGGAACCTTCGAGACCCACTGAGTCCAGGCCCCTCATGTGACGGAGGGAGTGATCAGAGGAACATTTGCTATGGAAGAGAGGTGCTCAAAGCCAACTGGAGGAGGCTACCCTCACCCAGGACGTTAACCCCTAGGGGTCTAAGAAGCCTTGGCTGAATCCTTGCATAGCTGCACTTCAACGAGACCCTCCCTGGAGGTGACGGCAGGGTACACAGAGGGCATGCGAAGGGGCACAGGCCAGCTCACCCCTCAAACCACTCTGCCCGGGCTTCCTCACCGTGGAGGCTTGGCTGTTCTGAGCACATCAATGGCCGTTCAGGCTCTGGAGCTCCGGAACTGAAACACAGGGCTTCCAGCTACTGGGGGCTCTACCTTGAATCCAGAGACATCGAGAAAACAGGTATCTATACAGTGGATGGAGGAGGGGGAAGAAAAGAGGACTATTGCCCCTAACACCCCTCAGCCTTCTCTTCAACCTCCGCGACGACTTCATAAATATTCATCAGTTCATTTGCATAGCAGCTGGCAGAGGGAAACTCACCTTCCCCTAAAGTGCAGAAGGGAGAGGAGCCTGATGAGACCTGCCTTCCCTGACCCTGATCCCCCATAATGGTGCCTCCTCAGCATCTTCTCCAGCATCAGGAGAACTGCTTCTTGGCCTATGAGAAGCCCAGGAAAGTGGCAAGGGGACATAAGGGGCAGGTGTGTAGCCAGGGAGAGCGAAGCCTGAAGCCAGGTACAACACCAGTCATACTATACAGGGGGGACCCTGCAGGTCTCCCCTCATACATGTCAGGTTAGGAGTAGGGGCAAGAGAGGAGGAGAAAGAGATTGTCCCCAAGTTAAACTCTTTATCCCCCACTTTTCAAAAACTACTACTCCCCCATTATGAAGCCAAGCTTTCTTGCCTGGGGCCACCCCCAGACAAAGCCCTTTTCTGGAAAATAAGGGGATTGACAAGGCCCAGCAGGAAGCCTGAAGCAGGTCGCCATGGTAACCCCTGAGGCCTTCCCTCCTTAGCCTCTGATAGCCCCAGGACCCCAGTGAGCCACCCCAGGGAGTAAAGGGACTTGCGGGAGGCGGCCGGAGCATTCCAGCTCCTTCTTATGGCCTGCCTCTTCCCTTCCACCCTAGCCCAAGTCTCTCCCTCAGCCTTTCTACTGAGCTGAGAAGTGCCGCCATAACTGCTAGTAAGAATCCCGGGACACAAGAAGCCTGAAGGGTCTGGGGCAGTAGCCCAGTCAGAGGCCAACTGCCCGCCTGCTTCTGGCATCCAGCTGAGCCCCTCTCCACCCAAACACCTACAATCTGCAGGGGGGCCAGCTTGCAGCTGTAGGGGTCATGCCCAGAAAGGTGCCCACACTGGCTTCCCTCTCGCCCTTCCCACAGGCTCTGGGAACCTGTGGTCAGAGAGCGGCTGAAGGGACAGCCCGGTCCCAGGCCGTGCCGGGCCAAGCTTGGTAGAAGACTCCAGCCATGGCCTTGACTCGGGGACCCTGGTGGCACTGCGCCTGCACCCACAGAGTGGCAGGACGAGTGGAGGACAGACCCCAAGCCAGAGCTCAAGTCTGCTCTCATCCCAGCAAGGGTGGGGAGCCCCCAAATTAAAGGCTCCTCTTTCATTCGCCCAGCTCCACCCAGCCCCCGAGGCGGCAGGAGCAGGCCTGGCGTGTCCCAGCAGTGCCCGCCCAGGCGTGGGTGGGCAGGAACAGCAGCTGGGTCCTGGCGAGCGCGCACACACACACACACACACACACACACACACACACACACACACACACACCCACACACACACACACACACACACACACACACACACACACACACACACACACACACACACACACACACACACACACACACACACACACACCGCTGTTGGAGGCAGGGAAGCCAGGAGAGTCCTAGAGAAAGTCAACCTCCCCACCTACACTGAACCCTGCCCTCCCCTCCGCCCCACCAGGCTCATACTTGGGTCCACTGGGGGGCCTAACACCCCTTTTCTTGTTGTCTGCTTTCTGTGGGATCCCTGAGAGGCAGTGAGGTTCCTGACCCAGAGAGGAACCAAAGGTGCTGTTCAGAGCTTGGGAGGGAGAGTGCCAGGCGGTGAGCTGACTGCCTCTAGCTCAGGTCACCCAAGCAGGCTGCCCTCAGAGGCAGACCTAGCAAAATCAAATGAGGAAGCCAGGGCACTGCTCATCCCACGCAGGCAGAGCCTGAGTCACAAGGACAGATGCGCGCACACCTGTGAGGTAAGAGGGGAACCCAGGGGCAGGGAGCCGGCACCTCTTTCCAAACCCCACCTTGAATTCCTATCTCTCCTAGATTCCAAGGTAGCAGGATGGCATGGAAGGAATGGAACATGACAAGCTCTACCCCCTATGAGCTGAGTCTAGACAAGTCACTTCCCTCTTCCAGGCACAGGCCTTCTCATCTGGAAATGGGGGCAATTCCTACTCCCTGGGGCTGTTGGGAACCAGCAATGAACTTACAGATGAGGATGCTTTGTAAGTAGCAAGGTGCCGCCTGATTGCTAAGGTAGCCTGCCAAACACAGTACCATTTAGAAGTAAGAAGCCACAGGAGCTTCCGCTCCTGGCTGCAGGCATCCCCACACCCCGAAATGACCACTACGAGAACACACACCGGAGGGGCCACTATGGTGCCCAGGGCCAGGAGCCCAGGATGTGGCTGGTGAGCACCCCCCCACCTCAGCTCCCCTAATAATCACAGAGTGGACCCTCCCCCAAACCTGGTGTTCTCTTGGCAACAAGCAGCCTCCGGGCCGGCCCACCCCTCCCACAGTCCCAACCCCAGAAAACAGTAGTGTCCAGGGCCTGCCCATCCCCATCCACCTGAGCTGACGAGGCAGTAGAGAACCCAAGGGGAAACAGGGAACCCTCCAGTTAGCCCCCACCCCAGCCTCACAGGCCCTTCTTGCCCCAGGGCCCCGGCTGCCTGGGATGGGGGTGGGGAAGGAGGAGAATGGGAAACTTTAGGAGCCGCTGGGTTCCCATCACTCTCAAGCCCCCACCTGTGGCCAATCAGCCACAGGGTAGAAGAGGTCAGGTCCCTAGCCGCCCCGGAAAGGGGCCCCCTGAGCTGGCCTCCCCAGGACTGTGAGCTGGAACAGCTGTGAGGGGGCTGGGACCAACATTTCGGCTTGTAGCGGGCAAGCCTAGGTTGGGGGTCTGCAGCTGCCCCCACCCATGCTGGATGGAGTCAAGGGTCCTGGACACCAAGCCGAACCCCCCACCCCCACCCCCTTATAGGGAAGGTGTAATGTGATCTCAGGCACATTCCCACTCCCTGGAGGTGGGGGAACCTGAGTGGGGGGCAGGAAGGGGTCAGAATGGGACTGAGAGACTGAACTGCAGCAGCTGGACTTGGCTGAGGACTCAAGTGTGAGGCCTGCCGGCTGCCCCAAGCTCTCCGGGGAAGAGGCTGGGGGAGGGGGCCACTCTGGGACCTTCCATCACAGCCCCCAACCCACCCAAGCACATGCATACACTCTGGTTGCTCCCAACCTGTAGTGGGACTGAACCTGCTTCCCCACCCCGTGCTCATCAGGCAAATCTGACAAGAGGGGCGAAGGAGAGGCAGAAGCTCTCGCCACCCAGGGACTTCCACGCTGAAAGACCCCCCGCACCAATTCGGGAAAGAGCCTAGAAGTCTTAAGCTGGCCCTTCCTGCTCTCCTCTTCCATCAGGGCTAGGGCTGCACGCACCCTGGAACCTGGAAACATACCCCCAACCCCATCACTTCTTTATTTTGATTTGTTTTTTCCCCCAAGAAGGAAGCAATTAAGCAAGGTTTATGGGCACCGGGAGATTTGACCGGGGGGGGGGGGGTGCCGGTTCCTGACAAGGCTGAGGAAAGACACCAAAAGCAGGGAGGAAGAGGGGAGGGAAGAGAGAAAATGAGCCTGTGAGGGAGAGCACGGGCATGTGCGAGAAACAAAAGGACTTGAGAAAAAGAGGCAGAGAGTGACTAAGAGTGAGAGGGAGTGTGAGAAAGAGGGAGAGCAGGCGAGCCTAGCTGGAGAGGGGAGGTGAGCGCAGCTCACAGAGGGTGTGAGAGGGCGAACAGACACAGACCCAAGAGGGAGAACTCGGGCAGGAGGCAAAGAGGGAGAGGCAGACAGAGAGAGACTGTTTATTTGAAAGGCTGGGGCAGCCTGAGGGTTGGGCGCGGTGGCAGAGGCAGCCCCCAGAGCTCTAGTGGAGCTGAGGGCAGTGCCTCCCTCCTGTCCTCCTGCCCACCCCCCATGCACCCACACACACAGACCCTTGGACGTGGATGGAACTGGGGTGGGGGGCGGTGTGCAGGGGCACCAGGATCAGTCCCCCACCATTCTCAGGATCTGCTCAGTTACAGGGCAGAATTCGTGCGGGTGCTACTGAGTCCTACTGAGTCCTCCCCCCGCGCCGGATGCCTGCCCCCTCAGCCTGAAGTGGATGGTGGGGTGGGTAGAACTCAAAAACCTGTAAACTGGTCCAGAGCACTAAAGGCTCAAAACACAAAAAGGGAGAAGCTCAGAGAGATCTTGTTTCTCCCAGCACCACCACCTCCCCCCCCACCCCCCGCAACTCTGCAGGAGAGCTCCTTTCCAGCTGTGGAGCTGCCTGCTATCTCTGGTTAGAGACCCGAGAGAGCAATTAGGTCACTCCCATGAGCCCCTATAATGGGCTACCCCAGGCGGATTTCAGCTATCCTGGCTCAAGAGAGAGCATTTCCAGCCTCCACCTCCCCTGTAAGCAGGGGGTGGAGGGGAGGAACTGGGCTCTTCACAACCTTTCCCCTTGAGCTAAGCAGCTCAGGGCCCCCAGACTATCCTGACTCCCTGCTGTTAGGAGAGCGCTGCACCCAGTTTAGCTTCTAGGTGGGGGAGAAATTCTTGTCAATCCCTTTCCTTGGTACCTTGTTCCCTTTCCGGAACCCTCTACACTGACCTTGTTTTAGCCATCCCACAAACCAGTAAATAGGACCCTACCTTAACCCAAGGAGAATAGAACTAGAGAAGGTACCTTCTCCCCGCTCCAGGGCTGAGAGATGCACTGTCCCTGGAACCTAAGAGGCCAAGGCAGGCAGGAGCCCGGGAAGTTAGCCGGGGAGCCCAGGAGAGTGGAGATAAAGAGATTCCAGATACAAAAAATCAGAGAGCACAGAGGGCAGGCCAAAGCCCCCCAGTTTCCCACTAAGTAGGGGTATCCGCATATTGCCAGGACCTCCACAAAACAGGAAGAGCAATCTTGACCCTGGATTCCAACCCCAGGCCGGAATGCCAAAAGAGTAAAAGGTCCAGAGGTCACTACACAGCCCCAGCGACTCTTCACTAACAGCCTCCCAGAAACCACTGAGCCACCGCCCTAAAAGGTGTGCGTGTTGTTTGGGGTGGGGGGGGGATTGTGAAGGGGTAGGAGGAGGAAGAAAAGAAAGCATCTCCTCTACGTAGCTACATCCCCAACCCCTTGGGAAAAGCGAAGCATAGCTCCCCAATCTGAGGGACAGAGGGTTGGGGGGGGGCACTGGGGCCCGCCTGGGCAGGAATCCTTCGACCCCAACCCACCTCCCTTGCCAGCTCGGACGCCACTCTCTGCCTGGGCTGGCCCTCGAAGCTCTGCCGCCGGCTCCATTGGACCCCCGACGGGCGCCGGATCGAACCCCCCCTTCCCCAACAAATCCCTCTCCCACTCCGCCCCTCTCCACCGGCCGCCTTTGTGAGCCTGGGAGAGGCGCCCGCCCTTCCACGGCCCCGGCAGGGAGAAAAGAGGGGCCAGAAGAGACGGCAAAGCGAAAAGCTGGGGAGGTAAAGAGGAAAGAAAGAGAAATGGAAATGGGAGAAGCCCGAATGGGGATACAGGCGCTGCCCCCCGCCCGAAGCGCGTAGTCCCGAGCCGTGGTCCCTTCCCAGCTAAACAAACGAGAAACCTGTGTTCCGGCATCGTCCCCCACCCAGGTCAAGCTCGCCCCTCGAGCGGCTCTCGGAGAAAACCGCCACGTTCCCAGGGGCCCCACAGGGGAATGCGTTCTCTCCCCCACCCAGCTCTCGGATGCGCCCTCGAGCGCCCGGACTCCCAGCTCCGCCAGGCGCGACCATCTCGACTTGATCCGGGACGTGCGGAGGAGAGGGCGGGGAAGCCAAAGGGTCACAACCCAGCCGAGTGCCCCCCACCCCACCCCGCCGCACCCTGCCCCGCCCGCCCGCAGGAAAACACTCGAAAACGCCAGAGACAAAATGGGGCGCCGCTCCTCCTCGAAACACCTCCCCGCACGCACTCGGGGGCGCGTGGCCTCACCCTGCAGGAGTGCCTCCCACCCCCAGGGACCAGAGCCAATAAGTTACTCACTTGGGGTTGAGGGAGCTCCAGGACACGGGCTCCAGGTTCTTGGCCAGCGGCGTGGCGAGCCGGCACAGTGCCAATACGACCATCGCCACAAGCCACTTGCCGAGCCAACGCTGCCCAGGCCGGGCCATCTTCCCGGGAGCAGGCTGCACTTGGGATCCCCTGGCGCCTCCTCAGCAAACTGGCCTCGCCTTCCCGTGCTGCGCTGCGCTCTCAACCGCTCAGGCGCCCATCCTCCGCAGTCGCCGGCCTTGAAGTGCTCCCCTCCCGCCGGCTTCGGTGTCGCTCTTCTCCGCCCGGCGGGCCAGGAGGACTCACTGGGCAGCCGTCCCCAACCCGGGCATGGGCCGCGGCCTCCGAGGACTCGCTCCCCTGGTCTCTCCGCCGCACGAGGCGCGACGGGGGCTCTGAGCCCCCGGGTGATCCGGCCCGATTCCGCTTGGCTCCCCGAGACTGTTCGGGACTGCGCGCCCTCTCCCTGACTGGGTCTCTCGGAGGCCGACCCGACGCCTCGGCCGTCCCGGGATCGACGCCCCTCGGAAGAAGTGGGAGTCTCCCCCCGACGCGAGCTCAGTCCGGGGGCTCCCGGCTGGGTCGCCCTGGCACGGTCTCCGTTCCTCCAGGCCACACTGGGACTCTGGGCTGCGCGCCCCCCGACAGCTTCTACTTCAGCGGGGGCCCCGTTCAGTGTACTCAGAAGAGCGGGAAGACGCTGCCGAGCAAGCTAGTCCCATCAGTTTGCGCTTCTGGAGCCTCGGCCCGGTAGCCCCGCAGCCCCGTCGCCGAGTCCTAGCTCCCCCGCGATCGCGCCCGAAGGTCTGCGGCCAGTGCGAGCCTCGCACACCTCCCACTGCTGTCCAGCGCGCATAGACTCCCTCCGCCGCCGCTGAGCTGTCTACTCCCCTGCTCAGGCGAACGCAAGGCCAACCCTACTCCTCTTAGCCAATAGTAAGCTCCGTCTCGGGGTCCTTGTCCCGTGCCACGCCCCCAGAGCAGGAAGGGGGCGGGGCTCCTGGGAGCTCTTAAGGACGCCGTGCTCACGATGGCACCAATCTGAGAGTGCGGCTCGTGCGGTTAGGGGTGGGTCCGGTTTAGTCCCGTTCCCAGAGCGCTCAGCCCGTGGGAAGTTGACGTTCCTCTAGGTCTGTCGGCCTGCTCTCCTCCCGCGCGCCTAGTCAACACTCTGGCCCACTGACCGGGGCCAGACAGGCCCTGTCACAAGTACCCCTGGAAAGTACTTCCATTCTCTTTACACAGGAGCCCCGAGGTCCTGCTCTGTGCCCACCTCTGTGGCAAAAGTAGCCGCTTTGCTCCCCGTCCCATCTCACGTAGGGCTCTGGTAGGCCTTCCTCCTTCTTACCTCGCAGTGCAGTGTCTGCTTGCCCTTGGACCTGGAGTCCTAAACCTACGGATAGCGGTAGGTGAAGGAGACTCAGAGAGGTCAAGTACGGGATGGAGGCGGATGGGAGGTGCGTTCTTTGGCCCTGGGGACAGGCCTTCGGATTCTCAGCTTCGGGGGAGAGCCGTGTGGGACCCGGGAGCCCAAACTTAGAGTCTTGTCCTGTCTGAAGGGGCAGGCAAGGCCCCGGAAAAGGCCAGCGGGAATGAGCGGGCACCTCGATAAAGAAACACACCTCGAGGGCAAAAAGGAAAAGGCGCAGGCAGACGCCTTTTGAAAAAGCAAAAGCGGGCGTCCTGGCCCCAAGACGCCAGACTCTAGCCCCTCCCGGCCTCGCCATCTGGGTCTTTGTCTCCCAGCCCGGGCCCGTTCTCCCCGCCCCTCCTCGCTTCCTTGCTTATAACTTTGGCTCCATCCCATAGCTCAGACCCTCCCGGTCCGGCCCGCTCTCCTGGTCGGACCCCAACAGGCATACCCACGTGCTAATGTCTCCCCCTACTGGTCTTCCGTAGCACTGCGGGAACCCCGGACAAACTGGAAGCTCACACCCAGGAGCTTGGCCCACAGAAACCTAGCACTTGACTTGAACGCGAGACTTGGGACCGGCGTGGTGGCCTTGGCAAGAACCGCGGCCCAGTATGGGGGGGGGGAGGGAAAGCACTAGGAGGAAGATCTGGGTTTGGGGTTGGCTTTGGGATATAGTCTCCTCGCCACTTCTTGATGGAGACAATTAGGTGAGCAACATTCCCAAAGGGCTCTACCGTTTACACAAGTTCCTGTCCTTATCGCACTCAAGTCGGAGTTTCTCACTGGACTCCTATGATGATCTCTTTGGCTGTAGAGTGGACCTGGATTGGGGGGGGGGGATAAGAAAGGAGAAGCTAGGCCCCTCCTCCTTTTAGGGACAGGGCCTGGAGGGTGAAAGGGATCTGGGTGGACAGGGACCAAGAGGAGCTATGTCGGGTCTCTCAGCTGACAGCTGGACCCCTTATTGGGGTGTGAACAAGGAGAGATGAGAACAAGGGCACACCAATAGTCCAGCTTGGGGACTAGGATCCCTTGAAATGTGTGCATGGCACCTGAGTATGGAAAGAAGCCTGCTGCTTACTGAGTGCCGAGTCCGTGTCAAGAACGGTGTTAGATGGATTTCCTCTCAGAGTCCCTTGACCTAAGTTCCACTCCCCCCATTTCACGTAAGAGGGAAGATAAGGCTCAGGGAAGAGGAGTAGCTCCACTGAGGTCACTGGGCTAATCGGTGGTAGAAGCAGGACGTTCCCCCAGGCTTATCTGTCTCCAAAGCCTATACCAATTGCAAAGCCTGTACCATACTGACTTGCCACATGTTCAGCCCCTTCTCGCCTACTTGCTTACTTAATTCGTTCCTGGCCAAAAGTTGGCTCAAGCTCGGAAGGCAGCAGCCGTCGGGATATAGCCAGGACTCACTCTTCATTCACACGTTACTAGGCCTGGGAAATTTCGGCCACATCTCGAGGTTCCCACCTAAAATCACCACCACCAACCCCAGAACCAGCCTCAGATTCTGCTGCCAACATGCCCCCAGGGCCCTTTGGGAGCAAGCCCAAGACCAGGTGGGGGATGGGGGAGATGAGGCTATGGTGCCAGACTTGGGAACCCTGAGCAGCTCCTGAGCGTGCGTTGGCACACCCTAATGCTGGGTGGGGAGGGCAGCCGAGGAAAGAGGAGAAGACCCCTTATGTTGAGGCCGGCTTTACATGATGGCCACCCCTGGTCACAGCACAACCTTCTGCCTCAACCTGCCCACTCCAGCTCTAGGGGCCTCAGTAGCAGGTCGGGGCCCACTCTCGGCCATAGCCAGGGCCAGTGACTCCAGGCCCGCACCACCTGCGCCACCCTAGAGGGACCTCAGATGTAACGATTCAGGCCCCTGAGGTAGGGAGAAATTACTCCCCAGGGGAGCCTGAGAAGAAGTTGGGAATCTGTGCGGCAGGCGGGCCCTCTCTTATCCAAGCCCTCCCTACTCCAGTAGCAGTCACACCCCTCGCCAAGCCTCCCAGATCAGCGTCATCACACACACACACACACACACACACACACACACACAAACACACGCACCCATCGGGGTTCAAGTCCACCAGAGTTTCCTGAGCACTGATGCTGTGCTAACCTCTGAGCTGGGCCTATCCTGGTGACCCAAACAAGAGCCCCGCCAAGCCCTGCCTTTGAGGAGCTCCAAGCACACCGAAGTCAGCGTGCGGGGACCTCCCAGACCAGGGATCATGCAGCCCCCAGAGAACTACAGAGAAGTTCCTTCTGAGCTCAGCTTCCCACACCCATGGGAGGCAGGGAGGTATCAACTTCCGAGTCCCAGACTTCACCGCTTATCAGCTCTGTCTCCTTGGGCAAGCTACTTTGCTTCTGTGTGTGCATCTATAATCTGGAGATCATCCCTCCTTCACAGAGCTGTGGTGAGGGGTGAATGAGATAATGTACAACAAGGGCTTAGCATCATGCCTGGCCCACCCCGGTGCTCACTATATGGAAACTCATTCTTCCAGAGACACCCTCATTCCTAGTCATACAGGTTCTCGCTTTTGCATGTTCACATGTTTTGTGTGCACATGCACAGTTTTTAGCCCCTCTTGTATTTTCACATACAGGTGCGTAGTCCCACAAGAACACTTGGGGTCTCTCACCTATCAGTGCATGCAGCCCCAGGTGGCAGGCCTGGTTCCCACTCCTATGGAACCTAGAGTCTAGCCTCCACATTTCTCTTGTCGCTGTTACATACACATGCACGAACACACACATACACACACGTAATTCCTGTGGCCCTTGTCCTTGACCTGTACTCGCCTGCCTTGAACTCTGAGACAAGAGAGGTGAATTAGTTTACCTAAGGCCACACAGCCAGGAAGTAGAAAAGTCACGATCTTAACCTAGGCTACTGAGCTACACAACTTGTGTTGTAACTGATGACTCTCATGAGTCTACACTGATATCCCAAGGCTCTGGAAAGGAGTGTGTGCCAAGGGGTGGGCCTTGCATACCAAAGGGTCAGAGCACAGGAAGCCTACCCCGAGGCCCAGGGCAATGTAAGCTGGGAGAGCCCAGTGAGGCTAGCAACCCTCTATTGTACCTACAGTCATCCCCAGCCTGCCCTAGGTCCCTGTCTGTGCCCTCAAAGACGCACACAGCCATTCCCTACAGGGAGAGGGAGAGCTTCGTTTCTTGAACACCCACTGTATGCCACCCACTGTAGCTGGGTACTTTCACTTTGGGCGCTGCGTTATCTGAGTATAATTCTCACAACGTCCCTGAGGTAGACATTGATAGGCCTACTCTAGAGATGAGAAAAACTGAGGCTCCAGACTCGAACGGTCTGCATCCCCCGCCCGCAGCCTCCACTTGTGAGGCCCTCTCGTGCCGGCTGGCTCATTCCCGCTGTCCATTTCTCTCCTGTTCTTCCCTCTGCCCTCAGGGCCCTCCTAGCTGAGCTTTGCTGGGGTCTGTGTTGGGCCCAGGCTGTCCTCCCTCCCCCACAAATACCTGGTTTCTTCCCCAAATCACTCTCTCTCTCTGGGTTAGTCTCAGGGCAAACCCAGGGTGGGGCCGGAGCCCTCGCGTTCTCCCTCCTCCCCTTTCCTGGATGCACCACACCCCAGCACTAGGTCAGATGGAGCTCCAGGGAGGTAAACCTTGAAAGTCTAGTTCCACTGCAGCCATGACAATTTTCAGTGGCTGGTGCAGGAGGGGTTGGTCCCAAACGCCCAAGGTTCAACCAGACTCTCAACCCCCAGTCCCCGCCCCAGCTTCACGCCTGGTTTACAGGTGTTTGTGGTGAGATCACCTTGATCTTCCAGGTGTCAGCCTGGCCCCTGCTCAAGCTGTCGGCAGGATACTGGGGATAGGAGGAGCCCGGCTTCTTGAGATGGTCCTGCCCCCTCCCTCCCTCTCTCTTTATCCCCTCCTTATTCCACTTTACCCCACCCTGGACTTCTAGAAGTCTGTCCCAAACCCTCAGGCCCCATACAGGCAAATGACCGGCCCCTGGCCCTGAAAAGAGCCTGGAACAGGACATCTGAAAGACAGAGTATGGCTCGGTGTGGCAGAGGAGGTGGTACAAGGCTCTGAACTGCAGCTGGAACCTTGGGTTCCTTGGAAGCCTCACCTTTGGACATCCGTGCCCTCCTGTCCCCTCCAGCAGTCCCTCCTGTCTTGCGCTCTCTAGCCCAGCAGGGGGCAGTCGGGGAGGGGGGAAGTCCCACAGCACTCTGGCCCAGCCCTCCCGTTGTTCTCGCACTCCCCCGTGACTTGGAGAGTAGGCAAAGCAGGACTGGGCCATTCATCATGGTCAAGGTCTCGGGAATTTGGGGAAGCGGAAGTGGTAGCTGTCCCCACCTGTCACTGGCCCCAGCCTAGCTCCCCATCTCAGAAGGCCAGTAGGCCTGGGGGAGGATGATGCTGGCTAGAGAAATAGCATCTTCGTCCAGTCCTGCTCCTCGCTCCTTAGAGAACGCACTGGACATGTCAGGCCCCATAAACACGGGGAATAGAGTTCCCCTAGAGGAACACCCCAAGCAGAGCAAGCATCTGGACAACCCAAGGAGCACCGGGAAGGGCAGCTGCTTCCTCATCTCTCCAGCCCTCCTAGATCTGACCTCTTACCAGCCTATGAGCTAACTTCTTACATCCCACCCTGCCATGAAGGCTAAAGGGTCAGGTCCTGGGCTTCCTTGACTGATAAACCCAGGCCTACTGGTAGAAAGGTCATGAGCCCCTGGGGGCATCCTGAGGAGAGACAAAGGACCCAACCCAGCTGGCCAGATACCCACTGGCAGATAGCTATATGGCACCCAGGCTCACCAGCCTCCAGCTGCCCCTTAACCAACCCAGCCAGGATCTCTGACATTGAAACCTCCTGTCCCCACTCACAACTTAGTCAAGCTTGGTTTCGAGACCTTCCGTCCTACCTTCGGGCAGGAGGGCCCCAGTGCTCCCTCCTGGGCTCAGTGTACCTCCCAGTGAGCGCCCAGTTTCCTTCTAAGCCATTAGTCTCCTCACCTCGCCTCTCCCATCCTGGCCCCACCACCTCCACTTGGGGGTGGGGTAAGACCTCCATTAAGGAATCACCCAGCATCTTCCTTATGGGAAGCCAGCTTCTCAAGGGAACAGAAATTTCCTTGGCCTGGCTGGTTTTTCTTTCCCAGACCCTCTCCAGGGCACAAAGTAGAGCCCCCAACCTCAGGAGGAATTTTCCTCCTTGGGCTGGTGTCCTGGGAAGGAGTGGGGAAGTCAAGAAGCTGGGGGCTTCTGAACTAAGAGCACCATAGGGGGTTAAGGCTCTGAAGACATGGGAGGGAGGAGGTGGGATTTTCAGCGGTGGGGAAATGAGGCACTAGGTAGGTTGTTGAATCAAAGCGGTAGAGTCCTCAAGGAAATCCTCCCCTCTCCCCGTAGCCTCCCTTATTCCTCAATCTCTGTCGACCCCCAGTGGCCAGCCCAGTATTTGCATTCCCAAAGCTGACCTAGCCCTAAACCCGGCCACTGACAGCCAACGGGAACTAGGGGACACTGCCAGCTCTGGGGGCTGGCCTGGGCTGGGCTGGGCCAAGAACATCCTCCCTTCTCCTCCCCATCCTCCCTCCCGGTGCTGTCAATCCGGTCTATCCAGGCCCACATTAGAATCCACCTCCTCTGGGCAGCCTTACTGGCAGATCCTGGAAACTTTCCTTCCTTTGAGCTCCATATCATGGCTGTACCACCTGTGATTGGCACTTGAATTTTCATTGTTTGTGTCCACCCTATAGCTCTCCCACTGCCTACTAACCTGGGGCAGAAATCACTGACTGCTTCTCCTTTACCCTCTGCGTCAGGGCCAAGCATAAGGATGGACATACAATAAATGTTAATGGTGATGATGGTGGTGGTGACAGCTGCCATCTACTGAGCACCTGCGACATCCCACGTACTTTGTATCCATTTTCTCATTCAAAAGTCATTTTATGTACAGACCAGGAAACTAATGTTATCAGAAGTCAATTGATCTAAGTAACGCCTCACATGTAGTAAGTGGCAGACTCTGAGGCTTGATGCAGGTTTCTCTGGCTCCAAGCTATAGGTATCTCCATCTCCTACGGGCCAATACACTGCCTTTACCCCTGGAAGGGACGTGGGGATGACTACGACTCAGCCCCTGACGACGAGCCATGGTGTGGGCCATGGCAAAGACGATATGCTCCACAGAGCATGGAGGAACTGGCTCCACATCCTTCCAGGTTTTCTCTAGTTTGCTCTTTGACAGAGCAGATTGCCAAGCCCAGAAGCAAGTCTCCCGGGTCCCAGCACACAAGGAGACTGGGGCCAACAAGAAGACTTCTGTGGACAATAAGTGCTTAAAAGAGTCAAGAATCCAGTGCCACAGAGGAAGAGTCCCTCAGACATTGCTCTCAGTAGGATACCCAGACCCTCCCGAGAACCAACATGGGTCAGTTCAGTTCACCAGGCTCTGGGAGCCTGACAGGAGCTGGAATCTGAGGTTTAAAGAGATGAGCGAGGTGCGCCAGTTACTTCCCCTTTCTCCATGCTGTGCCCAGTTAGCTAACAGTCCCAGGCCAACAAGCACCACTGAGTAGAGCACACACTGATCTGAACCTTACTCTTGCCCCTGACTTCCCTGAACCATTTTGCCTTTTTCCAGCCTGGTGACCTAAGAGGAAACTGAGTCATCTCACGCCTGCCCTCCCTCCTTTCCCGGGTAAAGCATTCACCTGAGACTCTTTCAGTCACTCCATTCTTACTAGTCCTTGGTGCAAAGAGTACCTGCTTGGGCTGAAAAGGAAAAGAGCCCATTGTGGGTGTCTCAGGTGGTTCAAGCTCCCCCTCCCTTGCCTGTCCCCACCACGAAGGTCCCAACAAGGCCTTGGCTTAGAGTTGACAACCCTGGGGACGCCTGGGTGGCTCAGTCGGTTAAGCGTCTGCCTTCGGCTCAGGTCATGATCCCAGGGTCCTGGGATCGAGTCCCACATCGGGCTCCTTGCTCAGCAAGGAGCCTGCTTCTCCCTCTGCCTGCCTCTCTCTCTCTCTCTCTCTCTGATAAATAAATAAAATCTTTAAAAAAAAAAAAAAAAAGAGTTGACAACCCCGGAAAGCAGGAAGCTCAGTTCCCCAGGCACACTCTTACAAGGAGCAGACCCTTCAGGTTTCGGGTTGGACTTTCCACGGACAGTTCACTAAGGGTTTTTTTTTGTTTGTTGGTTTTTTTGTTTTTGTGTTTGTGGTTTTTTTGTTTTGTTTTGTTTTTTTGCCGAAGTGGATGAGTGGTAACACCCGCTTTTGTTCTTTGTTTTTGTTTTTTTAATATTTATTTATTTATTTATTTTGATGTAGTGTTCAATGATTCATTAGTTGGGTATAACACCCAGCGCTCATCACAACACGTAACACCTGCTTTTGAAAATGTCCAGTCTGGGACGCCTGGGTGGCTCAGTCAGTTGAGTGTCTGACTTTGGCTCAGGTCATGATCTCAGAGTCCTGGGATCGAGTCCCATGTCTGGCTTTGCGTTCCAGTGTGGAGTCTGCTTGTCTCTCCCCCTCTCCTTCTGCCTCTCCCTTCTCTTGTGCTCTGTCTCTCAAATAAATAACTGAAGAAAATCTTGTAAAAAATAAAAAGTCCAGTCTGAAATGACCAGGCACAGGCCTCTGATTCTGAAACCCTTTCTTGTTTTTTTTCTCACATGGGTACAAAACAGAACTGCTTCCCATAGGAAATCTCAGGCCTGCTAGCAGGGCCTCTCAGGACCACTGCTGGGCAGAAGCATAGTGATCTTCCTCTAGGAGCGAACGTGCCCTCACCGGGCAACCCACTTCCATCAGCAGCGAACAACCTCACTCCCAGCCTAACTGATTGCTAAGACTGATGGGTGTGCACGTACCCTGCCACAAAGAATATTTGCACTCCAGGAGCTCATTAGGGAAGTTGGGCTCACACACTGCCACCTAGCACTTAGCAAAACGTGTACTTTCAGAAATAATGACTCCAGGAGCCTTGTCTGAAGGCGTGCAGTCCAGCAAGCTATCCTGACACCCTAAATGATCCCAGGGATGAAATCAGATCCCCGGGGTCAGTGGCCCTCAGATGGGGATTGTGGGGGCACACATCACTGCACACAAGTCAGCACACCACCGTGCCCCGTGGATGGGGCAGGGGTGTCACACAGTATTGGGTAGCCTGGTGGCATTCACCGTGAAGGGCTGGGAGTCTATTTTATAGAGTTGTGAGGGTTAATTGGGTAATATATGTGAAGCATTTATATAGCATGCACCATGGATGTGTTAGCCCTCATTAACTGTCTTTTTGTCCTCTTCAAATATTTATTAGCCAATTTGTATTTCTTCTCAGCTTTACATATTCCTCTCATTTGTCTTTGCGTTTTTTTGTTAACCCGTGAGAACAATTTATCTGTCAAGAATATTAATTATTTGTTGAAACTCTCTTGAACTTGGAGCCCAAATTATTTTACTATGTTTTTGCTTTTCAGATTATCCCTGATAACAGCTTTATTGAGATATAATTTACATACCATAAAATTCACCCCTTTAAAATGTACAAATCAGTAGGTTTTAGTATATTTGCATAGTTGTGCGAACATCATTATTATCTAATTTCAGAATATTTCATCATGCCCCAAAATACCATATCCATTAGCATCCACACCCCACTCCCCATTCCTTTCTCCCCCCAGCTCCCGGGAACTACTACTAGACTTTCTGTCTTGGTGGATTTGCCTATTCTAAACATTTCATATAAATGGCATCATACAATACATACATCTTTTGTGACTGGCTCCTTTCACGTAGCATAGTGTTTTTGAGGTTCATCCATGTTGTAATACATGTCAGTAGCTTTCCCGTTTTTATTGCCACACGATATGTCATTGCATGGATATACCACACAATTTTTAGGCATTCATCAGTTGATGGGCACTTGGGTTGTTTCTACTTTTTAGATATTATGAATAATGTTGCTATGAACATGGATGCACAGATTTTTGTGTGGACGTATATTTACATTTTTCTTGGTTACATATACCTGGGAGTGGAATTGCTGGGTCATGTGGTAATTTTATCTGTAACTTTTTTTAGGAACTGCCATATTGTTTTCCAAAGCAGCTGTACCATTTTACATTCTCACCAGCAATGTACGAGGGTTTTGATTTCTCCACATCCTCCCCAACATCTATTTCCTTTTTTTTGATTATAGTTATCCTAGTGGGTGTGAAGTGGCATCTCACTGCGGTTTTGGTGTGCATTTCCCTGATAACTGGTAATCTTGAGAACATTGTCGTGTGCTTATTGGACGTCTGCACATCTTCTTTGGAGAAATGTCTATTCAGATACTTTACTCATTTTTACTTGGGTTATCTGTCTTTTTAATGTTGAGTCCTAAGTACACTTTATATATTATGGACACAAGTCCCTTACCAGATATATGATTTGCAAATATTTTCTCCCATTCTGTGGGTTGTCATTTCGCTTTCTTGATATGGTCTTTAAAGCACATTGTTTTCTTTTGTTGCTTATGTTTCTGTCATCACATCAAGAAACCACTGCATAACCCAAGGTCTCAAAGATTTACTCCTAAGGTACTTCTAAGAGTTTTATAGTTGTAGCTCTTACATCTAAATCTTTGATCCATTTTGAGTTCATTTTAGCGTCTGGTGTGTGGTAGGGGTCCAACCTCTTTTTTTTTTTTTTTTTTTTTTTTTTTTTTTGCGAGGGGATATTCAGGTCTCCTAGCACTTTTGTTGAAAAGACTTTTCTGTCCCCATTGAATTGTCCTGGCACCCTTGCTGAAAATCAATTGACTATATGTGGGAATATTTATTTGGGGGCTCTCGGTCATATTCCATTGATCTACATGTCTATTCTTATGCCCATATGATACTGTTTTGATTACTCATGTACTAGCTTTGTAGTACATTTTGAAATTGGAAAGTGTGAATCCTCTAACTTTGTTTCTCTCTTTCAAAATTGTTTTGCCTTTTCAGGGTCCCTTGCCTTCCATATATGAATTTTAGGATCTGCCTGTCAAATCTGCAAAACAAAGCCAGTTGGGATTTTCATGGGAATTGCACTGAAACTATAGGTCAATTTAAGAATGAAATTTAAAATATTAGGTTTTCTATTTCATGAACACAGAGGATGACTTTCCACATATTTAGATCTTCTTTAATTTCTGACAATAACATTTTGTAGTTTTCCGATTACAAGTCTTGTACTTCTTTTGTTAACTTTATTCCTATTTTATTCTTTTGATGTTATCATACATGAGATTGTTTTCTTAATTTTATTTCAGATTGTTCATTGCTAGTATAGAGAAATACACATTTTTGTACATTGACCTTGTATCCTGAAACTTTGCTAAATTCATCTGTTGCTTTTATAGGCTTTTAGTAGATTTGTTATGCTTTTCTATACATAAGATTATATATTCTATAAGTAGAGATAAATATTTACTTTTTCTTTCATTATCTTTCATTTATTTTTTCTTGCTATATTGCCCTGGCTAGAGCCTCCAGTAAAAATGTTGAAAAGAAGTGGCAAAAGCAGACATCCTTGTCTTACTCCTGAACTTAGGGAGGAAGAACTCAGTCTTTCCCCATTTAGTAAGATGTTAACTGTGAGTTTTTTTGGTAAATGCTCTTTATCTGGTTGAAGAAGTTCCCTTCTCATTCTAGTTTGTTGAGTTTGGGGGATTTCATTTATCATGAAAGAATGACAAATTTTACCAAGCACTTGAGTGTCTAATGAGAAGATCGTGTAGTTTTTGTCCTTAATTAATATGGGTGTTAAATAAACCTTTTATTCCAGGATAAATTCCACTGATTGATAGTGCTTAATCGTTTTTATTTATATGTTACTGGATATGGTTTGGTCTGTAGTTTTCTTATGATGTCATTGTCTAGCTTTAATATCAGTAATATTTACTTCATTTGAATGAGTTGAAAAAGGATTCTCTCCTTGTATTAGGATTCTCCAAAGAAATAGAACCAATAGTATATATATATATATGAATTGGCTTATTCACTTCTGCAATAATGGAGGCTGGCAAGGCCAAAATCTGTAGAGCTGGGGTGCCAGTTCATGTCGGGAGGTTGATAGCTGCTGTAGAACCAGAAAGAGCTAATGTCCCAGTTCAAAGGCCTTCAGGCAGGAAGATCTGATGTTCTAGCTTGAAGGCTGGCAGGCAGGAAAATTATTTGGGGCAAAATCAAGTAAGATTGGGGGATCAACCCTTTTATTCTATTCAGGTCTTCAACTGATTGGGTGAGGCCCATCCATATTATGGAAGGCAATCTGCTTTACTCAGTCTGCCGATTTAAATGTTAATCCCATCCAAAAACACTTTCACAGACATTCCCAGAATAATGTTTGACCAAATATCTAGGCACCCCATGACCCCATAAAGCTGGCACATAAAATTATCTATCACAAGTCCACCCCTTATCAACTTGACACCCATATCCATCTCCTTAAATCATACTTAATCTCCAAATAAAGACTGTAACAAGGTTATAATTCCACCAACATGATGCAATTATCCTGCTTACAACCAAAAGCACACTAACTCCTTTCCCAGATCAGGGGGTAAAGTCCTTGAGTGATGTTTACTCTCCCCATGATATCCCCATAACTTAAATAATATGATGTAAAGTTAACAATACTTGAATACTGTTACTCAAATCTTCCTGTGCCTTTCTCTTGTAAGAACACTTGTCACTGAATTTAGAATGCACCCAGATAATCCAGGATGATCTCCTCATCTCGAGCTCATTAACTTAATCATACCTGCAGAGAGAGATCCTTTTTCCAAATAAGATAACATTCATAGGTTACATAGTATTAGGGCGTGGGCATACATTTTTGGTGGCTACCATTCAGGGAATGGGGTGAGGATCAAGTGCAGAGAAGGTATAAAAAGGGGCTATCATGTTGTGTTTGTCTCGGTCACCATCATCATCACAGACATTTATTGAGTGATAACCACGTATCAAGCTCCATGCTAAGCCGTTTATGCACATTATCTCATTAAAGTGGCCCAACCCTCTGAGTTGTTACTATTATTACCCCCATTTGCCAGTGAGGAAGCTGCGGTACAGAGAGGTTAAGCAACTTGACCACACTCACATAGCCAGGAAATGGTGTGCCTGCTTACTAACTAGCTCCCTGACTTCACATCCAGTATCCCTAACCACAACTCTCAGCTTCCCCCTCACACAGGCCTGGGGATTGGCATTCAATGCATTGGCAGTGGTTTTAGAAGCATCCTGATGTGATTTTGGGGAGCCTGGGCTCTGAGGTCAAACAGGCTTAGGTTCCCATTCTGTCCCTGCCCCTTATTACTTGTGTCATCTCCCTGAGCTTCTGTTTGTCCTATGATAAACTGGGGAGAAATCATTTATTCATTCATTAAATGCCTACTCTCTGCCAATAAAATAACACTTAGCCATCAGCAAGCTGTGCAGATTGAATGAGTTCATGCATGTAAATATCCCGGCACATACTAAAGATTTAACAAATTGTGGCTATTTTTATTACCGTATAGTTACAACTGAGAGAGAGAGAGAGAGAAAGTGAAAGAGGGGGAAATGACTGGAAGGACTTACATTTGGAGTGAGACCAGATGGAGTCGCCAAGACCTAGGCTGATTCAAATGCCAGGAAGGCAATGGTACAAATAGGCAGAGATAGCCTAGGACCCTTGGCTAGGCCCTGGAGAAAGAAGACTCTCCCAGGAGGGTTACTGGTTGTCATCTCAGCCTGAATTTACATGAGGTGAACACACGAGGGCGTGTGATTCTCACAACAGGCTGGCTCAGAGACTCCCAGGGAAGCCCCAGGTTCATTCTCCCTTGTTTCTACCTCTAGGGCAGCAGGCCCAGGCCCCGTGACTGAGAAAGAGGCTGATGGAGGGAGGGAGAGGGCCTGGGAGATTAATAGGGTCCTCTCTGGGGCACAAAAGATACCTTATGTCAACCCACGGAAGGGAGTAAAAGGGAAAGTAAAACTGGCTCAGCACATTTAGGGGTTGAGCGCGGAGGGAAGAAGTCACAATACAAGGGACTGAAATGACCTTATAGCCTTCAGGCTAGGCAGGTAAACAACATTAGTGTATTACACACACACACACACACACACACACACACACACACACAGAGAGAGAGAGAGAAATTACGAGGGAGTCCCAGATTTCTGGAAGGGAACATGAGTGAGGCATGAGAATGTCCAGTTGGGAGCATTTGGGGCCATACTAGATCTCAGTCTTCATGTTATAATAATGAAAAATAAAGGCAGCAAAGCTTCATGTCTCTATAGGGTTAGTATGTGGAACAGCTCTAGTGAGAAAGATCCGATGAAATCAAGCCTGTCCTGAGGTTAGAAATCTCAAAGAACTTTTAGCCTAAACAGGATGGTTGAAACTTCAGAATTAAAGGAGCAAGGAATGGTAGCAAGATGCACCAGTTTTAGAGTCAGGCACATTCACTGCATACTTGCTGGCAGTGTCGCCTTGGGCAAGTTTATAAGCTCTCTGATTTGCCCCATCTTTCAAATGGGCATAATAATAATAGTACTACTAGGTAAGAGTCAAGTAAGATACTGGGTATAGAAGTGTCTGGTGCACAGCAGCTACCTAGAAAATGCTCAATCTACAGCTATCCATGAGGGAATCTTGAGAAACAACTTCAGTGTGAAACTTTGGGGACCCTGAGGCAGGTTGCCTTACTTGGGAGCAGTAACCTACTGTTGGAAGATAAAACCCATGTAGGATTGGACCTTCTCTAGATAATCTTTAGGAACATTCCACTCCTGAGACAAGGAATTATGGGATGTGCAGAAAGATACCTAGTTCTCATCAGCCAAATTTCAGCTCAATTGCCACCTCCTTGGAGAACCTTCTCCAACCATCCAGACTAAGTTAGTGCCGCTTCCCCAACCCTAGCCATTGCCTAAGCAATTATCTTGTTTATTTTTTCATAACAGTTATCATAGTCTAAAATTACCATTTTCTTTATTAGCTTACTCTCTGGCATGCACACACACACATGTGCGCACACACACACACACACACACACACACAAATCCAGTAAAATTTGTTGCTGTGATGTATAAGAAACGGACCCTAGCATCAAAGAACTTATGATACAGGTGTAAAAGTAGTTGAGGACTCATGTGTCAAGGTCAGGAGCTCACTTCCAGCCAAGGGGTATGAGTTCTGGGAATTACTGGGGTCTTGAGCAAGGCTTTGAAGGATGAATAGCATTTGAAAAAGTGGAGGTAAGTGAAGAGAGAGGAGTCAATGAATGACAACAGCAACAGCAGTTCTTATTTTCTGAACACCACCATGGTAACAGACCTGGTTCTCAGCCCTGCAGTAGAGCAGTAAACAAGCCAGAGGAGACCCTGGCTCTGGAAAGGCACTCACACTGCAGTTGAGAGGAGACAGGACCTTTCAAATAGTAATCAGTACAATGTGGAGGATAATGCAGGGTAATGGGATGGAAAGAGATGGACATAGACGTGGGTGGGCTTCCCATAGAGGTAGGTTATCAAGGGGCCTTTGAAGAGGCCATGTCTGAGCTAAGATCAGAATGATTAAAAAAAAAAAAAAAAAAGCCAGGCACCCAGATTCCAGTCCACCCTTCTACACACAAGGCTCATTTCCCCTGCATTCAGCCCTTGCCACCTCTTCTCTTTGTCCTCTGATCTTTCCCCAGAACCTTTCTTGCTTCCTCTGGCCACTCTCTACTCCTTTTACTGTAAATCACTCCAGCCTTTCAAAGCCTCTTTCGATTTTCCTTTATTTAGTAACAATTCAACAAACCAAAAGGCCCCAAATCCAGCCAGCAAACTCAAGAAGCTTATTAGAAAGGGAAAAAGACTGGGAGAAGACAATGAATCCTCATGCCTCATTTTTTCCTGTCGCACTGGTGAACTCAAAATAAAAACAGTAACCTGACAGGGATGCTGTGGGGATTGTCCCACCTAGCACATAGTCGGTACTCAGGACACGTTAATTCCCTTCTCTCCCCCACTCCTTGATATTTTCAAATGTGAAGTGTCTGTTTCTAATGTTGTGTTCATCATAGAAGAAAAGAAAAGAATAGCAATCACCCTCATAAATTTCCCAGGACTCAGAAGTAACAACCAATTAACCTTTCGGTGTGTTTTTTCCAGGATTTTTTCTAGGTTTCTTTATTTAAAAAAACAAACAAACAGATTTATTGAGATATAATTTGACTACCATAAAGTCCACCTCTTTGAAGTGTATAATTTCTTAGCATATTCCCAAAGTTGTGTGATAGTCATCACTATCTAATTTTGGAACATTTCATCACTCCAAAGAGAAACTTTGTACACATTAGCAGTCGCTCCTATTTACCCCCACCTCACGTCCAAACTAAACCAATACTTTATTTTCTGTTTCTGTAGACCTGCCTATTCTGAACATTTTATAAAAATGAAGTCTTTTGTGTCTGGTTTCACTTAGCATGATTTCAAGGTTCATCCATGTTGTAGTATATATTGGTAATTCGTTCCTTATGAATTCCTTATTCCAACAAATAACATCTTGTTGTATGGATATACCACATTTTGTTTATACAGTCTTCAGTTGATAGACATTTGGGTTATTTCCATTTTTTACTATTATGAATAATGCTACTATTCATTTTTTATGTGGACATATATTTCTTTTTTCTTGAATAGTGTATATACCTAGAAGTGGACTTGCCGGATCATATGGTAACTGTTCAACATTTTGAGGAACTACCAGACTATCAATGTTTCTTTCTTCATGTTAGTGAAGATAATACAATCACCTGCACTAGCTGTTAATACAATCACCTGCACTAGCTTTCTGAGATTTTATTTTTTTCTCCTAGTTTCTTAGTAAAACTTATTTTTTCAAGCTTCCTTTTAAAAATGCATTTGAGTCAATAAGGCATGGCCTAAGCCCTGGGAATACAAACATAAATAAAAGCTGGTCCTTGGGGCGCCTGGGTGGCTCAGTCGTTAAGCGTCTGCCTTCGGCTCAGGTCATGATCCCAGGGTCCTGGGATCGAGCCCCGCATCGGGCTCCCTGCTCGGCAGGAAGCCTGCTTCTCCCTCTCTCTCTGCCCCTGCTTGTGTTCCCTCTCTCGATGTCTTTCTCTCTCTGTCAAATAAATAAATAAAATATTTAAAAAAAAAAAAAAAAAAAGCTGGTCCTTGCTGTCAATGAGCCCACAGTCTAGCAGGGAAAGCAAACACATCAAGTTCAATTCCATGTGGTCTGTCCTATAGTAAAGAGAGATTTACAAACTGCTGAGAGATCTCGGACGAAGAGACCAAAACTCTTCCCGTGGGGTGCTAGGGAAGGCTTCCTGGGGGAGGTGACATTTGCACAGTCTGGAAAGATGAGTATGGGTTCATCAGGTTGATGAGGAAGGAAGGGAGGAGGAGAGGGAGGGGGAGGAGAAGAATGCCAAGCAGAGGCAATAAAATGCGAAAAAGCATGTAAACATGAGCAAAAATGGCACCCAAGATGCTACAAATAAACTGGTGTGGTCAGAGTCCCACGGAGTTGTGATACTGGTAATGTAGGTCAGGGCCAGATTTTGAAGGGCTTTGAATGACATGTAAAGAATTCATAATTTAACCTGTATCACTGGAGAGCCTTAGAAAGATTTAAGGCTAGGAGTTGGCATGGTTAGAATTACAGAATTTAAAAAGTGTTTGTAGGGGCGCCTGGGTGGCTCAGTTGGTTAAGCATCTGCCTTCGGCTCAGGTCATGATCTCAGGGTCCTGGGATCGAGCCCCGAGCCCCGGGTTGGGCTCTGCTCCCTGCTCAGTGGGCAGTCTGTGTCTCTCCCTCTCCCTCTGTCCCTCCCCCCACTCATGCTCTCTCTCTCTCTCTCTCTCTCTCTCTCTCTCTCTCAAATAAATAAATAAATAAATAATATTTTTAAAAAGTATTTTTAAATCAAAATAGTATGCATGTATATGGTTAAAAATCAAGGAGCAGAAGTGTTTATTATAACAACTAGCAGTCTCTTGCTCCATTTGTCCCATGTCAGACCCTCTCTTCTTTTGTTTCTCCTGATAATTAGTTCCTTCATTTATTCCTACTAATATACATAAGTGGCTATTTCTTGATCTATCAATTTAAGACATAACCTCCTTATTTTTATCTTTGCAATATACACTCTATCTTTGTATATTGTACTCCTATCTGTGTACTCCCATCTTTCAATGGACACTACACCGTTTTACATTCCCACCAGCAATGTATAAGAGTTTCAATCACCCCCTTGCTTTTCTGTGTAGCTTTAGACAATATACTTGTATCTGTATTTCTTGTTTTAGCAACACTAAATATCTCTTGACCCTCCATTCTGTGAGATGATATTAGTGGCCCTGCTTTTCCCTAATGCTCTTCTCTCCTTTCTACATCCCATTTTCTGTCACCTGTATTTTTAATTTTGCGTTGTCAAGACTGATGATATTTGCATTCTGTTCTATAAGCATAATTGACTCTTCCATGTTTTCTCTCTATATGTTGATTCAAAATAAACAATGGTTGCATTAATTTTTGTGACTTGTACATTTTGTTCCTTTTATAGCCAAGTAGTTTAGTGCCCCCATTTCCCTTTCTTATATAGCTTTTTGTGTATTCTGCTGTTGCTGGGTGGAGGATTCTGTTAGGTCTAGTTGGTTTATAGTGTCATTTAAGGTCTCTATCTCCTTATTGATTTTTTATCTGGTTGTTCTGTCTATTATTGAAGGTGCGCTATTAGAGTCTCCAAAAATTATTGTAAAATCATTTATTCCTCCCTTTAATTCTGTCAATTTTTGCTTCATATATTTGGGCATCTGAGTTCAGTCACATATGCCATTCAGATGGTCTCAACACCACATTACTATCTCAAGGCTATATCTTTGGGACAGCTTCTAGGAGCAGGAAAGGCAAGCAGAATGCACATTTCAAGGACAGAGGAGTGGGTGAGGAGCTTCTGATTGCCCTGGTCCACCTCACCAGTCAATTGGTGGTTATGTCCTCTCCATGACATCCCTTAACCTTGGATTTGGCAACGGGTTCTCATATATGACACCAAAACACAAGAAAAACAATTCAAATAGGCAAATTTGAATTAGAATTCATCAAAATGAAAAACTTTTATGACATAAAGGGCTATCAAGAAACTGAAAAAACAATCCCCAATATGGGAGAAATATTTGCAGATCACAAAGGACTTGTATGTAGCATATATAAACAACTCTTAAAACTCCATAACAGATGATCCAATTTTTAAAAAATAGGCAAAGTATCTGAGTAGACATTTCTCCAAAGAAGATATACAAATGTCCAATAAGTACATGGAAAGATTCTCAAAATCATTAGTCAATCGTCAAAACCACAATGAGATACCACTTCACATCTACTAAGATGGCTACAATCAAAAACTCGGATCATAACAAGTGTTGGTGAAGATGTGGAGAAATCAGAACCCTCATATATTGATGGAGGGAATGTAAAATAGTGCAGCCACTTTGGAAAGCAGTCTGGCAGTTCTTCAAATGGTTAAACATTAAGCTACCATATGACCCAGCTACTACAATCCTAGGCATACACTCAAAAAAATAATAATAAAAACACACACATTCACACAAAAACTTGTTTATGAATGCTTATAGCAGCATTATTCATAATAGCCAAAAGGTGGAAACAACCCAAATATCTATCAACAGATGAATAGATAAATTAAATACGCTCTATCTGTATAGTGAAAATTTATTTCACAATACAAAGAAATAAAACTCAGACACATGCTACAACACAGATGAACTTTGAAAACATTACATTAAGTGAAAGGACCCAGTCACAGAAGGCAATGTATTATATGACTCTAATTATATGAAATGTCTGTAATAGGCAAGTCCACAGATACTTCCGGTTGTCAGGAGTTGGAGAAAAGCAGGAAGGGGGGATGACTGATAATACAGGTACAGGATTTCTTTTTGAGGTCATGAAAATGTCCTAAAGTTGACTGTGGTGGTAGTTGCACATACACTAAAAACTATTGCATTATATACTCAGTAATGGATGAATTGTATAGTATGTGAATTATATCTCAATAAAGCTGTTCTTAAAAAAAAAAAAAAAAAGCAGAAGCTGTGATGCATTCAGACCTGCTCAGTTAGCAGAGGTTTCATGTACAGGCAATAAGGAAATAAATATGGGACTTGAAGAGACAGAACCTTAGAATGATCTGGCCTCATGGAGGCTGGAACTGGATTCTAAGCTACTCCAGAGATCCCAGCAGCAGGAGTTTAAAATACTCACTCTTAGCCTCTATTTTCATCTTTCAGATCCAACTTTCAGTGCTGGCTACTTGATGATCTTCTCTAGTTCCCGTATCAGAATTCCTTTTGCATGGAGTTTTCTGCCAGACCACCTTTAAGGTACCACCAAGTGGGCTGCCCTTTGGTCAAATAGCCAACTTGATTCAACTAACCATGCTCACCTCTACTCCACCTCACCAGATTCAATTACTTCCTCTTCCCTTCCTTGCTCCCACAGCACTCTGAGCCTCTCTCTATTATAGTCCTGAGCCTCTTGGATTCCTCAAATGTAAGTATACATTTCTCTCCCAGAAACCTGTCCTGATTCTTCGTCGCTTCTCCCAGGGCATCTGGCACAGTCAGGCACAATATAGGTACTAAGTCAAAATGCATTCAACACTAATGATAATAGCATTTATCAAGTGTTTACAATATGGCAGGCATTGATACCTTTTCATGCATTAACTAATTTAATCCTCACATCAACCTTATAGGGTAAATACTATTATATTCTGATAATACTGATGAGGAAACTGCGACTTTAAAGAAGTTAAGTAGCTTGCCCAAGATCACACAGCTAATAAGTGGTAGAGCTAAGAATTAAACACAGCGGCCTAGCTCTTGAGACTTTGCAAATTGCATGAAATCCAGAGGACTAGTAGTGATGACAGTGAATCAAGCATCAGAGAGTTCTTTGCAGGCTGGAATAATGAGTTGAGAAGGACAAGGTGAAATATTAAAGCGCCAAATGTAATCTGTAACTAGCCCCACGCCTCACCCCTCAGTCCAGCTGCACAAGTCTAAGAAAGGGAAGGTGGGTCGTAGCAGCAGTGAATTTGGAAGCCCTTTGAACTTGCCCTTTTCCCTTTATTCCCTCTAATCAACCATTTGCCAAGTAAGGCTACAGTCATTTCCACCCATGCCCTCCTCTCCATTCTCACTCATTCTGCCTTAGTTTAAGACACTAACATCCCTTCCCTAGACCACAGCAAAAGTCTCTTCGATGACCCTGCCTCCAGCCACCCTTTCCTCACACCTAGGGTGAATCTAAAACCCTACCTGGCAGACTTCCCCTTCAAGACTCCCTATCTCTTCCCCCTTACTAAAATGTGAGCCCTTGAGATAGAGGTCAGACCTTGTTTGTCTTTCCATTTCTCCTACCATCACCAAAAAAGACACACACACACACACACACACTGTGCTCAGTGCAGTTCCTGGTGTGACAAAGGCTTCTTAAATATCCTGGGTCTACCAAAGAGAAATTTCAATTTCTTCACTAAAGATGGTATGCAAGTGAGGAGAAAGGCCTATATCACCGCCACCCTCACATACTTCTGTGCCCCTAGGCTACCATGACCCTGGGCACCTCTCTATTACCAGCTGATGAAGCAGTATCCTTTCCTTCCTTGCCATGGGCCACCAGCAGCTCTCTCTGGCATATATAGACCCATCTGATCATCAATTAAGTGAAACCACCCAAAGGTTTATCCAAGGTCCAGGCACATGTGGTTAGCTAGAGGAGCTTGGACATCTCTACCTCTCAACAAAGAGTGAATGAGGGTGGCCTCCACCAAAGATTTTTATATCTTGCCTTAAGATTTTCACATCATTTTCATCCTTAAGTATCCTGCAAAGGAGGTAGGACAGGAGCTTCATATTTCAGATGGGGAAACTGAGACTCAGAGAAGGAACAGGAACTTCCCAGGGTCACTGAGGCTGCACATGAAATTCCAACTCCAACACACACACATAGTACCTGGAGCACATTGTGGATACATTAGTGGTGATGTCTTACCCATATTCAGTCCTGCCGTCCTGATAAATACAGGGATCTGAGATAGCACGCACAATCTGCATTGGTTAATCAGACTTGTTAGTCACACTGTCAGGGTTTCAGTTTCAGCTGAAAGGAAGTAGCCACCAAGAATCAGTTCTGGACTGTGAAGGTTGAGGTGCTATTACTCTGTGTATGTGTGGTGAGGCAGGGCGGGGGTAGGGGGTGATGTAGTGGGAAATGAGAAGAAATAAGAATGCAGGCACCATGAAATTCCAGGCTCACACCGGTCTCCAGGGTGCCCACTTAAGTCCCTGGCTCCTCACTGTGGCTTCTACTTATAGGCCTGGTAGTGAGCTCACCTCTCCCTGGCCTTGCCCTTCCCCTGTTCAACATCCCCGTGCAGGAGAGGCTTCTCACCTCCTGCAGGCCTTTGACCTCTCTACTTAGGAATAAAACATACACCTCCCCTAACAACTTCTTAGATCCCTTTGATCCTTACTTTTTCTTCTAACATTCTATAAATTTTTATTTATTTTGTTTATTGTCTGTCTCCCTTCACAAATGTGAGCTCCACGAGGGAAGGGATTTTTATATGTTTTTGCCTCTCATAGTCACTGTTGTGTTCCTCGGTGACAAGAACAGTACCCGGTACATCATGGGTGCTCAGCAAATATTTGTGGGATGGATGGGGTCTCACAGTCCAAATCTTCCACTGTCAGCCATCCAGCCTATAAAACAGCACTGTGTGCACTCCATGCCACAAGCCCATGAAGTATGGAATGGGGAATGTAGTTACAGAGAACTGCTTGGTCCCGTTGAAGGGCTAAAGCTGGTATCTTTCCTTCTGGTTTCCATGTCATGGCATGCACCTCACACCCACCCACCCAGCCCTGCAACCTGGACAGACTTCCCCTTCTCTCAACTTACCTAGTCCTTCCTAGCAGAAACCTCAGGGGTTAGCCAAAACTCTGCCTGACTACCTCAAATTCAATCCCAGTCCTATCCACTTTCATTGACATCTACATCTACCACCTCTTTCCTGGGTAGTAATTCAATCCAATAAACATCAGCTTACGGTGCACAAGATACCAGGCTGTTTCCAGAATGTTCATTCAACACACAATCATTAAGCACCTACAAGGTGCCATATGAGGACAAATAAGACTTGGTTCCTGTCCTCAAATTGATCCCAGTTGAGTAAGGGAGTCTGAAATATAACTAGATTCATACTAATTAATGTGATTAATTTTGTGACAAAGAGAAACCAGGGGTTGTGGGAGCCCAGAAGGGGAACTCCAACCCAGACTGGCTTTCAAAAAAAGAAGTTGGGCAAGCTGAGGTTAAAAGGATGAGGGTTTTGCCAAGTGATGAAGTAGGAAGGAAGATGTTTCAGGCAGAGGAAGAAGTGTGTGCCAAAATCTGGAGATGGGCAAGAGTGGTTTGTAAGATAGAAGTGTTGCCATCTACTAGGAAGTGAGAGAGATGAAGCTGGGAAGAAAGCATATGTCAGACTGTGGGGGGCCTTGTAGGCCCTGGCGAGGAGTCTGGATTTTACCTAAGGAGCAATGGGGAACCAGTGAAGGGTATTTCAGGGATGTGGAGAATGGTTTGGAGAGGCAAGAGTGAACTCAAGGAAATCAGTTAGGAGGTACTCTGGTATTCCAGGTGGTAAAAGATGATGATGACCTTGTGTAGATATGGAGGACAAGGCAGACTCAAACTTGAGATGTAAGGAGGAGACAAAAATCAAGAACAAAAACAAAAACCAACAACACTGGACTTGGAGACTGGTTCACTGAAGGATCTGATTCGGGAGGAGAAAGATGCTGAGTTGGGTTGGGGCCAACAAAAGCCATTGTGGCTTTGAGCTGTTGGTGGGACTTCTGAGGGAAGATGTCCAGTAGGCAGATAGACTTATAAGTGCTGATATTTTTCTCAAATAGCTCAGTCCTGCCCATCTTTGGATTCTCCATTCTCTTCATTATTTTCATCCAGTGCCTTGTCATTTTTACTAGATCTCTATGTACATACCTCTCTGCAATCTTCTTTCTGAGGCCATCAGTTTGTCTGCCCACCTCCATCCCATTATGTTCTTCTCTGTTCCATCCCAACTAAATATCTCTAAGTACATCTGAGTATAACTGCATATTTCCAATTAATACATTATTCTATTTTCCATCAGTCAATTTTTTCCCATGGTGAATTTTTAATTGCAGACATGTACATTAACTCTTGGCATAGCATCATCTGATCAGAGGCTTTTGAACTGCTAAATAGAAAGACCCTTAGAATGTGAATCCCAGAGAGAGGAAGCGAGTTGTCAAGAAGATCACACAGTGAGTTCATAGTTGAAAGGGGACCAGAACCTGGTACTTCTGCACCCCAAGCTGGTGCTTGAGTGCATACAGTGGGTTCTTCTTAGTATGAAAAGGGCTGTTTAATATATTGAGCAAACAGAGAGGGTGCTTACTTGCCATGAAAACATAAAAAGGAGCTATGAAATTTCCTCTTCCAAACTCTCTCAGCAGAGAACTGCTATTCAACTGACTCCGGCTTTTCTGCTTCAAAATAGGCATTTTACTAGGCTGACTTCTGCCTCGTATACATTCTCACTGGGTCAAATATCACCTAACAAGTAGTAAGTTATTGGGACCAGCCCATGGGGAGACAATGGAGACAGGTATTTCTATTCCAAGTACCCCATTACAGCAGAGTTGTAGGTGCCTTATTGGCCAATCCAGAAATCATCCAGGGATGACACACTTGTTCAAATAGTGGCTTCTGAGAGCTGGGAGCCCAATGGAGAACAATAAATGTAAATTACCCACAAGGACTGGGGTCCATCTCTTCCAGACCTTCCTTAGGGAGAAGGAAAACATCACAATGGGGGTAAGGGAACTTCTGAGGCCTCCAACCCACTTGGTGGCCTCTCTGAGACCTGAAATCTGTGCCAGCATCCATCCAACTGACCCAGAATGACCTATAATTATCACTGAGGGGCAGGAGACCTAAAACCCAATCTCTTCTCCACTACTTAGTAGCTGTGTGATCTTAAGCAAGTTACTTAATCTCTCTGAGCTCCAACTACTAATTCTGTAAAATAGAGGTAATTAGTATCCACCTCACAGTGTTGTGAGATGCTTGCAGAAGAGTGTGAAAATGAAAGAACTCTATAAACTGTAAACCAGTGCACAAATGTGAGGAAGTTTTATTGCCAGGAATTCTTCCTGCTGTCTGACCAGCAGTCCCACCTCTAGCATGGTCTCCTCTTGCTGTAGTGTCAGCCCATGCTCTCTTATGAGCCCTTATTCTTCAAAGGTGCATGAGGTAGCTTCCAAAGACTACAACTGCTTTCCTGAATCTTGTGGAGCCCCCACTCTCATTTTACTGAAAAGTAGAGACTCAAGGGTACATGATCTCTGACTTCAGACCTCAGAAGTATTGTCACAAGCAGAGGTTGTAGATGGGATCTGGGTGGCCCCCAGGGTGGGAGAGATTAGGACCCATGCTCAAAATTTGCTCCTTCCCTTCCCCTAGCAGCCCTTCTTCCAATAGCAGATGACAAGCCCCACGAAGCCACCTGAGAAATCTGCATTTTTAACATACACCTCAGATGATTCCAATGAAGAGTTCCCCAGACCAGACAGCTGCCTTAATTAATCTACGTGGACAGGGCCAATAGCCTTCCTAGGTTCCCCGCAAAGCAATACCTTATCTTAAATGATGGCAGTGAGACACTGTGAGTGACAGGTGGGAGTGGCATCTGGGGTCCAGCGTCTCCACTTCTCTCAGATGGTACCTCATGAGTGTGACCACGCGGCCCCACAAGGTGCAAATATGCTTTGATCTTCCCATGTTTGAGCCAAACAAGCTTTGTTTGTCCCCAGCCTCTGCTACAATTCAGCCTTGGGGGCTGTGAACACCACAGGAACCACAAATAATGGAGAGGCACAAAGCCAATTTTTGTGAGTCTGGGAAGAATACACACAGTGGCTTGATGGAGGAAGACAGTAGGAGGCCCCTTTCAAAGAGGACATAAGAGGAAAGGAGATAGAGCAACTGAGGGATTTGGTCAGAGCCCAGGATGCATGTTCTAGGAGGTGTCTTTGAGGGAAATCCAATGACAGCATGGGGCAGAGGACTGTGTGGGGGTAGGGATGATATGATTTCCAAACAGCTTGAGAAGAAAGTCCCCCAGCTCCTTTTCTCCATGGCTATATCACTAACAGCAGAAACTGGTGCCCTGCATTTTGTTAGTGTCATAAAACACACACCAGACAAGGAAGCAGGAATCCCAGGTCTGAGTGCCACCCCTAATATAGATGCACAAGGAGTGGGGAGAGAGGAAGTATCTATGAACAGGTTGCAGCTCTGCCTCTGCTACCAGTACTAGGACCCCCAGAAGTTCTGGATAGCACTTGACAAGGATGCTGCGCAGAAAACCCCAACACAAAATAAAGGTGGAACCAGAAAACTGTGAAGTCTCTGTCATCCCTAATTGTCTGGTTCTTTATCTCTCTGCTTAATCCGATCAAGATGAAGAGATTTTCCAGGTAGGAGATCATAGTAATAAAGCTAACATTGATTAGATGCTTTATTATATGTTTCAGACTGTTCTAAGCCCTTATGTATCACCCATGTAATCCTTATAGAAGATGGGGATTTTTATGGCTTTAATTTTACAGATGAGGAAACTGAGGCACAGGGAGGTTAAGTAACTTGCGCATAATTCAGTTTGGGGCAGTACAGGCCAGGTTATGCTGCATTAATAAACATCACTTAAATCTCAGGGACTTAAAAAGGAAGCTTACTCTCACTCATCTTATATGTTCATTGTGGGTCAACAGGAGGGTTCTAGGACCCAGGCTAGGGGAGCAATCACCATCTTATGACAGTGACACCACCATCTCAACCTGGGCTTCTACCATTGTCAAAATTATGGAAGACAAAGGTGGACAGCTGAAGATTGCTGTGCCATTAAATGTTTAGATCCAGGTGTGACCCTTGTCAGTTCTGTCCTCACTTCTTTGGCCAGAACTAGTCATATGTCCACATCTAACTTCAAACAAGTGGGGACATATAATCCTCTGTGTACCTAGAAATGCAAACAGAGCCTACTATTGATGAATGTCAGTGATGCCTATCACAATCCCACACCTGGCCCAGATTTAACCTCTGGCTGCCTAGTTCTCAAGCCTCCACTCTCTATCACAGAGCTTGACTTGTCTCCTCCTGTGCCCCCCAGGAAGAATGATTGACACTCTTCCTGTGAGAGAGCTAGCAATTGATATGGTTTGGGGTGGGAGGGGTGGGAGACGTGGGCCTCTCTCTGCCTGTTCAGTGTCTCTCTGTGACTCTTGCCACCAAATCCCTCAGGATCCCAGGGTGTTTTCTACCTGCACTCCTGGAATAAGTCCAAGTCCAGTATCCCCTTCTATTCTCTGATCTTGGAGGGGTAGGAGTGCATAGGCTTCTGGTGAACCTTATCACACCTCACCCCTTCCACTAGCTCAGGCTCACATAAATACTTTCTTGTTGAGTTTTGGGTGCTGGGAGATAGAACAGTGGAGACAGAAAAGCCAGAGGGAAATTGGAAGTCCTCACTCCTGGTGAGCAGAGAACAGTAGCAGAAGTTTAACTTGATGGCTGAAGCTTCTACCACAGCCTACCAAGGTGATGTTAGGAAACTGAGGGGAGGCTTGTATAAAGGAATCTGGGGTGGCATCATCACAGAATGCAGCAAGAGAGATTAAAGTTAGCTACTGAAGACTTCCTGATGATAAATGTAATTGTTTCTGTATGCTTGTCTCCCCATTCATTGAGGGAGAAACTATTAAGTTCATCTCTAGATCCTCAGCACCTAGCATAGGCCTGGCACAGAGCGAGCACTCAGAAAATATTTGGGGCAGGGGCACTAGAAGCAGACATTTAAGAATGTGGAGATAGCCAGGCTGGCTTAGGCCCCTTCCAGGTTAAAGAATGCCGCCACTAAGCCTTCCTATACCATGCTGGATTGCTTGATGAAAGGCAAAGCTGGGCTCAGGCCTGGGGAAGCTTAACAGACTACTGTTTCCACAGGAACTGAGCAGCCAGTTTCCTCCACAGGCCTCATTCCTCCTTTCAAGTGGGGCCCACAGTCCCTGACCCTTGGGTACCTGGAAGGGGATTAAGAAGGAACAAACCCCGCAGGGTGGCTCAACCTCTTTGCCCCAGTCATACCAGTCTCCTTCTAATTCTTTAAGCAATCTGATATCTTCCCCATTTTGAGGCCCTAGCTTAAAGTAGTCCCTTGACTCTTAATTTGGCAATTCCTACTCATCCTTTAGGTCTCATTTTAGGGCCTTTTCCTCATAGGGGATTTCTTTGACACTCCCCTCCCCACCAGTCTGAATTTTGCTTCCCTTGCTATATACTCTCAAAGCCTCTCTATTTCTTTTTTCAGAACATTTATCACACTTTGTAATTTGGAATCAATTGGGGGAATGATTTGCTTTATGTCTGTTTCTCCCAGTAGACTGTAGTTTCATGAGGTCTGAGATCATGTTTTTTCACTGTATAACCCCAGTATTTAGCATGATGCCTGATGTATAGTAGGTTCAATAAATATCTGTTAAATAAATGGATAAAATTATGAATGAATGTCTAACTCTGAAGTCTTTGCTCTTTCCGTTAAACCACATTTCCTTTGGTGCCTAATATGGCACCTGGCCCATAAGTGAAGTTCGATTAAAGTTTCTTCTCTCCCTCCTCCTGCTCTTCTTCCCTCTGTCCCTCCCTCCCCTCCTCCTTTCTTCCTTCCTTCTCTCACTACTCCCTTCGCTGGGAAACTCCTGCCTAGATATACATCTTCTACTGAGAACTTCAGACACTAAGACTCCAGATGGGTCAGCAGGAGTGGGGAGCATGGCTAAGCCACACCATGCTCAGAGTAAGCATGCATTAGGAGGCAGAAAACATGCTACCTGATCCCCAGCATCTCCCACCTCCAGGCAGATGCCAAACCACACTGGGACCTGGGTTTGGTGTCCAAGGCCTACCTGTTACCTAGCAACTAAGGTTACATTGAGGTGGGGACTCGAGTGCAGGGGGAAAATAAGAAGAATGGCAGGGATACCAAGGGGTCTCTCAGAGACTACTCACTAGCCCCAAGGGAACTTTGTTGACCTGGCTGGGTAACTGTGCCCCACTATCTGTCTATGGCAGAACTCTATGGGGTCACCTCTGGAAAACAACTGGGCAGAATCTCCAAATTTCGGCACTGAAAGCAGGAAAAGATAGGGAAGTCCACCTGGTTCCACTCCATGCCCACTGCCACTGGCCCCTGATGCCCCATGCTGTAGCATCCCCAGCAGCTGTTCTCACAGATTCTGCTTGCACATTCCCAGTCACAGGGAGCTTACTACTCCCTAAGGAGGAAAACCCTGAACCCTCTGCTATATCATTTGGGTACCCCTGTCTACTGGATTGTGCTGTCATAGCTCAGATCCCATCTCAAGGGAATGGTATTGGTCCGGGGGAATGGTCTGTCACTCAGTCTGGGAACATAGAGGAATGGAGGGCTAGAATCCTCTGTCAGGCCTCCAGAAGTCCTAGGGACCCTACTTAGCACCCTCATATACAGTCCATGCCGGAGACTGTGCAGAGCAGCCTGTACAAGCAGCTAACCTGATGTTCAAGGTGCTCACAGGCAAAAGAGCTTCTTCTTCAGGGTGGGGATCATATCTCTCTGGTTTGCCACTTCTGTCACATGGCTGTTGCCCAGTAAAGGATAAGGATTGAGCTGTATTCATCTTCGTGACCAGCACGGTGCCTGACCTTGTTCATCAAGTGAATGGGTGGATAGGTTCTCCTCCCTGCGTAAGTTACTTCACTTCTCTGAGCTTCATTTTCCTTATGCTTCAAATGAGCACCATAACCCTTGCCCTATCTAGCTCCTAATGACAGTTGTTGGGAGGGGGAAGGCAATGTCAGTTGGTATACTTTGGAAAGAGTGTGAGAAATCATTGGTATTCTCAGTCTTTGTTTCCACCTTGCAGAGGAACATCCACCTCTCCTGACTGGTTCTCCAGCTTCTGCCTCCCCCAAGTTTTCTCCACCAGAAGCTCACAGGGCTCCCCCACTCATGAACAAAAGACTCCACAGATTAGGCCACCCACTTCACAGGCACCCTTCAGACATTCTTACCCCTATAGTCCCTGGCTTCAATTGTCCCCACCCTTCTCCCACTTCCAGAAAGATCTTGGTTGCTCTAGTTGCCCACTGGCCCCTGGAAGATACCCTTAAAGCTACCTTTGTGGACCCCGGCAAAGACTGCTTCTTGGCAGCTGCCACAGTGGGTGGATAAGCCAGGAATAGGGATTTATCACCAAGAAGGCCAAAGCTATAAGCAGCCTGGATTTGGTGGAAGAACCACTTGAGAACTTGGAGGAATAGTGTGTCAGTTCAGAGATCCAATGAAAATAATCCAAACTGTTGCTTAAATAAATTTCCCAGGGAGAACAGAAAAGAAGACATTCCCTCAGAGAAGGTATTTAGCACAAGAGGAACTTTAAGAGTACATCTCAACCATTCCCCTGCCTCTGTTCTGGGCTACCCTGAAGCCATCACACACTAAGGAGACTCTCTACACTGTTTAAAACTTGGCAGTTTAAGATAAATTGGAAACACCCTAAACACCCAACAATAGGGAATTATTTAAATAAATTACAGCTCGCCCACAGGATGCAATATATATATATGAAAATATGCATAATTTTCATATATTTTAAAAATATACATATATAAAAAATGCTTAAATTATACTTAGATATAGATATAGATAAAAGATTGGAAAGAAATACACTAAAATGCGTACACTGATTACCCTGGGTGGCAGAGTTATATATGATTTTTATCTTCTTCACTGTACTGTCATTTCTTACCAAATTTTATCCATTAAGTAAATGTAATATTAAAGTACTGATCAAGGCTACAACATGAATATACCTTGAAAACAGCATTTGAGGAAGTGGCTTTCCCCAAGCTACAAGGTGAAAACTCAGCAAATCTCAACTTGACACCTAGGGCTGAAGTAAATTATGAATTCCGTGCCCCAATGGAGCTTGGCAGGAAAGATAAAAAGCCTAGTGGGTAGAGGAATGGGTCTAGTCCCAGCTCTGCCTTTAGCTCACTGAGTGACCTCCGGGACAAGGCACTTGAAAACCCAAAACTCTCAGAAGTGGAATGAGCACTTAAATACCCTCTAATCCAAAGAGGGTAAATGGGTGGTATGTATGCTATTGCCCCTTTCTCCCTCATCCATGGCAGACATCGCTGATTCATTCCTTCTCCTTTAGCCCAGATGTCCTCAGAGTCCACCTCCAGGTAGTGATCCAAGTAGCCACTGCTTATTGTGTAAATTTATATTCCCAATTTGATCTGATCCCTTCATTTTATAGTTAAGGAGAAAAGTTTCCTAAGGCCATAAAATGAGTAAGTAGCCATGCCAGGACTTGCACCTGGGACTCCTGCATCCCTGTCCAGTGTGCATTCCACTTACCATCTATCTCCCTCTCATGATACCTCTTTGTATATTTGGAGGGGTCAAATAAGATAATTTATGTGCAAGCACTTTCCAAACTGTTAAATGCAGTGCATATATGTGGGCAAAGGATGACTGTTATAGACATTGGGTGATTTATCAGTCCATATATATTTCAAGTGCCCAGGCTATGTGAGGTTTTCTGGAGGAGAAGAGAGAAGCACACAAAAGAACACATTATTCTAGGAAAGAAGCTAGTAAGCCCAGGTGGCCCATGAGAACAGACTCCAGACATGCAATAAGCACCAGTCCACAGGTCCAAGATCTGAAAGAAATCAGGTAGTAGATGGGAATTTGTTCCTCCCTCCCCATTTGGTTTCTTCTTTGCATTCTGTTTCAGCTTTTCATGGTCACAGCTGCCCAAGCTAGAGTTCTAGAAATATCTGCTACAGGAAGTAAAAACTTATAAATTATATACAAATTAGAAGCTGGAGAATGTGGATAGGGCCAAAGAGATGAATACTTGGCCAACTGTGCTGTTCGTAGTGGCTCACACTTTGGGCCCTACATCCAAGGCCAACCCCATTTATCCTGAGCTGGATGTACTATTCTTTTATAAATTGTTTTGAAACATCTTTATGGTTTGTGAATATCTGACTGCGTGGAGAGCTTTGCTGAGATCATGGGTGGTCTCCTCTAGGGAGTGTTTGATAAGTGGCTGAATTCAAGGGGGGGTGCTTCAAAGACATGTGCAGTCTATAGAGCAAAGCTCACCAGACACAGTGGGTACCAACATCTATGGCTGGCAGAAGGTGCTTCTTCTAGACCAAGACTCTGGAAAGTAGGAAAGACTGGACCTTCCTGTGGCTATAGAACAGCTTTTCCCACAGTGTACTAGGGCCTGTTCTTCAGACCAAGGGCCTAAGCCTCAGGCCGGCCTGTTTTCTATTCTCACTTCTTTTTATAAGACCTTGGCATTGTCATCTGTGACAAGAGGATAATGACACTGCCCCAAGGGTAGCCATCAAAATGCAGAAGAGAACATAAAGAGCATAGAACACAGGGCTGCATGTGGAGGGGCCATAGTAATCCACCACTTCACTTCCTTTCTTCAGGAAGAACCATTCAAAGAAGGGCCTTTGCCTCCCCAACCTGCAGCCCAACTCCCTGCGAGAGCAGACCAAAGAACATGATAAGGAGACCAGCCAGCCAAGAGATTCTACTTCCACTGTCAGAGGTCTCATTTTTATTCATGGCCTCACTTAATGTCTCCAGCCACCTTAGAAGCTCTAAATTATCATTAGTTCCATATTAGGGATGAGGAAACAGGCTGCTTAGCAAGGTGAGGTGACTTGCCCAAGGTCACAACTTTCACAGTGAGGTCTGTCTGTCTTGTAAGACTGGGCTTTGTTTATGATGCCTCATGAGAGTCAAGAGAGTTCCTGCTCACAGAGCTGCAATGTTCAAGGCACTATGAATGGAGAGGATCAAGAAAGCCTTCTCATGAGACAATGGATCCCATAGAATTTCAGCTAAATCAAACAAGGGAAAGGAAGCAAAAAAGACAATCCAAAGATGCTAGCATAGGGGGTACAAACTGAGTAAAGCATCAGTTAGGGATAGAGGCTGCAACTCTGTCTCTTATAGCTGTGTAACCTCGGAAATTTTACCTTACTTCTCTGGGCCTCAGTTTCCTCATCTGTAACATGAAGATAGTTACAGGACCTTCTGTATAAGGATATTATGAGAATTTGATGAGATAATACATGTAGAGCTCTTAAAATAACATCCAACTCATAGTAGACATCTCAATAAATAGAAATTAGTACTACTATTTAGTAGAAGGGAGAAGATGAACTTGGGGAGGTAGATTTGAGCCAGCTCCTAGACAATGATGGATGTCTACACGCTAAATTTTGGAGTTTTTCCTACAGGTAATGGGAAGCCATTGGTAGTTCCCGAGTCAAGGAGTGTCATGAGCTAAAGCTGTTTTCTAGGAAGATCAGACTAACAAAGTCATAGGCCAGACTCTCCTAGAAAAGACTGAGAATTCTGGAATTTTCCTGATGTCCAGTAGATATGTGAACAATTAGTACTTTGGAGATTTGGTGGGAAGGAAACCATGGTAGCCTGAGTACTTGAAACCTGGCGCCGGGATTTGGTCTCCTAGAAATGTGACAGCCTGTGACTGGAGGCTCTTTTGTGCTCTGTTCCTTAATCCTATCACACATTCCCTGACTATCCATTATTCAAGGAGGCTTATCCCTGGGATGGGCTGCTGGAAATGTCATGATGTTTGAGTGCAGGGAGTTGCAAGCAATGACTCAGTCCACCTAGCTCAGGCCACCAGAACATTCTTTACCGGGGTGGTGGTGATAGCAGCGTTTTTGTGTCTGTCATTTGTCAATTTATGTTCAGATCTTGTCTCTGGCCCTTCCTTCCCTCTGTTCTATGTTGGGTTTGGCCAATTTGAGGCACTGGTGGAAGACTAGAAGGCAAGGGGAAGTAAGTCTTTCTTCATCTCTGGTCCTGCTTTGGGGGCTGGCTCTGGAAGCAGCTGTGTTTCCTCTGTGCTCCATCTCTCACCAGGCAACTCTCTGTGGTTCTAGTTCCCCCTGAATTACCCAGCATCTGTGTTCCAGTAACACCACCTCTTCCTATTGTTCTTCCAGTCTAAGGGTGACAGTGGTCTGCTGCTGCTAATGTGGGCTGCCTCGCCATCCTCTGTTTGGCCTCTCAGATCAAAAATATTTGTTGGATGAAAAAAATGACCTCCTATCTCCAACTCTCCTAGTGAGGTCAGGCTGGGGAAGGGAGGGCCAGGGGATAGCTGAGCCAGATAAGCCCTTTCCAGCTATTTGACTTTGCTCTGCCTGCTGAGGCCTGGGGAAGACAGAGTGAGTACCCAGCACCTGAGAGCAGGAAAGCCTTCTAATACCTCTTTCTCCCTCTCAGAAGTAACTATTTCCTGACTTTCCAGGAAACATATAAGCTGGCAGTGTCCTGGGGCTCAGCTGAGACTGTTGGGCCATAGCCAGGCCTGACATCCCAAGTTCTTCTCCAAAGCTGGAGAGGTAGATGTCCTACCTGGAGGAAGACAAAGGAAGAAAGCTGGGCTTTTAGAGCAATTCAGACAGGGCTGCTGAGTGTGTGTGTGTGTGTGTGTGTGTGTGTGTATGTGTGTGTGGGATAGAGAGAGAAATCGTGATTGTGAGTCTGTGTGTGAGCCCCTGTATGTCTCTGTGTGAATCCTTGTGTTTCTGAGGGTCAAGAATAAGGCTGAAGGGAAAGGTAGTATGTGCCATCTGGTGTTGGCAGCTGCATGTGAATGTGTGTATGTGAGTGCCAGTGCATGACGGGAGCCAGACTCTGTGTGTGTGTGTGTGTGTGTGTGTGTGTGTGTGTGTGTGTGTGTGTGTGAGAGAGAGAGAGAGAGAGAGATACTATGTGAATGAGTACATGTGTGACTATGTGAGACCAAGGGGGTTGGGAGGGAGGGAGGTGGGCAGGAGAGTAAGGGAGAAGGAAGGAAGGGAGAGAGGGAGAAAAGAGAGAGCCGAGTCTACCCCAGCCAGTCAAGGGCCCTCAGAGATGAGCAAGTTCTGCCAGAGATTTCCTTCTCCCTATGCTCCCAACAACCTGAAGAACACCTCCTGTCTGCTCATAGCCCTCTTCTAAACCTTTACCAATAAGTGCCTGCTTGTTCCCTTCTGCTTTCCTTCCCCCCAGGGGAGCAGAGAGTGGTTTCCCTAGTCCACAACTGGATGAGAGGTTGACCTGTTTGCTGTCCCAGAGAGTTCGAGTCATAGAAAGGTGGCAACCAACAGGAGGGGTAGTTCTATCAGAAGAAGGTGCTACCACAGGGGGGAAGTAGAGAAGAACCATCTTGATTTCTCTCTATTCCCCCCCTCAACCCTTGCAGGTGCCTCCCATTGACTGAATCCAATGGGAAGCTAGAGGGCAAGGGAGGCCAAGTGATGCTGTCCCTAAGGGTCAACTGCCTCCTGCCCACATGGGATAAAGAGCAGGGTAAAAAGGGGGAAAGAATGAAGCTGGGGGAGGGGGTGAGCAGCAAAATAGAGCTAATCAAGGAAGACTCTCTGGAAGAAGTGGCCTTCAAGGGAGATGTTAGGGAGCCCAGCCTCTGAGGCCTAGCAGTCAGGTTCAGGTTGGGTGGGCTGAACAGAAACTGAAGGGTGTGGGCCTCTGGCTTAGTTCTGGGCAAGGTTGCCTAGAGGTCAATAAATGGGACAGTGAAGTTATATCTTTCTTGAGGAAAGTTCTGGTCACTTTGCTGAATGGGGGACATCCAGGAAGGTAGGTGGAGCTGTGAAATTGGGTGGGCAGCTCCTTCCATCAGGGTAGGCTGGGCCCCGACTTTTCCTGGGAAATGAACATTCTGGAGTCATCAGACCATATCATCTGAGTGGGGAATGCTGAGTTCCATCGGGGCTCTCTCTCTCTGAGTAAAAACATCTAGGGGTCTTAGCAAACCTCTGAATTGCCAGCCAGAGAGGGGAGCACATGGTGGGATACAGATGCAGCAAGTACATTCATTTTCTCTTTGCTGCCCCGGCACTGAAGTCATTTCTGGAGCACTCCATTCTCCTCTCCGTCTACTTCTTCCTTCTATACCTTCAGGGGAACCCTGGGCCTCTCTTGGCAAAACACTCTGAAATCTCAGATGTTACATGGTGACAGAACCAGAAGAGCTGGACTGCATATGCCAGCTACAGAGATTGGGATCAGACATTAAAAAAAGGTGAGGGATATTCAAACACTAAACCAGTTGCCCATGAGAAGGTATAGGATCCTATGCCTGGAGGGGGTGGCCTGGTGCTATGGAGGAAACCTGGCTTCTAGTACTGGTTTTGCCACTAACTCTCATCTTCAGAAAGTACATTCTGGCCTTTGAGCCTCAGCTTTCCCATTTATAACGTGAAATCACCAGGTGGGCCTCAGATGGGTTTTATAAAGAAGAAAGCATAAAATGAATGAGGAAGTATTTCTAAAACTATAAGTCACCAGGTAAACCTGAAGTATGGTAAAATACAGTAATAATGCTGACAGGAGCTCCCAGGGTGTCCCTTGGCAGGGAAACATGTCTGTTGACTAGACGAATGAATGTCTTTATACAGACACACATTTCCATGTATACCTAAACTTGAAGTCTGCAGAAGCTTGAACATTCTATAGGGAACATTTTGATCCAGAACATACATATATCTGAGTTCTTGGGTGTAAGGATCTATGAAGGCTGTTAGTGTCTGGGCGGAAAACAGCCTGGAGGAACGATACACAGCTTGCTTACCGCCAGCCCCAAAGATACACACTTGTGCTCACTTTTACTGAAAACTCAGTTCCTCTGGACAAAGTCAAGCCCTAGGCAGGGCCTCACAGCCAATTCCATCTTGCCATAGCCACTCTTCTTCCAGCTTGCCTTTGAGTCTGTCCGAGAAATACATTATTCACTGTGATTTGAAGCTTCACCTGGGTTTGGGGGAGAGGAGTTAGATAGGAGAGTGAATGAGATTTCATAACCAAAAGAGCACTGGACTGGGAGACAGAAATTCCCTTCTATTCCTGGTCGGCCATAGACCTAGGGTAAGTTCCTTGCCCTCTTTGGGCACTTGCATCTGAAGCCAGGGGGAAGTGTCTAAAGGCCAAGTGAGCTAAAATCCACTGTAGGCTCTCGAATGGGCCTTTCTATCCTGGCAAAGAACATTTTGGAGAAAGAGGAAATTCTGCCAGAGGAAACCAGGAGCTTTAACAGACTGTCTTATGAACTGCAGGCATTCTGCCTGAGATATATACGTCAGAAGCAGTGGTTGGAGAATAGCACTGTGCACAATATGCTCTTTCCTTTCAGACGGTTGAAGGATATCAGAGGCCTCCTGAGAGAAGGTATGAAGAAGGGCAGGGAGCTGCTTGCAGGATGAATCCCAGGCCATATGAGCCCGCTGGCCCCTCGTGAGAGGGATGGCAGTGTTCAGCTCCTTGCTCTGGGCTGCAGCTAGGTTGGAACCGGGGTTTTGTCCATTTTAGAGATGGGAAGACTGAGGCACAGTAAGGTGAAGAAACTTGCCTGAGGCCCTTCAGCTATTAGGCAACAGAACCAGAATATGAACTCAGATAGTACGATTCCAGAGCCTGTGTGCTCGCTTCCACACCTCTTGCCATCACACTGGACAGCTGTGCTAAGGGCTCTCAGCAAAGAAGTAATCCAGCTTCTGCTCGGTGCCAGGCGCTGCTCTAAGCAGTGAACAAGACAAAATCCCTGCCCTGATGGGCTTCAAGTCTAGTGCAGGGAGGCAGACAGTAAACCAGCAAAAGGTTAACACTGTGTTAAGTTGTGATAAGTGCTTTGATAAAAGGTGAAGCAGGGTCGTGTGCCAAGAGTGATGGGTGTGCTGTTTTAAACAGGATGGTCCCAGATGGTCTCATGAAGAGCTGATATTTTTACCTTTTTTCTGTGAGGTATAATTTACGTAGAACACAGGCACACGAATCCCCCATACAGACAGCCAATTGCTCCAAGCACCATTTACTGAAAAGACTGTCCTTTCCTCCATTGAATCACAGTAAGGGCCTTTTTTGTAAGTCAGTGACCGTGTTCGTATGAGTCCATTTCTGGCGTGAGCTGAAATGTGAATGAAGTAAGGAAACCAGCCACAGTGCTAAGTGGGACAGAACATCCCAGGGCCTGAACTAGGGTGAGGCAGTTGCCTTGGGCTGAAATTTAAGGGGTCACCAAAAAATCTTGGTAATTTTTATGTATTTTAGCATAATGTTTTTAAAATCAGAATGAATGCAAGAAATCCACGATAAAAATATATCAGAACTGTACAAGAAGGCAGACTGGGTATTGCTGATTTTTCCTTTTGTCTCTGGCCCCAGTGTGGCTTGACATTGCCCTGCTGCGTACAGTGCTGAAGGCGGGGTAGGGGAGCAGCCCGAACAAAGTGCCTAAGCAGTTGGGCCTGAATTGAGGGAGGTGCATATTAGAGAAGGCTTCCCAGAAGGGGTGTTATTTGACCTAGTCTTGAAGGAAAACTAGGAGTTTCTAGGCAGAGTCTGGGGTAGGAGTACAGCACAGGCAGAGCACAGTGGGAGCAAAGAGATGCTGGCCTGAAAGAGCCTGGAATTTGAGAGAAATCAAGAGGTAATCTGGTGTGGCTGGGTTCTGCCCACAGTGGGGAAGGAGAGAGGGTGAGGGAGAAGGCTGGAAAGATATGCTGAGACCAGATGGCGAAGGGCCTATAACTCCAGCTAAGTATGGGCTTGGTTTTGAAGGTGAAGGGAAGCCACAGATGCATTTTTTTCGTTGGGGGTAGTTAGTACATGCAGTGCTTAGGAAGAGGTTAGCCTCCACAGAGGTCTTCCCTCTGCCTGGGTGCTTGTCTGCTGGAGGTGTGGACATCAGGGCGTGGGCTTCATTAAAGGATAAGAGTTCCAGGGGATGGAGCCCAGAGCAAAAAACCACCAGACTCCCACATTAGCCTTTACTTCCCTTGGGGACTTCATTCGAGTCACTGATCACTCCAGACATTGGGCTTTCAAGCTGGGTATTTGGACTCTGCCTGTGCACAGGCAGGCATCATTGCCACCCTCCTCTGGCAGGTGGCTCGCTCCACTTCAACATATTGTCTTCCAAGAGAGGCCTGTTCCTGCTCCCCTGCAGGGTCCTCTCCTCTCCGTGAGGAGCCTTCTCAGCTGCACACAGTCTGTATGCCATAGAATTTAGGGCTGAAACGCGGTTCTCAGACCATCTAAGACAGTGGTTCTCAGCTCTGCCTACACACTGGAATCACCTGGAAAACATTAAAAAATACCACTGCCTGGGTTTTGCCCCCAGAGACTCTGACGTAATTGGTCTGGGGTGTGGCCTGGGCATCTGGTGACTGGCTCACAGCCAGGGCTGACAGCTACCAATTCAGGGTTTCTTAAACACCCCTGATGGTAAGAATCACCTGGGGTACTTGTTAAACCTACACATTCCTGGGCTCTACCTAAAAATCTAGACGGGCTTCTTTCTGACTGGACTTAGGAGCAGGGTTCCCAGCATGTGGATAACTCCTTCCTGCTCCTTCTCTTCTTACCCACAGAGATGAGCCTCAGGGAAAATGGTATGCAGGTTGTGGGTGAAGAGTTGGAGTTAGGGGCCTCTCACAGAGCCATTTGCCCTGGACTATTATATGTTAGCATGTTTATTGAGCAGCAAGCAGATTCTCAAAGCTTCAGCAACCCTAAGTGTAGATGAGTCCTCAGCTCTAGGGGATGCCCCCCCCTTTTTAGCGGCTGTAAATTCCAAGATGATCTGGGCAGAAAAATAGGACAAGGAAGCTGGAATAGAGTTCCCAATAATAGCTTTCCCCTCCTGCCTTGGAAGAGATAGTGTTGGGCAGATAAGCAAGAGATTCGGTGTGGAGGGAGAGGAGCAAAAAATAGGGAGCAGGAAGAGAAGGGGTAGGTTCAAGGTATTGAGTGGGCAATGGAGAACACCCCCACAGGGCAGGCATCAGAGACACAGAGCCTGGGGCACAAAAGCCAGTGCCCGAACCTATAACATATCCTTTTATAATCCAATGTCACAGAGAACTGCAGAGTGGAAACTTTAGGCTTAGCCATAGTAGACTCTCAAAAAATATTTGTTCAATAAATGAGTAACGTCAAGCTTTCAGGTTCTAAGGACATGCCTCTAGAGCAGCCACTGAGGGGCAAACTGGCTGAGCTAAGTGGATACTCTTCACCACAGCCAGCCTGCTTTTATTTGTTTCGTATTTTTTTTTCTGAGTTAGATTTCATTGGAACATAGAATTTTAAAAGTATTTTTAAGTGTGGAAACCACAGATGTGTTCCAATGTTTTCATATTACAGATAAAAAGGAAACCGAGGCTTGAAAGGGAGAAGGGACTCACCTTGGTCACATGCAGTCAGTGACAGAATAGGAGCTTAGGCCATGGCTGTCTGAGGCCTAGGATTCAGCCTTCCCAAAACTGTCTGAAGGTCATTTTCACTAGATCAGGCTTCCCTCACCTCAGATCTCTATTTCTCCATCTCAAGTCTATTTAAATGACCTGGAAATTGGGCGAGGCAGGGAGTGAAGGAAGGAAAGGAAAGGGATGGAGGAGGAAGGGAAGGAAATAATAAAGGAGAGAAAAGAAGAAGGTAAGGAAGAAAAGAAGAGCTTGCTGCACTGCGTGTTCTAAAAGAAGAGGATTGGGAGACCCGGGAGTATTCAAAAACCAGGGATTTCTTGAAGAGCAACATTTCTCTGGATAGAACTTGACTGGACTAGAGAGTGAAGCAAGGTGAGACTGAGGGAAAAAATCAAACTTAAAAAAATATATATCTAATTTAGTCCCTGAAGGAAGCCCGGGCTGAATTCTGCAATGGTTTGGGCACTTGGAGATACCTCTCGTGATGCATGAGAGACAAGAGCTCTGAGCATCTGTGGACAAATAAATCATCTGTGGACAGATAAATTGGACTTCATCAACATTTAAAACCTTCGTGCATCAAAGAACATTATCAAGTAAATTAAAAGATACTTTATAGAATGGGAGAAAATATTTGCAAATCATATATCTGAGAAGGGTTTAATATTTAGAATAGACCTGTTACAACTCTTATTACTCAATGACAGAAAGTCACACAACCCAATTCAAAAATGGGCAAAGGACTTGAACAGATATTTCCCCAAAGAAGAGATATAAATGGCCAAGAAGCACATGAAAAGATAGTCAACATAACTGACCATTAAGGAAATGCAAATCAAAACCACAATGAGATATAACTTCGTGCCCACTAGGATGGCTATAAATTATATATACATATATATTTAAATATATAATATGCATATTTATAGATTTTAAAAAGAAAACAACAAGTGTTGACAAGGATGTGGAGAAATAAGAACCCTCATATAGTGTTGGTGGGAATGTAAAATGGTATGCCCTCTGTAGAAAACATTTTGGTACTTCCTCAAAAAGTTAAATAGAGTTAACGTATGACCCCACAAATCCACTGCAAATATATACCCAGAAGAATTAAAATGGGCACTCAAATAAACTCTTGTTCACAAATGTTCATAGCAACACTACTCATAATAGCCAAAAGGTGGAAACAACCCAAATGTTTATCAACAGATGAATGGATAAACAAACTGTGGTTTATCCATACATCAAATAAGATTCAGCCATAGAAAAGAAATGAAATACTGATAATATATATAGAGAGAGATTTGGATGAACCTCAAAAACATAAGCTAAGTGAAAGAAGCCAGACACAAAATCACATAATGTATGATTCCTTTTATATGAAATATCCAGAATAGGCAAATCCGTAGGGACAAAAACAGATTAATGGTTGCTAGGGAATAGAGGAGGGGTGATTGAGGAGTGACTAATGTATATGGGGTATACTTCTGGGGGTGTGAAAAAGTTTTGAAATTAGGGAGAGGTAGTGGTTGCAAAACACTGTGAATGCACTAAATGCCACTGAATTGTATACTTTAAAATGGCTAATTGTATGTTGTGTGACTTTCACCTCAATAAAAAAAAATCATGAGAGATCACAGTTGCCATCATTAAATAGAAGACACGCCACCTGAACAGTCAGCTCCTCAGAGCTAGTATCATGTGGCCTTCTGTAGCATGAGCAACACATTTTCTATACATTCAAAGCTTAGCTTGATAACCAGTAGCAGCTCAAAGATGCAAACAGTGTCCCCTAGCTAATCGATCTGGTTATAACCAACTCAAAGTATGAAAACTAGAGCTTCCCCATGCTTTTCTCTTTCTTATTGGAACCCTGATTTTGTTCAGGTAATCACCCTCCTCTGCAAGGTCATGTGATTCAAGAGATGGGTCCTGATTGGTTTAAAACTATTGTAGAACCATTGACCCCTGGCCTGTGATTGTCTTAGGCATGGGTATGTGACACAGTTCAGACTAATGAGATACTTGGGGAAGCTTACTGGGGGACCTTCTGGGAAAGTTTCCCTTGCTTTATAACGAAACCACATGGGAAGAGATGATCTCTCCCATCTTTTGTGAGATGTTATTGGGCTGGAAAGGAGCAGTGGCAGCCATCTTGGAACCAGACTCAGATTGAAACCACCATATGGATTAGAGAGGAGCCACAGGCCAATAAATCCTGCAATCATCTTGACACGCATCTTCATCCCTTATAGTAATGGCTACCCACAGGTATCAAGTCCTAATCATTAGAAAAGGGGTCTTTGCATATGTAATTAAGTTAAGGATTTTGAGACAAGGCAATTACCCTGGCTTATCCAGGTAGGCTGTAAATGCAATCACATGTGTAAGAGAAAGGTTTTGAGAGATACACAGAGGAGAAGGCAATGTGAAGACAGAGGCAGAGATTGAACTGATGCCAACTACAAGCCAAGGAATGGCAACAATTGTTGAGGAATCACCAGAAGCTAGGGTAGAACCATGGAACAATTCTCCCCTAGAGCCTCAAAAGAGAGGGTGGCACTGCCAACACTTTGATTTTGGACTTCTTCCCTCCAGAGAATAAATCCTGTTGGTTTAAGCAAACCAGTTTATAGTAATTTATTATAGCAGCCCTAAGAAACTAATATACATCCCCCATATACTCTGTGCTTCCCTTAGGCAGATTCCCTGCTGACCCATTCCAGTTTCAGTGGAGATACCCCCCATCAGCCCTGTTTCCTGGGCCAATTTTCCTGCGGCTGCCTCCCCCAGCTCCTATGCTGCAGTGATGGGCTGGAGTGTGCCAACTGGTGCTGATGAGAAGGGTCGTGGTGAATCCTATCCGCCCATTTCCCCACCCTTAGCCAACTCACCCACCCCAGAAGCCCCTGGTAGCCCCACTCTAAGCATTCAAACATACTTAGCTCTTGGTCTCCCATGGCCTCCCATTAGCTTCCTGGCACCTGACCCATAGGCTATCCTTATTCCTTCCCAGAGGACTGCGCCTCCATTCTCAACCTCTCCCCACCCCAAAAGCTGCCTTCCCAGAGACATATCTCATCACATCCCAAGAACTGATCCTGTCTACCAATCAGGAAGGGCTACAGATAAGAAGTGGGTTCTGGGGCGGGGGGGAGAAGTAAGAGTGGTCTCCCTTCACCACACAAATCCACCACCTCCCTTTTCAGGATCCCTGGCTCCTCATCAGTCACATGACAGTTTTGGAGGCAGGCAGATATGGAGTTTAAATCCCACTTCCCCTACTTAGCAGCTATATAATTGCAGGCCAGTTCCCTAATCCCTTAAAACTGGGGATAACAATATTGAAAAGATTTTTATGTATAGTAGCTGATCCTTCACTTTCTGCATTAATAATATTGCCAAAGTTTAGAATGTTTACCACAAGACAGAACAATTTTTTAAAGGTACATGAAAAAATCTATTTATATATGCATAATTTTTGTTAACCATGAAGACAAATAAATAACTTGTCACTGTTATAACTAAATATGTATTACCAGTGAGACTGTCATTGTGGTATTACTAGGCTCATGTGACATCCACACCATTCTGTCCATATTGCATGAACTGGGCCACTGTGACCTCAACCAACATTATACACCTTCATCTTGTAATGAGCTGTGGTGCTCAATAAATCATCATTGCGTTATTATGGCGTTGTTTCTTAAGAAAAATTGATGTCCCCTTAAAACATCCCCTTATAACAAGTCCTTTGCTATTCAGATGCCTTGGATGTTTAGGTTCCAAATGAGTGACTCTCTACTGGGTTTCCTTCTGTCATCAGCGAGACCCAAGACCTGACCTTTACTGCCCATCTGCTTGCAACTGCTGACCTTTGTCCCACATTTTTCCTTAAGCTCTTCTTTCCAGCTTATCTCTTAACTCGGGCAAATGAAAACCCAAACCACCCCTCAAGCAAGAGCTACTGCCCTGGTAGGACCTCCAGCCAACCCAGATCACCCAGACCAGTTTGAGTGTAATCCTCAACTAACACTTAGACAAATGGACCATGGACTGACCTCTAGAATGACTGACAACTACCTTTAACTCATTATAATACTAAAATCTCCACCCAAGGAGGAGCACAAGCCTTATTTACATAGCATACAAAGTATGTATAGGCATGTTTCCTTAAGGCACATATAAGGCCTTATGCCCGCTTCTACATAAGATAACAAGTCTTCCCTACTCACCTAAACCTAAATAAAAGGAGCCTATTCACCCTTGCTCGGGAAGTCATGGCTTTGGAAGTTATTCCCTGTAAGCTCCTTATTTGCCGCAAATAAAGTTTACTTTGGCCGACAACTCCACCTGGTGTATCTGTGACTCACCAGGGAGCAAATTCATGTTGGTTCGGTTCCACTTCCTCCCAGGGTGGTATTAAGAGAGAATATTAAAGTTCCTGTCCACAAAGTCCCCAATCAAATGCCAGGTCCATGGAGCCTCTTGGCACATGGGAACCCTTACAGTGAGGAGGCAGGGAGGATCTGCTTGGGGGCTGTCCATTCCCCTCGCCCCGGCTGTCCTCTTTCCTGTCAGTGAACATTAGTGGATGGGTCCAGCTTTTGGACTTGATCAGAGAGTGAAACAAGTATGAAAGTGGATTAAAGAGGACCAGCCATGAAGTGAGTAGCTCTCAACAGGAAGGGAGCCATAGGCTCACCTTCACCCTCTCCCTGGGTGTGATAGTTAATGTTATGTGTCAACCTGACTGAGCCATGGGGTGCCCAGATATTTGGTCAAACATTATCCTGGGTGTGTCTGTAAGGGTGTTTTTAGATAAGATTAACATTTGAATAGGAGACTGAATAAAGAAGATTGCCCTCCCTGATGTGGAAAATCCTCATCCAATCAGGTGAAGGCCTGAATAGAACAAAAAGGCTGACATTCCCAGGAGTAAGAGGGAACTCCTGTTTGACTATGTGAGCTGGGACATCCGTATTTTCCAGCCTTCATATTTCAACTGAAACATTGGCTCTTCTTGAGCCTCAAGCCTGCCAACTTTTAGATTGGAACTTATATCATCCGCTCTTCTGGTTCTCAGGCCTTTAAACTTGAACCAGAACTACACATGGGCTCTCCTGGGTCTCCAGCTTGCTAATGGTAGATCTTGGGACTTCTCAGCCTCCATAATTGTGTGAGCTAATTCCTCATAATTAATGGATCTATTTATCTGTTTATCCTATTGGTTCTATTTCTCTGGAGAACCCTAATACCCTAATAACCTGTCATCCATTTCTTCCAAGACATAGAGCTCCTTACACATTGGCAGTCCCAGAATTTGGAATCAGGAGACCTGGGTTCAGATCCTGACACTACCACTAATCTGCTTGGGTAAGTCATTCACTGTTCATTGCTGGTCTCAGTAGATTGGTTTGTAAAGATGGAAAATAATACCCACTCTGCCATCTTGCTGGACTGTTGATGCATCCAGCCATAAGACAATGGTAGATCCATAATAATTGAAAGCCTCTACCCCCACCAACCCCACGTTTTCATCAAAAGAGACTTTTTCACCCCTGTCAGAACAAAAAAGTTTTGAAGAAGGAAGGCACCTAGAATCCTGGCATCTGGATCCTCCTCTATTACTATCTCACTGAGTAGCCTAGGCTGGGTCAATTGCCCAGTGAGTACAGTAAGGAGAGTGGCCAAGGAAAATTGGACCATTCTAGGAACCTAAGAGACATTGACCCACAGAAAGGAAAGAGCAATTTCCACAGTAGATTCAAAGGTGCCCTTTATGAAACCATCTACCAAGGACGAGGTCCCAGATCTTTTAAGTCCAGCTTCCAGGACATGGTTCTGTTTGGGGTTTTATAAGCAGGCAGCTCTGTTCTCCAAGTCAGTCCATCAATCTCTCTTTCTCTTCCCTCCTCTTTCTTCCCCACCCCATCACTAAACTTTTCAGAGATTTGTTCAGCCCAGTCATCCAGAATCAGGTAGGCAGTCCAGCCTCCTGATTTGACTCACAAACCTCTGAATGGAGAGAATTTCCAGGCAACCTAATGCAAGGTTGTTATTAGCTTCTGATTGCCAAGACTTCTTCTGGGGTGTTTCTTATTAAAGAGACATTTGTTCTTTAATACCCAGATCCCAGGATCTGGGTTTCAGGAGTTTTGGAGGTATTTCTAACACTCCGCTCTTCTCCTTCGCTTTCTCTCCATCTTTCTCCCCTTTTCTCTTTTTTCCTGGGTCTTCTCCTCTGTCCTTTGTAAAAGCCCTTCTTGGCATTCTTTTTTTTTAAATTGTGGCTTTAATATGCAGTGCTTCAGTTACACAAGATACAGAACAGTTCCATCATCCCCCAAATGCTCCCTTGTAGTCAGGCCCCTCCCTCAACCTCTAAACCCTGTGGGTCAGTAGCTTGAGTAGCATTCTAGAGAGTGGAGACTCCTGTGTGTTTTCTTTCTGGTGCCAGAGTACTATTCCATCAGGTGCCTGGACTCGGGGCTTCCATAAGGCTTTAATGGCAGAGGAGAGTGCAGAGCTACCCCTGGAAATCTGAGGATGACCACTGCATGACCATAAGCCAGAACTGCTCTGAGGTGTTGAATTCATTCTTAGTGAATTAATGCAAACTTTGATGTTGACTTTCAAATGTATCCTTGTTTATTAATTTAAAAATGGCCAGTGATCTCTTTCTCACCTCCCCTTTCCCCATTGTATGAAGCTGTACTTCATCTGTGGCTTCATAGTAGCCCTTTCATGGAGCTGGGTACTATTTTATTTCTGAGGCAGGGACCCTTTCCAGAGCTTTCAAGACCTGATGTGAAAATGGAATCCTATACAACACAATTAGGAGGTAACTTTGTTCCAGGAAGGGGCTTACTATGGGATTCCTTGGCGTCAAATGCCACTTCATCCCTCCTCACTCCTGCACTTGAAGCATAAGTGGGTGTGCCAATGTTTGATTTGCATGCTGGGGTTTTTTTTAGCATCACATCTGTTATTCAAGCCCAGGAATACCTAGACTCATTAAACAACCTGAGTTATTTGGGCACTTCTTGGAGGCCAGCTATGGCAAGATTCAATATTACCTCAAGGTCACTGAATCTCTTAGACATTTTGTTTATGGGAGAATGACATTATTTCTGTCTCTTGAAATCCCTGGGTGCTGCAAAATCATAGGACAAAAGTATTTTAGAGCTGAATGGGTTCTGTGTGGCAGGTTAGTAATCCAGTCCAGCCATTTCACATTCTTAAAATATTTTATCATTTTATTTTATTTCATCATGGTAAGTGTACTCTTTAATCTTCATCCCCTATTTCACCCATCCCCCCACCCACCTCCCCTCTGGTAACCATCAGTTTGTTCTCTATAGTTAAGATCTGTTTCTTGGTTTCTTTCTCCCTCTCTGTCCCTCTAGCTCATCTTTCCTATGCTCATTTGTTTTGTTTCTTAAGTTCCACATATGAGTGAGATCATATGGTATTTGTCTTTCTCTGACTAACTTATTTCGCTTAGCATTATACTCTCGACCTCTATCCATGTGGCTGCAAAGGGCAAGATTTCATTCTTTTTGATAGCTAAGTAATATTCCATTGTATATATACACACCACATCTTCTTTATCTTTTCCTCTATTGAGGGAAACTTGGACTGCTTCCATAGTTTGGCTATTGTAGAGAGTGCTACAATAAACATAGGGGTGAGGGTAGACCTTTGAATTAGTGGTTTTGTATTTTTTTGTTACTGAGATTACTGGATTGTAGAGTAGTTGTATTTTTAATTTTTTGAGGAACTTCCATACTGTACCACAGTGGGTGCACCAATCTGCATTCCCACCAACAGTGCAAGAGGGTTCCTTTGTTTCCACATCCTTGCCAACACTTGTTGTTTCTTGTCTTTTCCATTTTCCATTCTGACAGGTATAAGGTGTTATCTCATTTTTATTTGCATTTCCCTGATGATAAGTGATCATGAACATCTTTTGATGTGTCTGTTGGCCATCTGTATGTCTTCTTTGGAGAAATGTTAGCTCATGCCTTCTGCCCATTTTTAATTGGATTATTTGTTTTTCGGGGGGTATTGAATGATATCAGTTCTTTATATTTCTTGGATACTAGTCCTTTATCAGATATGACATTTGCAAATATTTACTCCCATTATATACATTGCCTTTTAGTCTTGTTGTTTCCTTTGCCGTGCAGAGATGTTTTATTTTGATGTAGTCCCAATAGTTTATTTTTGCTTTTATTTCCCTTGCCTCAGGAGACATATCTAGAAAAATTTTGCTACAGCTGATGTGAAGATTACTGCCTGTGCTCTCTTCAAGGATTTTTAGGGTTTCAGATCTCACATTTAGATCTTTAATCCATCTTGAGTTTATTTTTGTGTATGGTGAAATAAAGTGGTCCAGTTTCATTTTTTTGAATATGGCTGTCCAGTTTTCCCAAAACCATTTGTTGAAGAGACTTTTTCCCATTTCATATTCTTTCCTCCTTTGTAGATTAATTGACCAGATAATTGTGGTTTATTTCTGGGTTTTCTGTTCTATTTCATTGAACTATGTGTCTTTTTTTATGCTAGGACCATACTGTTTTAATTACTATTGCTTTATAATATAACTTGGAATCTGGAATTGTGATGCCTCCAGTTTTGTTTTTCTTCTTCAAGATTACTTTGCCTATTCATGGTCTTTTTGATTCCATGCAAATTTTAGGGTTCTTTGTTCTAGTTCTGTTAAAAAATGTTAGTATTTTGATAGGGATTGCATTAAATCCATAGATTGCTTTAGGTAGTATAGACATTTTAGAAATATTTGTTCTTCTAACCCATGAGCATGTAATGTCTTTCCATTTCTGTGCATCATCTTGAATTTCTTCCATCAGTGGTTTATAGTTTTCAGAGTATAGGTCTTTCACTTCTTTGGTTAAGTTTATTCCTAGATTTTTTATTGTTTTTTGTGCAATTATAAATGGGATTGTTTTCTTAATTTCATTTTCTGCTGCTTCATTATTAGCATATAAGAATGCAACAGATTTCTGTACATTGATTTTGTATCCTGCAACATTACTGAATTCATTTATTAGTTCTAGTAGTTTTTTGATGGAGTCCTTATGTTTTCTATATACAGTATCCTATCACCTGCAAAGAGTACAAGTTTTATTTCTTCCTTACAAATTTGGATGTCTTTTATTTCTTTTTCTTGTGTGATTGCTATGGCTACAACTTCCAGTACTATGTTGAATAAAAGTGGTGAGTGGACATCCTTGTCTTCTTCCTGATCTTAGGAGGAAAGCTCTAAGTTTTTCACCAGTGAGTATGATGTTGGCTGTGTGTTTTTCATATAAGCCCTTTATTACATTGAGGTATGTTTCCTCTAGACCTACTTTGCAGAGGGTTTTTATCATGAATGGATGTTGTACTTTGTCAAATGCCTTTTCTTTACCTATTGAAATGATCATATGATTTTTATCCTTTCTCTTATTGATGTGATGTATCACGTTGATTGTTTTCAAATATTGAACAACCTTTGAATAAATCCCACTTGATCATAGTGTATGATCTTTTGTTTTTTATTTTTATTTTTTTGAGTAGGCTCCATGCCCAATGCGGGGCTTGAACTCATGACCCTGAGATCAAGAGTCACATGTTACATTGATGAGCCAGCAAGGTGCCCCGAATGTGTATGATTTTTAAATGTACTGTTGAATTTGGTATGCTAATATCTTTTTGAGGATATTTGCATCTATATTCATGACAGATATCGGCCTGTAGTTCTCCTTTTTTGTGGTGACTTTATCTGGTTTTAGTATCAAGGTGACACTGGCCTCATAGAATGAATATGGAAATTTTCCTTCCTCTTGTATTTTTTGGAATAGTTTGAGAAGAATCGGTATTAACTCTTCTTTAAATGTTTGGTAGAATTCACCTGTGAAACCATTTGGTCCTGGACTTCTGTTTGTTGGGAGTTTTTTGATTACTAATTCAATTTCATTGCTGGTAATTAGTCTGTGCAAATTTTCTATGTCTTCCTGATTTACTTTTAGTAAATTATATGTTTCTAGGAATTTATCCATTTCTTTGAAGTTGTCCAATTTGTTGGATTGGAGGTTTTCATAATATTCTGTTACAATTGTTTGCCTTTCTGTGGTGTTGGTTGTTATTCTTCCTCTTTCATTAAAGATTTTGTTTATTTGGCTTCTCTCTCTCTCTCTCTCTCTCTCTCTCTCGATGAGTCTTGCTAGAGGTTTATCTATTTTCTTGATCTTTTCAAAACCTAGCTCCTGGTTTCATTGATTTGTTCTATTCGTTTTTCAGTTTCTATATCATTTATTTCTTCTCAAATCTTTATTATTTCCATTCTTCTGCCAGTTTTAGGTTTTGTTTGTTCTTTTTCTAGCTTTTAAGGTGCAAGGTTAGGTTGTTTATTTGAGATTTTTCTTGCTTCTTGAGGTAACCCTGTATTGCTTAGAACCACTTTTGCTGCATCCCAAATGTTTTGGACCATTGTGTTTTCATTTTCATTTGCTTTCATGTACTTTTTAATTTCTTCTCTGATTTTCCTGGTTGATCCATTCATTGTTTAGTAGCATGTTATTTAACCTCCATGTACTTGTGCTCTTTTAGATGTGTGTGTGTGTGTGTGTGTGTGTGTGTGTGTGTGTGTGTGTGTGTGATTGACTTTCTAGTTTCATAGTGTTGTGGTCAGAAAAGATACATGGTATGACTTCAATTTTTTTTTTTTGAGGCTTATTTTGTGGCCTAATATGTGATCTATTCAGGAGAATGTTCCATGTGCACTAGAAAAGAATGTGTATTCTGCTGTTTTAGAATAGAATGTTCTGAATATGGCTGTTAAATCCATCTGTTCCAGTGTGTCATTCAAAACCAGTGTTTCCTTGTTGATTTTCTGTTTGAATGATCTGTCCATTGATGTAAGTGGGGCGTTAAAGTCCCCTACTACTATTGTATTAGCTATCACGTGTTTCCTGTTATTAACTAATTTATGTTAAGTGCATAAATACTTACAGTTGTCATATCTTGTTGGATTGTTTCTTTTATTATTATATAATGTCCTTCTTTGTCTCTCCTTAGTCTTTGTTTTAAAACCTATTTTGTCATGGGGTGCCTGGGTGACCTTGTCTGTTAAGTGTCCAATTCTTGATCTCAGCTTAGGTCACACTCTCAGGGTTCTGAATTCAAGCCCCATGTTGGGCTCCACACTAGGCATGGAGCATACATTTAAAAAAAATCTATTGTGTCCAATATAAGTATGACTACTCTGCCTTTCTTTTCACATCCATTTACATGATAAACGTTTCTCCATCCCCTCACTTTCAATCTGCAAGTGTCTTCCAGTCTGAAATGAGTTTCTTATAGGCAGTATAAAGATATGTCTTGGTTTTTTTAAGGTTTTATTTAAATTCCAGTTAGTTAACATACAGTGTTATATTAGTTTCAGGTGTATAGATGGGTCTTATTTTTTTTTATTTTATTTTATTATGTTATGTTAGTCACCATACAATACATTGTTAGTTTTTGATGTAGTGATCCACGATTCATTGTTTTGCATGTAACACCCAGTGCTCCATGCAGTACGTGCCCTCCTTAATACCCATCACCGGGCTAACCCATCCCCCAAACCCCTCCCCTCTAAAACCCTCAGATTGTTTCTCAGAGTCCACAGTTTCTCACGGTTCATCTCTCCCTCCGATTCCCCCCCTTCATTTTCCCCTTCCTTCTCCTAATGTCCTCCATGCTATTCCTTATGTTCCACAAATAAGCGAAACCATATGATAATTGATTTTCTCTGCTTGACTTATTTCACTTAGCATAATCTCCTCCGGTCCCATCCACGTTGATGTAAAAGTTGGGTATTCATCCTTTCTTATGGCTGAGTAACATTCCATTGTATGTATGGACCACATCTTCTTTATCCATTCATCTGTTGAAGGGCACCTCGGCTCTTTCCACAGTTTGGCTATTGCAGACATTGCTGCTATGAACATTGGGGTGCATATGGACCTTTTTTTTTACTACGTCTGTGTCCTTGGGGTAAATACCCAGGAGTGCAATTGCTGGGTCATAGGGTAACTCTATTTTTAGTTTTTTGAGGCACCTCCACACTGTTTTCCAAAGTGGCTGTACCACCTTGCATTCCCACCAACAGTGTAAGAGGGTTCCCCTTTCTCCACAATCTCGCCAACATTTGTTGTTTCTTGCCTTGTCAATTTTGCCATTCTAACTGGTGTAAGGTGGTATCTCAATGTGGTTTTGATCTGAATTTCCCTGATGGCTAATGATGATGAACATTTTTTCATGTGTCTGTTAGCTATTTGTATGTCTTCTTTAGAGAAGTGTCTGTTCATGTCTTCTGCCCATTTTTTGACTTGATTATTTGTTTTTTTGGGTGTTGAGTTTGAGAAGTTCTTTATAGATCTTGGATACCAGCCCTTTATCTGTAGTGTCATTTGCAAATATCTTCTCCCATTCTGTGGGTTGCCTCTTTGTTTTGTTCACTGTTTCCTTTGATGTGCAGAAGCTTTTTATCTTGATGAAGTCCCAAAAGTTCATTTTTGCTTTTCTTTCACTAAACTTTGGAGATGTATCTTGAAAGAAGTTGCTGTGGCTGATGTCAAAGAGGTCACTGCCTGTGTTCTCCTCTAGGATTTTGATAGATTCCTGTCTCACATTGAGGTCTTTCATCCATTTTGAGTTTATCTTTGTGTATGGTGGTAGAGAATGGTCGAGTTTCATTCTTCTGCATGTGGCTGTCCAATTTTTGCCGCACCATTTATTGAAGAGACTGTCTTTTTTCCATTGCATGTTTTTTCCTGCCTCCTCAAAGATTATTTGACCATAGAGTTGAGGGTCCATATCTGGGTTCTCTATTCTGTTCCATTGGTCTATATGTCTGATTCTGTGCCAGTACCATGCTGTCTTGGTGATCACTGCTTTGTAATATAGCGTGTAATCGGACAACGTGATGCCTCCAGCTTTGTTTTTCTTTTTCAACATTTCCTTGGCGATTCAGGGTCTTTTCTGATTCCATACAAATTTTAGGATTGTTTGTTCCAGCACTTTGAAAAATGTCATTGGAATTTTGATCTGGATGGCATTGAAGGTATAGATTGCTCTGGGTAGCTTAGACATTTTAACCATGTTTATTCTTACGATCCATGAGCATAGAATGTTTTTCTATCCTTTTGTGCCTTCTTCAATTTCTTTCATGAGTGTTCTGTAGTTCCTAGAGTACAGATCCTTTACCTCTTTGGTTAGGTTTATTCCGAGGTCTCTCATGGTTTTTGGTGCTATAGTAAATGGAATCATTTCTCTAATTTCTCTTTCTACAGTTGCATTGTTAGTGTATAAGAAAGCAACTGATTTCTGTGCATTGATTTTGTATCCTGCCACATTACTGAATTGCTGTATGAGTTCTAGTAATTTGGGGGTGGAGTCTTTTGGGTTTTCCACATAAAGTATCATGTCATCTGTGAAAAGAGAGAGTTTGACTTCTTCTTTGCCAATCTGAATACATTTTATTTCTTTTTGTTGTCTGATTGCTGTTGCTAGGACTTCTAGTACTATGTTGAACAATAGTAGCGAGAGTGGGCATCCTTGACGTGTTCCTGATCTTAGGGAAAGGCTCTCAGCTTTTCCCCATTGAGCATGATATTTGCTGTGGGTTTTTCATGGATGGATTTTATGAACTTCAGAAATGGTCCCTCTATCCCTATACTCTGAAGAGTTTTAATCAGGAAATGATGCTGTATTTTGTCAAATGCTTTTTCTGCACCAAGTGAGAGGACCATATGGTTCTTCTCTCTCTTCTTATTAATGTGTTCCATCACACTGATGTGTGAACGTTGAACCACCCTTGCATCCCGGGGATAATAAATCCCACGTGGTCGTGGTGGATGATCCTTTTAATGTATTGTTGGATCCTATTAGCTAGGATTTTTTTGAGGATTTTGGAATCCATATTCATCAGGGATTTTGGTCTGAAATTCTCCTTTTGGATGGGGTCTTTGCCTGGTTTGGGGATTAAGGTAATCCTGGCCTCATAGAATGAGTCTGGAAGCTTTCCTTATGTTTCAGTTTTTTGAAGCAGCTTCGGGAGAATAGGTATTATTTCTTCTTTGAATGTTTGGTAGAATTCCCCAGGGAATCCATCAGGCCCTGGACTCTTTTTTTGGGGGAGGTTTTTGATCACTGCTTCAATCTCATTCCTGGTTATTGGCCTATTCATGTTGTCAATTTCTTCCTGTTTCAGTCTTGGGAGTTTATAGGTTTCTGGGAAGGCATCCATTTCATCCAGATTGCTCAGTTTATTGGCATATAGTTGTTGATAATAATTTCTAATAATTGTTTCTATTTCCTTGGTTTTAGTCGTGATCTCTCCCCTTTCACTGATAATTTTATTAATTTGGGTCCTTTCTCTTTTCTTTTGGTTAAGTCTGGCCGGTGGTTTATCGATCTTATTAATTCTTTCAAAGAACCATCTTCTAGTTTCATTGATTTGATCTACTGTGTTTCTGGTTTCTAATTCATTGATCTCTGCTCTAATCTTAATTATTTCTCTTCTAATGCATGGCTTAGGCATCGTTTGTTGCTTTTTCTCTAGTTCTTTAAGGTGTAAAGTTAGTTGGTGAATTCGGGATTTTTCTATTCTTCTGAGTGAGGCTTGGATGGCTATGTATTTCCCTCTTAGGACCACCTTTGCAGTATCCCATAGGTTTTGGACTGATGTATTTTCGTTCTCATTGGTTTCCATGAATTGTTTAAGTTCTTTGATTTCCTGGTTGACCCAAACATTCTTGAGCAGAGTGGTCTTTAGCTTCTAAGTGTTTGAATTTCTTCCAAATTTTTTCTTGCAATTGAGTTCCAGTTTTAAAGCATTATGGTCTGAGAATATGCAGGGAATAATCTCAGTCTTTTGGTATTGTTTGAGACCTGATTTGTGACCCAGTATGTGGTCTATTCTTGAGAAAGTTCCGTGTGTGCTCGAGAAGAATGAGTATTCTGTTGTTTTAGGGTGGAATGTTCTGTATATATCTATGAGGTCCATCTGGTCCAGTGTGTCATTCAAAGCTCTTGTTTCTTTGTTGATTTTCTGCTTAGATGATCTGTCTATTGCTGAGAGTGGAGCATTGAGGTCTCCTACAATTAACATATTGTTATCAATATGACACTTTATTTTGGTTAATAGTTGGCTTATGTAGATGGCTGCTCTCATGTTGGGGATGTAGATATTTACAATTGTTAGATCTTCTTGTTGGATAGACCCTTTAAGAATGATATAGTATCCTTCTGTGTCTCTAACTACAGTCTTTAGTTTAAAATCTAATTTGTCTGATACAAGAATTGCTACCCCAGCTTTCTTTTGAGGTCCGCTGGCAAGGAAGATGGATCTCCATCCTTTCACTTTCAGTCTGGATGTATCTTTAGGTTCAAAACGAATCTCTTGTAGACAGCATATGGATGGGTCCTGTCTTTTTATCCAATCTGCAACCCTGTGCCGTTTTATGGGAGCATTTAGGCTGGTCATGTTGAGAGTGATTATTGAAAGATATGAATTTGTTTTCATCATGTTGCCTGTGAAGACCTTGTTTTTATAGACTGTCCCTGTAAATTTCTGTTCTATATCACCCTTGGGGTCTTTCTCCTTTTATAGAACCCTCCTTAATATTTCTTGCAGGGCCGGCTTAGTGGTCACACATTCTTTCAGTTTCTGCCAGTCTTGGAAGCTCTGCATCTCTCCATCCATTCTAAATGACAGCCTTGCCAGATAAAGTATTCTTGGCTGCGTGTTCTTCTCATTTAGTACCCTGAATATGTCTTGCCAGCCCTTTCTGGCTAGCCAGGTCTTGGTGGATTGGTCTGACATTATTCTGATATTCCTCCCTCTGTACGTAAGGAATCTCTTCCCCCTCACTGCCCTTAAGATGGTTTCCTTGGTTCTGAGATTTGCAAGTTTTACTATTACATGCTGAGGTGTTGGCCTGTTTTCCTTGATCTTGGGAGGGGTCCTCTCTGCCTCTAGGACATGAATGTTTGTTTCATTCCCCAGATTAGGGAAGTTCTCAGCTACAATTTGCTCAAATATATCTTCTAGTCCTCTCTCTCTATCCCCTCAGGGATTCCAATAATTCTGACATTGGAACATTTCATGGTGTCACTTATTTCTCTGATTCTATTTTCATGGATTCTGAGTTGTTTTTCCCTGGCCTCCTCTTTTCCCTTTTTATCTATTAATTGGTCTTCTAGGTCACTAATTCTTTCTTCTGCCTCACTTACCCTAACTGTTAGATTATCTAGATTAGATTGGATCTCATTGATAGCATTTTTAAGTTCTGCCAATTCAGCTTTCCTTTCTGCCCTTAGAGACTCTGTGTTGCCATTAATTGATTTCTCCATTCTAGCTATTGTCTTCACAATTGCTAGCTTGAATTCCATCTTCGACATCTGAATCCATTTGTAAATCTGCAGCATAAGTCATAGTCTCTGAGTCTTTCCAATTTTGGGAGTTCCTCCTAGTCACTCTGTTGATGGGTGTTTGAGAGAATGTATAGAGTCCAAATTATTGACCAGAACCCAAGCAAGATGCACCTGTTTTCTAGGGACCTTAGGGTTGCTGGCCTCTTGTTTTCCCAAGCTGTCTTCTGGGGGAGTGGCCTGCAGCACTGTTACTCAGGCAACCCTGTTTGGGCAGAGTTGCCCTGCCCCCTGTAGTGGGGGATGGGCTCAGTGAAAACGGTTTTTTTTTTTTTTTTTTTTTTGGCTTTTGTTCTCTGGCCACTTTCCACCTCTCTTCCAAGAGTCAGAGCAGAAGAGACTGTTTCCAACCCTCTGCCTCAGAGCAGAGAATCACAGTCTGTTCTTCAGTGAGCTCTCCAGGCCACACTATTTCCATTTCTGTCTGTGCTTCTATAAACTGCAGCATCCTGAGTTGTGTGCCCCTCCACAGTGCTCCCAGTCCTGCCTCCAGGTCGGGGCTCGTCTTTGCCCTTTGTGCTTCTAAAACCGCCTCCAGTTCACATGCACAACCTCACAGCTCCAGGTTTCCATCCTGTGGGCTGCCCTAAAGTCCTTTCTCCACCACTACCGGTCTGTGAGTCTGTGCCTGGTCCACAGCGTGGGAGGCTATTGCTCACCGGAGGTGTAGGATCCCCACCACCAGGCTCCCTCTTGTTGCCTTTTATCCTCTGATATCTGTCCGCGGAATCTCGGCTCCCCGCTTCGTACCTCGAAACCAACCGCCTGAGATTTTCTGTTGGTAGAGATCCAGATCTATCTTCTTACATCTTAGGCTGATTTCATGGGTGTTCAGAGTGGTCTGGTAGATATCCAGCTCAGTCCGGGGACCGGTTGGAATAGGGTCCCCTACTCCTGTGCCATCTTTTCCCCCTCCAGGTCTTATTTTTTTAACCCACTCTGTCACCCTATGTCTTTTGATTAGAGCATTTAGTCCATTTACATTCAAAGTAATTATTGCTAGATATGTATTTACTTCCGTTTTGTTACTTGTTTTTTTGTTGTTGTTGTTATTCTTTACTTAGATTTTCTCTGATCCTTTCTTTTCTTGCTCTCTTTCATGGTTCATTGGCTTTCTTTGGTGATATACTTGGATCCCTTTCTCTGTATTCTTTGCATATCTATTAGTGATTTTTGACTTGTGCTTACCATTAGGTTTGCATTTAGCATCTTCTACATATTGTAGTCTACATTAAGTTGAGGATGCTTAAATTTAAACCCACATTTTAGGTATATGACATCATATCTTTCATCCTTTTATTTTATGAATCTCTTGACTGATTTTTACAGAAATATTTATTTTTACTGCTTTTGTGTTTTTTACTTTTTATACTCTCACTTGTGATCTTTCCTTTCCACTAAAAGAGTTCCCTTTAATATTTCTTGTAGGGCTGATTTAATGATCATGAACTCCTTTAGTTTTTGTTTGTCTGAGAAACTCTTTATCTCTCCTATTCTGAATGATAGCCTTGCTGGATAGAGTATTCTTGGCTGCAGATTTTTCTCATTCTGCACTTTGACTATATCATGCCATTCTCTTCTGGCTTACCAAGTCTCTGCTGAAAAATACGCTGCTTGCCTTATGGAGTTTCCCTTGTATGAAACTGTCTTCTTTTCTCTTGCTGCTTTTAAAATGTTTAAAAATATTTATCACTGCTTTTTGCCATTTTAATTACTATGTATCTTGTGGACCTCCTTGAATTTTTGTTTTGGGAACTGTGCTTCCTGGATGTAGATATCTCTTTCCTTTTCCAGATTAGGGAAGTTTTCAGCTATTATTTCTTTAAATAAATTTTCTGACCCCTTTTCTCTTTCTCCTTCTGAGATCCCTATATTGTGAATGTTATTATGCTTGACGGAGTCACTGAGTTCCCTGAGACTATTTTCAATTTGTATAATTTTCTTTTTTTAAAAAAGATTTTATTTATTTATTTGAGAAAGAAAGATGGAGATAAGGACAGATAGCAAGAGAGAGCACGAGCAGAGAGGAGAGGGAGAAGCAGGGTCCCTGCTGAGCAGGGAACCCAACATGGAGCTCGATCCCAGGATCCTGGCATCATGACCTGAGCTGAGGGCAGACGCTTAACCAACTGAACCACCCAGGTGTCACTCAATTTGCATAATTTTCTTTCCTTTCTTTCCCTCAGCTTTTTTACTTCCTATTACTCTGTCTTTCAGGTTATTAGTTCACTCCTCTACTTCATCTAGTCTGCTATTTATTCCATCAGGTGTATTTTTAATTTCATTTGTTGTGTTCTTGATCTGTAATTGTTTCTTTTTTATTTCTGTGTTAAGGGTCTCACTGGTGTCCTCCACTCTTCTCAAGTACAGTGAGTATCTTTATGATCATTACTTTAAATTCTCTACTCATGCACATTACTTATATCCATTTCACTTAGGTCTCTTACTGTGGTTTGGTCCTGTTCTTTCATTTGGGACATATTTCTCTGTCTCTTCACTTTGTCTGACTTTCTGTGTCTGTTTCTGTGTGTTAGGAATGTCAGCTACTTCTCTTGCTCTTAATGATAATAGCCTTACGAAGAAAAGGCCCTGTAGTGCCCTGAAGTGAAGTGTCCCTTGTTCCCCAGGACCTGGAGCTTCTGGGAGTGTCTGCTATGTGTGTTGTGTGTGCTCTGATATTGAGTCTTGGCCTCTTTATCCTTTAGTCCAGTCGTCTGCAGAGGCTCTTTTTACCTATTGTGGGCAGTGTTTGGTCCCCAGCAAGGGTGGGGTGTGTTTTAACAAGGCATATGGTGATATGCTTGCCAAATGAGATCTGCCCCCCAGCCCCTGCTGCATCCTTGGCATTCTTAATAAAAGACAGCCTAGCTGGCCCATGGTTAACAGTGGAGGGAGACTCAACTTGGGGACCTCTCACTAATTACTGCTACTTCCTTCTCCCCAACTCTATACAAACATTGGCAGGACCCAACTAATGCTTTTGGCCTAGGGGAGGACCTAGGGCATTTCTCTTCATTCCCTGCCCTTAGTGTGGAATTGTATAGCCAAAGCTTTCTTATAGGTGCTTGGATAATAGCAGGGCAATGACATAAACCTACATCATCCAGCTTACAACAGAACCCATCCCTGAGGCCCATGCCAGTCCCATCTCAGCTTCTGGCCTGCTACCACAATGCAGGTACCACCCAGAAACCCATGTCTAGCCCAATACTCCAACAGGCTGAAGAGGTTCTGTCCTGTCAAATGGCCACTTCTCACAGTTTGGGTTTCTATATCAGGATCTGCCTCTTCCCCAAGTCAATGACCCCAGAAATATCTTCTCTCTAGGAGAAAGCACACCCACACATGGAATGCCAAAATGCAACACAATAACCAACCATTCATACCCACAAGATTATCTGTTTGGTAGACGGAAGAGATGTCCTTACCTTTCTTTCCTTTCTCTCCCTTGTTTGTCCCTCTCCTCATTGTCACCTTTATCCTCAATATCTACTTTGTTTCTTTGTTTCTCACTTTCCACCCACAAGCACAGCATCGTTTCTACTTGTTCTGGTAGTCTTTCCAATGCTGGGGTCTCAAAGCTTTCCCTAGTGTCTTTCCCTGCCCTCAATGGACAACCCAGGTCAAATGGTTGGTTTGCATCCCTTCCTCCAGGGTCACATCTCTGCCTTGTTCAGATGATATTCCCAGTCTTTGCTCAAAAGCACAGGCTAAGCTCTACTCAGGCCAAGTCCAGGCAAAGTGCTAGGGACTTTGAGGAACTGAGTCATAGTTCTTGCCTTCCAATGATTCCGTTAGTTGAGATGAGAGCACACAAACAGGCAATTAAAATGCAGTATTGCCAGTGTCATGTAAAGTAAATACAGGGATATCTACTCCACACTGGGATTGAGGAAGAAGAGCAAGGAAGGTTTGCAAGAAGACATGAAATCTGACTTGAGACCTGAAGAAGGAATTAGAGTTAACCAAAGGAAAAGAAATGGCATTCCAGACAAAGGAACTTGCATGTTCAAAGTCTAGGAAGAAAATGAAAGCATAACACATTCCAGTAACTGCAAGAGATTGTATGTGGCCAGAGCAAAGAATGTAAGGGAATTTAGTGATGAAGGATAAGGTACAAGGGTAGGGCTGTGTTGTGGAGAGCCTGGTATGTCATGTCAGGAATCTGAGATTTTATCCTGAAGGCCTGAGGGAGTCATTGAAGAACCAAACTCATGGGCCTTTAACTTTGGTCCCCAGGCAGAGAAGGTGAGTGCTACAACCAGTCCTGTGCCCTTGAGAGTTGCACACCCAGCTCACTTGGCAGAATGGCCTAGAGATGAAACACCTGGGCTCTGGAGCCAGACTGCCTGGGTTGGAAATCCTGTTCTGCCCCTGGATGCAAGTAACCTCAGATAGGTTTCTAGACCTCTCTAGACCTCAGTTTCTTTACAAAATGGGGACAATTATAGTACCGATCTTGGAGTGTAGTTATGAGGATTAAATAAAATAATACATGTAAAGTATCAGGCACCTACAAAGTACTTGATACATAGTAGCTATTATGTCTTATTTATTACAGGCATAAAGCTCTCACTATATGTAAGGCACTGTTCTAATTAGTAACTAAGTATTAATTCATTTAACCCTAACAACATCTCTATGATGGCTAGATAGAAGGAGCTACATAAACTTCTTAAATAAGACTGACAAAGCCAGCAATCAGCCCAAACCTGGACAGAGTTCCCATAAGCATGGGGGGGGGGGCAGTCAGGGGCAGTATGACACTCCCCTCAAAACACAAGTTTCTGGTTGGACTGATGTGATTGGTGTGTGTGTGTGTGTGTGTGTGTGTGTGTGTTCAGAGGAATGAGAGACAGTGCCTGTACCAGGCCAATCCCCTCCAGCTGCGGAGCCAGCTTGGCCTGTGAGTAGGAGAAGAGTGGTTATGGAATGGTCTTGTATGAAGACTTTTGGGCTCCAGGAAGAGACCCCTCCCCACATAATCTGGATGGGCCTGGCCTGAATGAGGGGTAAATGCTTACCCCTAGCCCTGTCCCCTGCTAATGTGGTCTGTTTAGAAGGCCTAGCCTGGGAGCTCTCTGGACCAATACCTCATTTCAGTCTGGAGATACTGCCCTCCTAACTCCTTCCTCTCCACCTCCCCCAGCTGATTAGAGGATCAGACTCCCTCTCTTCTCTCTCCCAGACAGGCTGCCATCTTTCTGTACAAGGCAAGTGCCTGAGGACAAAGACATTCCCAGGACACTGCAAGGGACATACAGAGCAACACCCCCACATATGCACTCCTGTTGACGGGGCTGACCACGTGTGTGATTTACCCCTGGGGGAGGAAAATGGGGTGGTCAATGGTTGCAACCAGCCCTGGGTCTCCAACCCTCCTTCAGCCCCACCAGCTCCTGGATAAGCAGTTCATCTAATACTCACATTTTGAAGGGCTACAAGTGCCTGCATGCCTCTGCCCTTGTCCTATGACTGGTGTGCCCACCACACACCCTGATTGCAGCAGAGGTTGTGTCACCAAGACACACTACAACCCAGAGTTGCATAATTAAGTAAATGAGAAGGGGAAATGATGTGCATTAGAGACTCCTGTGTGTCTTTGTGCCTAGGATTGTTCTTCTGTGCCACTGTGTACACATGTGCCTGTGTACTCTGCATCCCCATGCATCACCATAGTCAGCACATCCTAACAGAATATTTTGAGGGCATTCTACTGGAGCCATTAACACACTATACCCAGATGACTGGGTTACAACATAAAATCACCATGATTTTATTACCACCTGGTAATGGACTTCTGCTACATCCCTGAGCCTCCCTTCCCCTGTGAATTCCTCTATCAATCCCCATCAGAGCCAGGGTCACCAATAGAGTGAGGTGAAGTGGGGAGGTGAGGATGTCCTTTTCTTTTTCTTTTTAAAAAATAAACCACTAATCTGTATTTATTTCTTATTTCTTTATTGCAAGGCCAAGACTTATTTGATTTTATGCATCATCTTTTGGTGCATAAAATGCCTCCATAATGAATCTTTTATCATTTTCAGTTTTGGTCTTTTTTCTTTTTTGCCCAGAGTTATTGGGAAAAAATTGACATATATCACTGTATAAGTTTAAGATGTACAGCATGATGGTTTGATTTACATATATTGTGAACTGATTAGCACAATAGGTCCAGTTAACATCCATCATCTCATATAGATACAATAAAAAGAAGAGAAAAAACAAAAAAATATGTTTTTCCCTTGTAAAGAGAACTCTTAGGATTAACTCTCTTAACAAATTTCCAGTATATCATAGAGCAGTGTTAGCTATAGCCAGCATATTACTTCTTATAACCGGAAGTTTGTGCATTTTGACGGCCTTCTTCCACTTCCCCCTCCCCCACCCCACCTCTGGTAACTGCAAGTCTGATCTCCTTTTCTATGAGTTCTATTTTTTTAGATTTCTACATATAAATGAGATTATACAATATTTGTCTTTCTTGTCTGACATCCTTCACTTAGCATAAAGCCTTCAAAGTCTGTTCATGTTGTCATAAATGATAGAATTTCATTTTTTTATGGCTGAACGATGTTCTATTGTAGCTATATATACCACACCTTCTTTATCTATTCATCCATTGATGAACACTTCGATTGTTTCCATGTCTTGGGTGTTGTAAATAATGCTGCTATGAACATGGGGGTGCAGATACCTTTTTGAGTTAGTATTTTTATTTCCTTTAGATATATTCCCAGAAGTGGAATTGATGGATGATATGGTAGTTCTATTTTTAATTTTTGAGGAACTTTCAGACTATTTTCCATAGTGACTGCACCAATTTGCATTCCCATCAATAGCTCACAATGGTTCCCTTTTCTCGATATCTATGCCAGCTTTTGTTATCTCTTGTCTTTTTGATGATGACCGTTCTAACAAGCATGAGGTGATATGTCACTGTGGTTTTAATTTGCATTTCCCTAATGACTAGTGATGTTGAGCATTGTTTTCATGTACCTGTTAACCTATCTTATGTCTTCTTTGAAAAAATGTTTGGGGCGCCTGGGTGGCTCAGTCGTTAAGCGTCTGCCTTTGGCTCAGGTCATGATCCCAAGGTTCTGGGATTGAGCCCCTCATCGGGCTCCCTGCCCCAAGGGAAGCCTCCTTCTCCCTCTCCCACTCCCCCTGCTTGTGCTCCCTCTCTCACTGTGTCTCTGTCAAATAAATAAATAAAATCTTAAAAGAAAAAATGTCTGTTCAGATCCATTACCCAGTGTTTAGTTGGTTGGTTGGTTGGTTTTAACCACTGAGTTGTATGAGTTCTTTATTTTTTTAGTTTAATTTTTAAAATTTTAATTCCAGTATAGTTAACATACAGTGTTATATTATTTTGAAGTGTACAATATAGTGATTCAACAGTTCTATACATTATTATACATTATTCAGTGCTCTGTATGAGTCTATATATTTTGGATATTAACCCCTTGATAAGGGGTTATGGTTTATGGTTATGGATATATGGTTTGCAATTTTTTTTTCCATTCCATAGGTTGTCTTTTTTACTTTGTTGATGGTTTCTTTTGCTGTGCAGAAGCTTTTTAGTTTGATGTAGTCCCAGTGTTTATTTTTTATTCTGTTTCTTGTGCTTTAGGTGTCATATCCAAAAAATCATCACCAAGACCCATGTCAAGGAGTCTTAAGTTTTCTTCTAGGACTTTCATGGTTTCAGATCTTACATTTAAGTCTTTAATCCATTTCAAGTTAACTTTTATGAGTGGTGTAAGATAAGGGTCCAGTTTCATTTTTTTACATATGAATATCCAAATATCAGAACACCGTTTATTGAAAGACTTTCTTGGGGCACCTGGATGGCTCAGTCGTTAGGCATCTGCCTTTCGCTCAGGTCATGATCATAGGGTCTTGGGATCGAGCCCCTCATCGGGCTCCCTGCTCGGCCAGAAGCCTGCTTCTCCCTCTCTCACTCCCCCTGCTTGTGTTGCCTCTCTCACTGTGTCTCTCTCTCTCTGTCAAATAAATAAAGTCTTTAAAAAAAAAAAAAAGAAAAGAAAAGACTTTCTTTTCTCCATTGAGTATTCTTGGTTCTCTTGTCAAGTATTAGTTGGATGTGCATACTTGGGTTTATTTCTGGCATCTTGATTCTGTTCCATTGGTCCATTTGTTTGTTCTTATGGTAGTACCACACTGTTTTGATGAGTATTGCTTTAAATCAGGAAATGCTATGTCTCTAGCTTTGTTCTTCTTTCTTAGGATTTTTTCGGTTTGGGGGGTCTTTTGTGGTTCCATATAAATTTTAGGAGTGTTGTTATACCTATGTAAAAAATGCCATTGAACACTTGATAGAAATTGCATTGAATCTATAGATGGTTTTTGGTAGTATTGACATTTTAACAATATTAATTCTTCCATTCCATGAACACAGGATATCTTTCCATTTATTTGTGTCTTCTTTGATTTCTTTCATCAGTGTCTTGCAGTTTTCAGAGTAGAGATCTTTCACCTCCTTGATGGAATTTATTCTAAGTATATTATGAGTTTTGATGCTATTGTAAATAGGGTCAGTTTTTTTCACTTTTAGAAATTTTGTTGTTAGTGTATAGAAATGCTACTGATTTTTGTAGTTAATTTTGTATCCTACAACCGTACTGAATTCATTGATTAGATCTAACAATTTGTGGGTTATTTTGGTTAAGGCTTTAAGGATTTTCTATATTTAAAAGTATGTCATCTGCAAATAGAGACAATGTTACTTCTTCCTTTCCTATTCTGATACTTTCAATTTCTTTTTCTTGGCTGATTGCTGTAGCTAGGACTTTCAGTACTATGTTGAATAAGAGTGGTGAGAGTGAGCACCTTTGTCTTATACCTGATCTTAGAAGAAAAGCTTTCAAATTTTCACCATTGAGAATGAATTAGCTGTGGGCTTGTCACATATGGCCTTTATTATGTTTAGATATGTTCCTTCCATGACTAATTTGTGAAGAGTTTTATATGAATGGATGTTGAATTTTGTCAAATGCTTTTTCTGTATCTACTGAGATGAACTTAGGATTCTTTTATTCTATTAATGTGATTGATTTACATATGTTGCATCCCAGGGATAAATCCAAGTTGGCCATGGTGAATGATTCTTTTAATGTGTGTTGAATTCAGTTTCCTAGTATTTTGTTACTAGTATTCCTAGTATCTATATCCCTATACTCATTAGGGATATAAACCTGTAATTGTTTTTGTTTGTTTGTTTTGTTGTTGGTTTTTTTTCTAGTAGTTTTCTTTTCTGGTTTTGGAATCAGGGTAATGTTGGTCTTATAAAATGAATTTGGGAGAGTTTCCTCCTCTTTGATTTTTTGCAAGAGTTTGAGAAGATTTGGTGTTAATTCTTCTTTAAACATTTGTAAAATTCACCAGTGAAGCCATCTGGTCCTGGGCTTCTTTTTGTTGGGAGATTTTTTATTACTGATTCAATCTCCTTACTAGTAATTGGCCTATTCAGATTTTCTATTTCTTCATGATTCAGTCTTGGTAAGTTGTATGTTTCTAAGAATTTTTTCATTTCTTCTAGGTTTTCCAGTTTGTTGACATATATTTGTCCATACTATTCTCTTATGATCCATTGTATTTCTGTGGTATCAGTTATAATGTGCCCTTTTCCATTTATGATTTTGTTGACTTGGATTTTTCTCTCTTTTTCCCTTGGTTAGTCAAGAGTTTGTCAATTCTGTTTATCTTTTCAAAGAACCAGCTCTTAGCTTGTTTAATCTTCTCTATTGTTTTTTTGTTCTTTATTTTATTTATTTTTGCTCTAATCTTTATTATTTTCATTCTTCTCTTAACTTTGGGCTCAGTTTGTTCTTTTTTGATTTCCTTAACATATAGAGTTAGGTTGTTTTGGGGGGCTCTTTCTTGCTTCCTAATGTAGGTGTTATGCTCTGAACTTCCCCCTTGGAACTGCTTTTGCTGCATCCTGTAAGTTCTGGTATGTTGTATCTCCATTTTCATTTGTCTCAAGAAACTTTTATTTCCCCTTTAATTTCTTTTTTGGTCCATTGGTTGTTCAGAAGAGTGTTGTTGAATTTTCATGTGTTCATAAATTTTCTAGTTTTCCTCTTGTTATTGATTCCTAGTTTTGTGCCATTGTGTTCAGAGAAGATACTTGGTATGATTCCTATATTTTTGAGTTTACTAAGACTTGTTTGTTTTGTGGCCTAATGTATGGTCCCATGTGCACTTGAGAAGAATGTACTCTGCCATTTCTGCATAGAATGTTTTGTATAGATCTGTTAGGCCCATATGGTCTATAGTATGTCAAATCCACTGTTTCCTTATTAATTCTTTGGATGATCTATCCATTGTTGGGAGTGTGGTTAAAGTCTCCAACTATTATTGTTTTAGTGTTTATTTCTCCTTTTAGCTCTGTTAGTTTTTGCTTTATATATTTAGATGCTCTGATGTTGGATTCATAAATATGTATAACTGTTTTATGTTCTTGATGTATTAATCCCTTTTTTATTACATAATGGCCTTCTTTCTTCCTTTTATTATTTTTAAAGTCCATTTTTTCTGATATATCTACCTCTGTTTTGATTTTGTTGTTGTTGTTGTAACCTTTTCCTTGAAAAGACTTCTCCCATCTCTTCACTATGTGTGTCTTGAAGGCAAAAGTGAGTTTCTTGTCAGCAGTACCTCTTTAGCTCTTTTTAAAAAATCTATTCAGCCTTTCTGTGTCTTTCAATTGGAGGTTCTCCTGTTTTTTTTCTTGTTTTGATGTCTTTTGGTGTTAGTATGCTTTGACTTCTTTATCATGTTCTTTTGTGTAATTGCTACAGGTTTTTCCCTTGTGGTTACCATGAGGCTTACATAAAATATCTTAAAATTATAACACCCTATTTTAAGCTGATAACAACTTAACTTTAATAGAACTTCTAAACTTTAAACTTTTATTTCTCTTCCCCTCACATTTTGGTTATTGCTGTTAAAAGTTACATGTTTTTATATTGTGTAACTAGTAACAGATTATTATAGTTATAGTTATTTTTACTACACTAATTTTTTAACTTTTAAACTACAGTTTAAGCGAATTATTCACCACCATTACCAAATTACAGGACCTACCTTGAGATGTCCTTTTCAAATAGCACTTGATAATAATAATTTTTTTTTTAAAGCTGAAAGTTTACTGGTTTAATTTTAGGCCTTTAAAAAAAAATCTTTCTATCAAATCCACCACATTAAAGCAGTCAGAACAAAGTGTTCCTGGTGTCCAAATGGATGCATCAAAGCAACCAGGTCAAAATGCCATGTACCCATGTGTGTGTGTGTGTGTGTGTGTGTGAGAGAGAGAGAGAGAGAGAGAGAGAGAGAGAGAGAGTGAGAGAGAGAAAGAGAAAGAGAGCCTCTGTGTGAGTAAATAAGGGTCACTGGCTACATGTTTCCTTTTTTGAACACTTGGGGCAGCCCAAGTACCTGTAGGCCTGGGGGCCTTGTTCAGTGTACATAGTGTGTGTCCATGTGGGCAAAGGTGCCTATCACCATTACCCACAGAAATAGTGTCAGAGTGTTTCCATCTGCGATCTTGAAATTGCATTTGCCTGGGGTGAGGAAGTAAGGCTGATCCATGGGACGAAGAGCTGTTATTTGCACCCCCCTCCTCACTCTTTCATTGCTTCCACCAATCTAGCCAGCCTTCCCAAAAAATCCCTCCAGTGGAAAGTCTTAAAATGCTTCATAAAAGAGAAGGGAGCTTGGTGCCAGGTCTGCTCAGGCTGCAAATCCCATTAGGGAGAAATGGAATTGAGGAGTATAAGCCTTGTGAGACCTCAGCCTTTTAAGGTTTTAAGGTGGAAAGAAGCCAGGAACCCAGCCTTTGTAAGTGCCAGCACACTGGTATCCTTGGCAGTTGGGAGGAGTTGGGGCTGGGAGGGTGACTAGGGCTGGGTGGGGAGTGCAGACAGACTTACAGTGAGACTAGGCTGACTGAGAGGGCTCAGTATTAGTCTGTGGGCAAGCTTCAGGGCACGTGGACTGCGCCCAATTCAAAGATGATGCAGGCTTCAATGCCATCTGTCACCCCTGCTGCATCCTTGCCTTGGATGGAACTCTCGATTCTTTTGCCTGGGTGATTGCAGTGGTCTCTTCTGATCTCCCTGCAGTTCTTCTCTCCCTCTCCAGTCCATGACGCACTCAGTGTCCAGAGTGAGTCTTCTATAACAGGCTCAATCTCATCACTCCCAGACTGAAACCCTCTGCTTGTTCCCTAATGTTTATGGCAGCATTTCTCAAACTCTGTGGCCTGGGATGATCCCTGGATCTTGTGACAAAACGGGCTCCAAAGGTAAATAAGTTAAGAGGATACTGGGTTCAACAAAGTAAAACAGGTGTCTTTATTGCAAGACAGATCAGCACCTGTACTATAATAATGTGTACTGAGGCTCACCAAAACCCTCCTCTCTACCACCTTTCTCACAGGACATTGTGTTCAGCAGAACACAGTTTGAGGAACACTGGCTTGACAGGTCTCTGGAACCTGGTGCTTGCCTGCACCTCCAGCTCCCATATGTTCACTAATGCTGTCCTCTCAACTCAAATGCCTTCCTTGGCCCTTCCATTGCCTAATTCGTACTTAATCTTTGAGGACTCTTATACTTGTGCCTCCTCCAGGAAACTTACTATGGCTACCCCCACCCCCTACTCATCACTCACTCTCCCGGCTGTGCCTATCTCTGCCTTGTCAGTAATGGCCATGTATTGAAATGATTTCTGTATTTGTCTCCTGCATGAGATTTTTAGCTCCTTGTAGGCAGGGTCTCAGCTTTATTCAACTCTGGGCCCAGAGTGCAGCACAGGGCCTGCCAGTTCTCAGTGAATGCTGGATGGAAAGATGGGACAGAAAGAACAGCGGAGAAAGAAAAAGAGATTTTAAGAAAGAGAAGGACAGAAAGAAAGAGGGAATGAAGAAGCAACAGCAAGTACAATTAACCCCTGAACAACGTGGGTTTGAACTGCATGGGTCCACTTATACGTGGATTTTTTAAAAAGATTTTATTTATTTATTTGAGAGGGAGAAAGAGAAAGCGAGAGAGAGTGCAAGAGCAGGGGGAGGGAGAAGCAGACCCTCCGCTGAGCAGGGAACCCAACATAGGACTCAATCCCAGGACGCTGGGATCATGACCTGACCGAAGGCAGACACTTAACCGACTGAGCCACCCAGGCACCCCTATATGCAGATTTTTTTTACAGTACAATACTGTGAGTATATTTTCTCTTCCTTATGATTTTTTTCCCATCCCTGGTGCTTTTATTTGTGCTTTTTTTAAGTATTTTTTTAATTGTTATGTTAATCACCATACATTACATCATTAGTTTTTTATGTGTTCCATTATTCATTGTTTGTGCATAACACCCAGTGCTCCACGCAGAATGTGCCCTCTGTAATACCCATCACCAGGCTAACCCATCCCCCACCCCCCTCCCCTCTAGAACCCTCAGTTTGTTTTTCAGAGTCATTGTCTCTCATGGTTCGTCTCCCCCTCCAACTTACTCCCCTTCATTCTTCCCCTCCTGCTATCTTCTTCTTTTTTTTTTCTTAACATATATTGCATTAATTGTTTCAGAGGTACAGATCTGTGATTCATCAGTCTTGCACAATTCACAGTGCTCAGCATAGCACATACCCTCCCCCATGTCTATCACTCAGCCACCCCTTCCCTCCCACCCCCCCACCACTCCAGCAACACTCAGTTTGTTTCCTGAGATTAAGAATTCCTCATATCAGTGAGGTCATATGATACATGTCTTTCTCTGATTGACTTATTTCACTCAGCATAAAACCCTCCAGTTCCATCCACGTCGTTGCAAATGGCAAGATCTCATTCCTTTTGATGGCTGCATAATATTCCATTGTGTATATATACCACATCTTCTTTATCCATTCACCTGTCGATGGACATCTTGGCTCTTTCCACAGTTTGGCTATTGTGGACATTGCTGCTATAAATATTGGGGTGCATGTACCCCTTCGGATCCCTACATTTGTATCTTTGGGGTAAATACCCAGTAGTGCAATAGCTGGATCGTAGGGTAGCTCTATTTTCAACTGTTTGAGGAACCTCCATACTGTTTTCCAGAGTGGTTGCACCAGCTTCCATTCCCACCAACAGTGTAGGAGGGTTCCCCTTTCTCCACATCCCCGCCAACATCTGTCGTTTCCTGACTTGTTAATTTTAGCCATTCTGACGGGTGTGAGGTGGTATCTCATTGAGGTTTTGATTTGGATTTCCCTGATGCCGAGCGATGTTGAGCACTTTTTCATGTGTCTGTTGGCCATTTGGATGTCTTCTTTGGAAAAATGTCTGTTCACGTCTTCTGCCCATTTCTTGATTGGATTATTTCTTCTTTGGGTGTTGAGTTTGATAAGTTCTTTATAGATTTTGGATACTAGCCCTTTATCTGATATGTCATTTGCAAATATTTTCTCCCATTCTGTCGGTTGTCTTTTGGTTTTGTGGACTATTTCTTTTGCTGTGCAAAAGCTTTTTATCTTGATGAAATCCCAATAGTTCATTTTTGCCCTGGCTTCCCTTGCCTTTGGCGATGTTTCTAGGAAGAAGTTGCTGTGGCTGAGGTCCAAGAGGTTGCTGCCTGTGTTCTCCTTTAGGATTTTGATGGACTCCTGTCTCACGTTTAGGTCTTTCAACCAGTTGGAGTCTATTTTTTGTGTGGTGTAAGGAAATGGTCGAGTTTCATTCTTCTGCATGTGGCTGTCCAATGTTCCCAACACCATTTGTTGAAGAGACTGTCTTTTTTCCATTGGACATTCTTTCCTGCTTTGTCGAAGATGAGTTGACCATAGAGTTGAGGGTCCATTTCTGGGCTCTCTATTCTGTTCCATTGATCTATGTGTCTGTTTTTGTGCCAGTCCCATACTGTCTTGATGATGACAGCTTTGTAATAGAGCTGGAAGTCCGGAATTGTGATGTCACCAGCTTTGCTTTTCTTTTTCAATATTCCTCTGGCTATTTGGGGTCTCTTCTGGTTCCATACAAATTTTAGGATTATTTGTTCCATTTCTTTGAAAAAGGTGGATGGTATTTTGATGGGGATTGCATTGAATGTGTAGATTGCTCTAGGTAGCACTGACATCTTCACAATGTTTGTTCTTCCAATCCATGAGCATGGAACGTTTTTCCATTTCTTTGTGTCTTCTTCAATTTCTTTCATGAGTATTTTATAGTTTTCTGAGTACAGATCCTTTGCCTCTTTGGTTAAATTTATTCCTAGGTATCTTATGGTTTTGGGTGCAATTGTAAATGGGATGGACTCCTTGATTTGTCTCTCTTCTGTCTTGTTGTTGGTGTATAGGAATGCCACTGATTTCTGTGCATTGATTTTATAGCCTGCTACTTTACTGAATTCCTGTATGAGTTCCAGCAGTTTTGGGGTGGAGTCTTTTGGGTTTTCCACATACAGTATCATATCATCTGCAAAGAGTGAGAATTTGACTTCCTCTTTGCCGATTTGGATGCCTTTGATTTCTTTTTGTTGTCTGATTGCTGTGCCTAGGACTTCTAAAACTATGTTGAATCACAGTGGTGAGAGTGGACATCCCTGCCGCGTTCCTGACCTTAGGGGAAAAGCTCTCAGCTTTTCCCCATTGAGAATGATATTCGCTGTAGGTTTTTCATAGATGGCTTTTATGATATTGAGGTATGTACCCTCTATCCCTATACTCTGAAGAGTTTTGATCAAGAAAGGATGCTGTACTTTGTCAAATGCTTTTTCTGCACCTATTGAGAGGATCATATGATTCTTGTTCTTTCTTTTGTTAATGTATTGTATCATGTTGATTGATTTGCGAATGCTGAACCAGCCTTGCAGCCCAGGGATAAATCCCACTTGGTCATGGTGAATAATCCGTTTAATGTACTGTTGGATCCTATTGGCTAGTATTTTGGTGAGAATTTTTGCATCCATGTTCATCAAGGATATTGGTCTGGAATTCTCCTTTTTGATGGGGTCTTTGTCTGGTTTTGGGATCAAGGTAATGGTGGCCTCGTAAAATGAGTTTGGAAGTTTTCCTTCCATTTCTATTTTTTGGAACAGTTTCAGGAGAATAGGTATTAATTCTTCTTTAAATGTCTGATAGAATTCCCCTGGGAAGCCATCTGGCCCTGGGCTTTTGTTTGTTGGGAGATTTTTGATGACTGCTTCAATTTCCTTAGTGGTTATAGGTCTGTTCCGGTTTTCTATTTCTTCCTGGTTCAATTTTGGTAGTTGATACATCTCTAGGAATGCACCCATTTCTTCCAGGTTATCTAATTTGCTGGCATAGAGTTGCTCCTAATATGTTCTTATAATTGTTGTATTTCTTTGGTGTTGGTTGTGATCTCTCCTCTTTCATTCATGATTTTGTTGATTTGGGTCATTTCTCTTTTCTTTTTGATAAGTCTGGCCAGGGGTTTATCAATCTTGTTAATTCTTTCAAAGAACCAGCTCCTAGTTTTGTTGATCTGTTCTACTGTTCTTTTGGTTTCTAGTTCATTGATTTCTGCTCTGATCTTTATGATTTCTCTTCTCCTGCTGGGTTTAGGCTTTATTTGCTGTTTTTTCTCTAGCTCCTTTAGGTGTAGGGTTAGGTTGTGTATTTGAGACCTTTCTTGTTTCTTGAGAAAGGCTTGTATTGCTATATACTTTCTTCTCAGGACTGCCTTTGCTGTATGCCAAAGATTTTGAACAGTTGTGTTTTCATTTTCATTGGTTTCCATGAATTTTTTTAATTCTTCTTTAATTTCCTGGTTGACCCATTCATTCTTTAGTAGGATGATCTTTAGCCTCCATGTATTTGAGTTCTTTCCAACTTTCCTCGTGATTGAGTTCTAGTTTCAAAGCATTGTGGTCTGAAAATACGCAGGGAACAATCCCAATCTTTTGGTACCGGTTGAGACCTGATTTGTGACCTAGGATGTGATCAATTCTGGAGAATGTTCCATGGGCACTAGAGAAGAATGTGTATTCCGTTGCTTCGGGATGGAATGTTCTGAATATGTCTGTAAAGTCCATTTGGTCCAGTGTGTCATTTAAAGTCTTTATTTCCTTGTTGATCTTTTGCTTAGATGATCTGTCCATTTCAGTCAGGCAGGTGTTAAAGTCCCCCACTATTATTGTATTGTTGTCAATGTGTTTCTTTGCTTTTGTTATTAATTGCCTTATATAATTGGCTGCTCCCACGTTAGGGGCATAGATATTTACAATTGTTAGATCTTCTTGTTGGATAGACCCTTTAAGTAGGATATAGTGTCCTTCTTCATCTCTTAGTACAGTCTTTGTTTTAAAATCTAATTTGTCTGATATAAAGATTGCCACCCCAGCTTTCTTTTGGTGTCCATTAGCATGGTAAATGGTTTTCCACCCCCTCACTTTCAATCTGGGGGTGTCTTTGGGTCTAAAATGAGTCTCTTGCAGACAGCATATTGATGGGTCTTGTTTTTTAATCCAATCCGATAGCCTGTGTCTTTTGATTGGGGCATTTAGCCCGTTTACATTCAGGGTAACTATTGAAAGGTATGAATTTAGTGCCATTGTATTGCCTGTAAGGTGACTGTTACTGTATACTGTCTGTGTTCCTTTCCGATCTATGCTGCTTTTAGGCTCTCTTTTTGCTTAGAGGACCTCTTTCAATATTTCTTGTAGGGCTGGTTTTGTGTTTGCAAATTCTTTTAGTTTTTGTTTGTCCTGGAAGCTTTTTATCTCTCCTTCTCTTTTCAATGATAGCCTAGCTGGATATTGTATTCTTGGCTGCATATTTTTCTCGTTTAGTGCTCAGAAGATATCATGCCAGTCCTTTCTGGCCTGCCAGGTCTCTGTGGATAGGTCTGTTGCCAATCTAATGTTTCTACCATTGTAGGTTACCTATCTCTTCTCCCGAGCTGCTTTCAGGATTTTCTCTTTGTTTCTGAGACTCGTAAGTTTTACTATTAGATGTCAGGGTGTTGACCTATTTTTATTAATTTTGAGAGGGGTTCTCTGTGCCTCCTGGATTTTGATGCCTGTTTCCTTCCCCACATTAGGGAAGTTCTCTGCTATTATTTGCTCCAATATGCCTTCTGCCCCCTCTCTCTTTCTTCTTCTTCTGGGATCCCAATTATTCTAATGTTTCATCTTATCATATTGCTTATCTCTCAAATTCTGCCCTCGTGATCCTGTAGTTGTTTATCTCTCTTTTTCTCAGCCTCTTTATTTTCCGTCATTTGGTCTTCTATATCGCTGATTCTTTCTTCTGCCTCATTTATCCTAGCAGTTAGTGCCCCCATTTTTGATTGCACCTCATTAATAGCCTTTTTGATTTCGACTTGGTTAGATTTTAGTTCTTTTATTTCTCCAGAAAGGGTTTCTCTAATAACTTCCACGCTTTTTTCAAGCCCAGCTGGTATCTTTAAAGTCATGATTCTGAACTCTAGGTCCAACATCGTACTAATGTCAGTATTGAGTAGGTCCCTGGCAGATGGTACTACCTGTTGTTCTTTTTGCTGAGGTGATTTTTTTCGTCTTGTCGTTTTGTCCAGAGGAGGATAGATGAATGAGACAACAGAATGCTGACAGGTTAACAATGTCTCCAGCAAATATACTCTATACAAATCAGGGGACAAGAAAGGGAAAGAAAGAAGAGAAAAAAAAAGGGAAAAGAAAAAGATAAAAACAAACAAAAACAGAACAAAACAAAACAAAAAAGAATATGATCAAATATGATCAAGCTAGTGCATAGACCAGTGCCACACACTAGCTTTTGGGCATATTTTGGTCTGTTAGAAGAAAGTGCCTGCTAAAATTTTAAAGGAAGAAAGACTTATATATGTACAAAATAAGGGTTGATACAATGAAGGGATGGCAGATGACTGTAAAGATGAAAATTATAAAAGATTTTATAAAAGGAATTGATAAGAAGTTGTTTTTTAAAAAGAAAGAAGAAGATTTAAAAAGAAAAAGAAAAAAAAAGGGAGAGAATGTGATCAGGCAGGAGAATAGAACAAAGCCATACAGTAGTGATTTAGGGTATATTTTGATCTGTTAGAAGAAATTGTATCTCAAAATCTTAAAGAGAGAACAACATATATATATGCCAAAAATAAGGGTAACTACTATGAAGGGATAAAAATATGACTCTAAAAATGAAAAATAATTTTTTAAAAAAAAGGGATAAGATGTTGTTTGAAAAAGGGAAAAAGAAAAATTCAAAAAAAACAGTTGAAAAATTAACCTTGAAAAACTAATGAATTATGGTAAAAAAGCCATGAATTCTATGTGCAGTACTCCCCTAGCGCTGGAGTTCTCCCGTTCTCCTTGATCGGTAAGCTTGGTCTTGGCTTGCTGGCTGTTCGTGCTGATCTTCTGGGGGAAGGGCCTGTTGCCGTGGTTCCCAAATGTCTTTGCCGGAGGCGGAATTGCCCCGCCCTTGTGAGTCCGGGCTGAGCAAGCTGCTCTGGTTTGCTCTCAGGAGCTTTTGTTCCCTGCAAGCTCTCGGTACAGCTTTGGAGGACCAGGGTGAAAATGGTGGCCTCCCAATCTCCACCCGGAGGAGCTGAGAACTCGGGGCCCCGCTCCTCAGTGCGCCCCCAGAGAAAAGCAGTCACTCCCATCTCCCATGTCTCCAGCCGCACTCCGTGCTCACCCGGCCTGTGATCCAGCGTTTCTATGTCTGGCACCCGACCCCATGTGGAGTCTCCAAACCCAGCAGATCCCTGTGGTGCGCTTCCACGCTGCTCCTCCCGGGGGAGGAAGAGGAGTCTCCCCGGATCTGCCACTTGTTGGGTCCCTGCTGGAGGAGCAGTGGCCCGACTGTGCCGCGGATCACGGTTTATGGCAACCCCGAGCTGAGAGCCCGCGCCTTGGCTCCATCTCTGCAGCCGGCTTCCCCGCTCCGATACCTGGGAGCTCTGCCGCACTCAGGCACCCCCGGTCTTTCTGTGACCCCAAGGGTTCTGAGACCACACTGTCCCGCGAGGTTTCCACCCCCGCTTGGGGCAACGTCCCTCTGCGGAGCCAACTTCTAAAAGGTCTGATTTTGTGCTCCGCTGCTCCACCACTCGCCAGAAGCGGCCGACGGAGGCCCCCTCCCCCACCGTCTATTCTCCCGAATATAGCCTCGGATTCACTTCTCCGCACGTCCTACCTTCCAGAAAGTGGTCGCTTTTCTGTTCAGAGAGTTGTTGCTACTCTCCTTTTCGATCTCCTGTTGAGTTCGTAGGTGTTCAGAATGGTTTGATCCCTATTCAGCTGAATTCCTGAGACCAGACGAAATCCAGGTCTCCTACTCCTCCGCCATCTTGCTGTCTTCCTTATGATTTTTAATAATATTTTCTTTTCACTTGCTTACTTCATTGCAAGAATGCAGTTTATAGTATATAATACATATAACATACAAAATATGTTAACTGTTTATGTTATCAGCAAGGCTTCCATACAACAGTAGGCTATTAGTAAAGTTTTGGGGGAGTCAAAAGTTATACATGAATGTTCAACTATGTGGGGGATCGATGCCCCCAATCCCCATATGTTCAAGTGTCAACTATATGGAAGCTTTCGTTAGG